>NW_005871052.1:13217866-13220787 GCF_000147115.1 Myotis lucifugus | reverse complement strand
ATGGAATAAAAAAAGATCTCAAATACCACAAGCAAATCTGAGAAAGACAAATTGGAAAGTACCCACAATCCCAGATATCAAGCTATATTACAAAGCACTGTTCTCAAAACTACCTGGTACTGGCACAAGAACAGACATATAGACCAAAGGAACAGAACAGAGAACCCAGAAATCGACCCAAGCCATTATGCTCAATTAATATTTGACAAAGGAGGCAAGAGCATACAATGGAGTCAAGACAGTCTCTTTCAATAAATGGTGTTGGGAAAATCGAATAGATACATTTAAAAAATGAAACTAGACCACAAACTTACACCATACACAAAAAATAAATTCAAAATGGATAAAGAACTTAAACGGAAGATGGGAAACCATAAAAATCTTAGAAGAATCCATAGGCAGCAAAATAGGAGACATCTCTGGTAGCAATATCTTTATTGATACAGCTCCTAGGACAATGAAAACTAAGAAGAAAATAAACAAATGGAATACATAAAAATAAAAAGCTTCTGCACAGCAAAACAAACAAACAAACACACAAACAAACAAAAACATCAACAAAACAATAAGAGAGCCCACTGCATGGGAGGACATATTTGCCAGTGTTACATCTGATAAGGGTTTAATATCCAAAATTTACAGGGAACTCATACAACTTAACAAAAGGAAGATAAACAATCCAATCAAAAAATGGGCAAAGGACCTAAATAGACACTTTTTGAAAGTGGACATATAGCATGCCAAGAGACATATGAAAACATGCTCCAAGTCACTAATCATCTGAGAGATGGAAATCAAAACAACAATGAGGTACTATCTCACACCTGTCAGAATGGCTAACATTAACAAAGGACAAGTCCTGGCGAGGATGTGGAGATAAAGGAACCCTTGTACACTGCTGGAAGAAGTGCAGACTGGTGCATCCACTGTGGAAACAGTATGGAGTTTCCTCAAAAAACTGAAAAGGGAACTCCTGTTTGACTCAGTGATCCATTCCTAGGAATATTTCCTAAGAATCCTGAAACACCAATTAGAAAGAATATATGCACCCCTATGTTCATAGCAGCATTATTTATAACTAAAGGCCCAGTGCACAAAATTCCTGCACTCGCGGGGGGGGGGAGGGTAGGCCCCACCCACTCAGCTGGGACACCGCGATCAATCGTCCTGGAAAAGGAGGCCCAGCCCACATGCCACAGCACCACCGACCAGGTAGCCTGGGCCTCCTTCTTTGGGGCGATTGATTGTGGGGCTCTGCAATTGATAGCCCCACAGAGGGAGGCCCTGCCCACCTGCCGCAGCCTGCCTGTCGGTGGCATGGGCCTCCCTCTTTGGGGCAATTGATCGCAGAGCCCCCTGATTGATCACCCCGCCAGCCGGTGGCCTGGGCCTCTCTCTGCAGTGCAATCGTGGGGTGATGGCAGGCCCCCCAACCAATTGCATCGCACCCGCCTTGGCTGGCCTGGTGCCAGTGCGTGTCATAGTGTGGTTGTCTGGACGGTCATTCTGCTGTTCAGCCATTTGGTTGATTTTCATATTATGCTTTTATTATTATAGACCAGCCGTGGGCAAACTACGGCCCGCGGGCCGGATCCGGCCCGTTTGAAATGAATAAAACTAAAAAAAAAAAAGACCGTACCCTTTTATGTAATGATGTTTACTTTGAATTTATATTAGTTCACACAAACACTCCATCCATGCTTTTGTTCCGGCCCTCCAGTCCAGTTTAAGAACCCATTGTGGCCCTCGAGTCAAAAAGTTTGCCCACCCCTGTTATAGACTAAGAGCCCGGTGCACAAATTTCGTGCACTGGAGGGGGGGGGGTCCCTCAGCCTAGCCTGCCCCCTCTCACATACTGGGAGCCCTCAGGGGATGTCCTAGTGACAGCTTAGGCCCGCTCCCTGCTCCCCTTGGGGAGCGGGCCCAAGCTGCAGTCTGGCCTCCCTTTGTGGGAGGTGACCGGGCTGATCAGGGGAAGGCACCAGCCCTATCACCCCGCTGCTGCAGCCACTACCAGTCACCACAGCCAGCAAGGTTTTTTCATCAACACGAACTCCAGTCCCTTCACCATGAAAAAATGACAACTTTCTTTAGGCATTTTCAAGATGTGTCTTTCATATAATAATAATTTATTATTTTTTTTTATCCTCGCCTGAGGATATGTTTCCATTGATTTTTAGAGACTGTGGAAGAGAAAGGGAAAGAAGAGAGAAACATCAAAGTGAGAGGGACACTTTGATTGGTTGCCTCCAGCATGAGCCCTGACCTGGGCCCCAGCCAGGTAGGAGCCTGCAATCTAGATACAAGCCCTTGGTCAGAATTGAACCCAGACCCTGCCATCGGCAGGCCAAGGCATTATCCACTGAGCCAAACCGGTTAGGGCATGATATGACATTTCTTAGCCCTCTAGCAGCGGACCTTCGTTTTTCTTCGCCAGGAGTGTGGTGAAAAACCCTAGATCACCTTTTTGGATTCTTATTACCCAAGTTACTAAGAATATTACCAGTGGCATACAGGGAGCTTAGCCAATGAGCGGTCAGAAAAGGTGTTTCTTTTGTAGTTCACACCAATCGCCGGCTTGGCCCCCCTGGCCCAGGCCTGACGCCTCTGGCCCAGACTTCAGGCCTGGGCAGGGGACCCCCATCTCCCCCCGATCACTGGCTCCGCCCTCGTCCAGGCCTGATGCCTCGGCCAGAGGCATCGACCCCCATCACCCTCCCATCACCGGGATCGGCCCTTGGCCAGGCCTGGGAGGGGACCCCCATCTCCCTATGAAAGCAGATCGGCCGCCCCACCAGGGCTAAGCTGTTAAATGAGGGAATGAGGCTGGCAAGGGAACCCGTCGTTTAGATATGAAAAGTGGTGGCCTTCAAGTAGTAGGTCCTTGTCGAGACCAGAGTGTCATGGATGCTAAAGGATGG
>NW_005871052.1:13163029-13217572 GCF_000147115.1 Myotis lucifugus | reverse complement strand
CGGCTGGGATTGGATTCTGATCACTGGCGGCAGGCCGGCGCTTCTGGGTCGCACACAAGGGCCTGGATGGCCGCGTCTCGCAGTGATGGCTGCGCTGGTCCTCCCTGCCTGCAGTATGCAAATTAGCCGCCATCTTTGTTGGCAGTTAATTTGCATATCATGCTTATTAGCCAATGGGAGGCGTAGCGAAGGTACGGTCAATTACCATGTTTGTCTATTATTAGATAGGATAGCTAAGATTTGGAAACAGCTTAAGTGCCTATCAACAGATGAGTGGATTATAAAACAGTGGTACATCTACACAATGGAATACTTTGCTGCTGTAAAAAAGAAAGAACTCTTATCATTTGCAACAGAATGGATGGACCTGGAGAACATTATGCTAAGCAAAATAAGCCAGTCAGAGAAAGATAAATATTAAATAATCTCATTCATTTGTGGAATTTAATGAACAGCATAAACTGATGAACAAAATTAGATGCAGAGACATAGAAGCATTGAACAGACTGTCAAACCTCAGAGAGAAGTCAGGGGAGAGTGGGAGGGGGGATAAGTGATCAACCGAAGGACTTGTATGCATGCAAGGAAACAGACAACTAGGGGGGTGGGAGCAGCCGGGGAGAGGTCAATGGGGGAAAAAGGAGACATGTAATATTTTCAACAATAAAGAATTTAAATTAAAAAATATATATTTGGATGACCAAATGAGTATATTTCTCAAGGTTTTTTACTTAATTATCTTACATGTGGTTGTCTTCCTATATACAGTTACATTATATAAGTTTCTACTTGAAATAAATATTTTGAAAGTAAAAAAAAGGAAGCAATGGGGCATCTGACAGACCAGAGAATCCCTAAGTAGCTAAAGTTATGTCCTGGAAAGTTCAGAGGGCCAATTTGAGAACAGCAGCTAGAGGATTTACATATTCCAATAGCAGGGCAGTGGCAAGACCTAAAGGAACAAGAACAATCTGGGCCTGGGACAATGTGAGCCCCATGAACTCTCAAAACTAACCAGCTAAAGTTCCATTCTGGACAAAGACCCACAATGAGGGGTAACTGCTGGGAATAGAATCCAAACTAGACAGTGCAGTAAGAGAAAGTACAGATCAAAGTAGAGGATGGGAGCAGCAATAGGATGTCATTTTTAAAATATTATACAAATGTAACAGAAGAGGGAGCTCAAAAGCCATGAAATTGGAAAATCTACTCTAACTCCACCCTCCTTCTAAAATTAAAAAAAATACCATGAATATTATAACCTGCTATTTTAAAACAAGTAAAAATACATTAAGAAAAAAGACAAGATATGAAAGAACATAAATCATAATTAGAAAAACTCAAAAGTTATAGTAGTAGAACTAAAGAAAGAATTGGAAATGAAAGAAAAATCAGATATAAATTATTTTTATGGGGGAGAGATATCAATTCTTAACTAGAAGGAGCACAAGAGTCAATAAACTCAACACATACTAGTAAAGCCTTAAGAGAAACAGAAAATGAAAAGAAGGAATTTGGATTTGATAAAAAATAATAAGATAGTTAAAGAAAATCCAACATACATAGAAGAAAACTAAAGCAAATAATAAAGAACAGGAAAAAAAAGACTCTAAGAAATTTTTCCTGAAATAACTTTTTATAAAAGACTTGAAACAACATTTAAGAAGGCAATTTGTGTAACTGAGAAAATTGACCCAAAATGACCATATCATAGTAAAATTACTGGGCATTAAAGAAAAAAATATTATGTATCCAGGCAAAAAGAACAAAGGAAAGAAGATCAGCCAGTCACCAGCTATATTGACAGCAATAGTTTATGCCAGAGAAAATAAAGTTAATATACTCAAGATATACAAGGAAAGAAAATGCGAGCCAAAGATTTTATATCCAGCCAAAATGACTGGTATGGGCTGAATTGTGTCCCCTGTACCAAATTCATATGTTGAAGCCCTAACTTCCAGTACCTCAGAATGTGACCGTATTCAGATACAGGGCCTTTAAAAGGTGATGAAGTTAGCCTTGACCAGTGTGGCTCAATTGGTGAGAGTGTTGTCCCATACACCAAAAGGTGGCAGGTTTGATCCCTGGTGAGGGCACATACCAAGGTTGTGGGTTCGATCCCTGGTTGGGGTGCATGCTGGAGGCAACCAATTAATGTTTCTCACTCACATCTATGAGTTTTTTGTTTTTCTCTCTCCCTTCCTCTCTCTCTAACAATGAATATTTTAAAAAGGTGATAAAGTTAACTTAGGCCATTAGGGTGAACCCTAACCCAACTTAACTAGTGTTCTTATAAGAAAAAATTTGGACACACAGAGAAATACCAGGGATGTCTATGCATATGGAAAAGACTATATGAGGACACAGTGAGAACATGGCCATCTACAAGTCAAGGAGAGAGGCCTCAGAAGGAATTGAATCTGCTAACCCCTTGATTTTGGACTTCTGGCCTTCAGAACTCTGAGAAAATATTGTTTAAGTTACCTAGTTTGCGATATTTGTTATGGCAGCCCTAGCAAACTAACACACTGACTTTCTAGAATAGAGGCTACAAACAATTATCAACATGTAATCATTCAGGAAAATTGCACTCATGAACCCTTCCTGAGGAATAAACTTCCTAGAGAATAAATTTTGAAAGACCAAAATAACCAGAAAGACACTGGCATAGGGACTGGTAGTGAGCATTAAATAAAAACAATAAACACACAAACTTGTAGAACTAAGATTTAATGTCGGTTCTAACTTAGAGAGTATAGTACATCATTGCTAGAAAGGGGGGGAATAGAGAGAGGATATGCAAAATACATTTTTTATTGTAATCACACTGGTGGTGGCAGTATTGCTATTCTAAGACAGTTATGTATGTGAGTAGGATAAAGCAAATTAGTAACTATATGGAATTCTAATTCTATTATCCCCTATATCTTTGGGAACCAAGATTCTCAAGTATAAATGAAAGGAGATTCAGATGTAAGATAGAACTTAAGGAAAACCCTGTGGGCCTGAATTTGAATTAAAGTATCAGTGTGAACTCATGAGGCATTTTTTTCTTAAAAGGCTTGGAAACAATGACCATACCTATAACTATGAGCATTGCTAGCATCCAAATTGTGGCCTGGGAATACCATTTCCCCTTAAAAAGAAACCAGGGCTTTTTGGAGAAGTTGCTGATTCCAGGTCTGGGGAAGTAAATGTACAAGATAAGTCTGAAATATGAAGTATGTTCAAATCCATGAGTGCATAATGACTGAATCTTTGTTTAAAAATAAAACTATACATATTAGAACTATGCAAAGGGCTTCTAAAATTGTACAGCAAACAGTTAACAGCTGATCTCTTGGGACTAGGATTATAGAGAATTTTTCTTTCAAAGTCACAACTTTCTAGATTTTTTTAGAATTTACTAAGCATGTTACTTTTGTAATTAGCAAAAACAGTGATTTAAATTTTTTAAAAAGAACAGATAATAGCATAATTCTCAAGAATTAGTTTGTAAAATGAGGCATTCCCATGGACTTAATAAAAATTGAGCAATGACTAACCCTTGGCTTTGATAAATAGTGAGAATAAAGTTTCCTAAACTGATTTTTAGACTGATTTGTATTATTGCTTAAAATTCATACTTTTGAATAGCTAGCAGGCTATTATTATTAATACAAATTCATATATCTTTACACATGGATTTCTGATTACGTGGTTCAGTACTTTTTTAAAAAAAACAAACATGTAGAACTATTCCAGGAGAGCCGCCTAAGTTGGCTCTTGTCATGCTCACAAGAAAGAATTCAGATGAGTGACAGAAAGCAGTGTTGAAGCAAGCGAATTTATTAAGAATACACTAGACATAAAGCACAAGTGGGCAACTCAACTAGTCTGAGCACCCTGCCTGGTGGAGGTTAAGAGTTTATACTTTTTCCTCCTATAGGTTTCAAAGTTCTCCTGCCAGATATCTAGGGCCACAGACTAAATTTCAAGCCCCCCCCCCCACCTCCCCTTTTACATTGTTGTAGCTTTTCTCAGAATTTATGAGAACATCTGGTGATTTTATCTTGGGATGACTGTTGACTTCTTTGTTCACTGGGTGAGATAAACTCCCCCCTCCCCTTCCTCCTGCCCTAGCAGCTATCTATCCTGCCTAACAGAATCATGTTTTTTAAGTTTGAGCTATTTTCTTCCCTTCTGTTTTGGTGGGGTGTAAGAATCAGAGGAGAAAGCTTCACAGAGGCAACACTCTGATCTTTCTATATTTAACCTTTAGGCCATAAATCTCCAAGTGTGGTTTCTCGACCAGCATAGCAAATTATCAGGCCCCACCCAGACCTACTGAATCAGAAACACTGGGGGAGGGGTCCAACCATCTGTGGATAAATATTTCAGGATAAATATTTGCAACATTTGGAACATACTTATATTCAAATTCAAGTTTAACTGGGCATCTTGTTTTTCTTTTGTTTTGTTTTTGTTGTTTCGTTTTTGTTTTGTTCTTCTGGCAACCTGACCTCCAAGTGATTCTGATCCAAGCTAAAGTTTGCAAACCATGGGGGTAAAGGTGAGAGGATGGGCCTTGGGTTAAGATAGATCTGACTGCACAACTTTTTAAACCAGGGACGGAATACCACAAATATGACTGGTGTCTCCATATGACAGAGGAGACTACAGGGGAGTGAGCCAAACAGCCTCAGGGCCTAGAGTAAAGTTTGTAGCAGAAAGGGCCTGAATTTCTACCAGGAAGTTCCCTGTGTTTTCAGAGAGCACAGAACAGCCCCCTCCCAAAACAAAGAATTATCCAGTTGCAATTATCAGTTTCAAAGACTGAGAATCCCTACTGCAACGCAGGTCAGCTTTTGTATGCTAATCTGTAATGTGGGTAAAATTATTTATCTCCTAGGGTTATTGCAGGGATTAAATGAGATAATTTAACAGTTTAGATTCAAACATCTATTGAGCACCTATACTCCTCTATCTGTTGCTTAAATGCTTAATTTGCAGGAGTTCTGTTCAGCTCTTCTTTTACCTTACACTGTTTTCAAGGATGATCCTATCTTTCAGGTCTCAATTAGAACTGTTAACTACCAATTTGCCATCCCCCAACTCTAATTCTCTTTGGAATTATAGGCTCATATTTTTAGTTACCTACCAGACAGGTCATCTATATTCTCATAGATGGCTCAATCTCAACATGTTCGGAATTCAATTCTAAACAAAGCAATTTACAAAAGAAATTCAAGTTGCCAAAAATATATGAAATACTACATGATCTCACTCATTTATGGATAATAAAGACCATTATAAACTGATGAACAAAAATAGATACAGAGGCAGAGCAGCATCGAACAGACTATCAAACTACAGCGGGAAGGCTGGGGAGGGTTGGGGGGCAGGAGGGGGGGGGGGTTAGAGATCAACCGAAGGACTTGTATGCATGCATATAAGCATAACCAATGGACATAAGACACTGGGGGATAGGGGAGGCCGGGGGAATGTTAAGAAGGGGAAAAAAAGAGACATATATAATACTCTTTGTAATACTTTAAGCAATAAAACAAAAATTTTTTAAAAAAAACATATGAAAAGATGCCCAAATTAACCTAGTAATCAGGAAAATGCAACAAATGCAATATTTCTCATAAAGACTAGCAAGAATTAATGAGAATGATACCATCCAGCACTGGTGAAGATTAGGGTAAATAGACACTTTGATACACTGCTGGTAGAAATATGACTTGCTATACCCTTTTAGGAAAGTAATATGGCAATATCTATTAATATATAAAATACATATATGCCCCTTATATGCCAAGAAAATTGCCACACAGGTCCATAGGGTGCATGTGCAAGGATGATCATCATATTGTTTGTGTTAAAGTTGTAGATAATTTGCTTACCCACCCGGGAGAAATGGATGGGAACAATGTGGTAGTACTATGCAGCGGACAGAAGGAATGCCTTAGATGTATATACATAACAACAGGAATGGCTTTTACAACAGGATGCTGATTAAAAAAATACTTGTAATGTCTAACACAATACAATTTATGTAAATTAAAATAATATATACATAAAACAAATTGCATTTTGTAAGAATACATTAGAACAAAAGGATATACATTAAGAAAGAGTTGCCTGTGAGCTCAAGAAGGCATAGGAGTGGGAAATGAGTCTAAAAGATAATATACAAACAAACAAGGGGTGAATCTTACATGGACCAATGATAAGATGCTATACACTAAGGAATATGATTAACTCAAACCCAGCTCTGAGGATGCCCCCCCAATTTAATAATAACACATTGTCTTTAATCCTACAGTCTGCTCCCATTTTTGCCACTAACAATAATGCTGAAGCAAATATTCTTTTGTATACTTTATATTGTAATTATATGTCTATAGCATATAAATGTATTTTTTTAATTTTCATCCGAGGATATGTTTTTATTAATTTTGAGAGAGAGAGAAAGAGAGAAACCTTGATGTGAGAGAAACATTGATTGGTTGCCTCCTGTACGCACCCCGACTGGGGATCAAACCCACAACCTAGGTATGTGCCTTGACCAGGAATCAAACCCGCAACCTTTTGGAGTACGGGTCAAGGCTCCAACTAACTGCATCACTTGACCAGGGCTATGGCATATATTTTTTATTGCAATAGCTCCACACATGGAATAGTATGCAGTTATTAGAAAGGATGGGTTACAAAGAAATCCATGCCAAGACACATTATAATTAAACTGAAAATAAAAGACAGAAAAAATCTCGAAGTCAGCCAAAGAGAAAAGATGCATTACTTATAGAGGACCATCAATTTGAATGATAGCAGATTTCTTATCTGAAACCATGCAGGCCAGAAGGAAGAGGCACAACATTTTTCAAGTACAGAAATAAAACAACTGTCAGATTAGGGCAAGAACATACAAGGTGAGCTTGGATCATATTGTATTGACAAAAAAATAAGGAAGTGCTAAAAAAAAAACAACCCAAAACACAATGATAGGGGTATGTCAAGGGGACACAGGAACCAACTAAAAGAGCTCCCGATGGCCAAAACTAGAACAACCTGAGCAGCATAATAAAGTGGTATTGGGTTATGATCTGAAGTATAAAATAAATATCCATGAGTTTATAGTGATATAAATAATTGATTGGCTGGATACAAACATATATTCATAATACATACATACATATATGGGGAAAAGAGATAAATCTTCTATTCAAAATTCTATATAACTTTATGTAGATACTTTGCTCTCAAGGGGGTGGAGCATAACTCTCTACTCCTTAAGTTTGGGTGCACACAGTGATTTCCAAAAGTACAATATGAAAGGATATGGAATAAAAGAGTAATTTTATAGTGGAGAAACCTGACAAACACACCTCAGCCAGGTGTTTCAGGTAAACATCAAAAGTTGATGTTGTTTTGATAGTTTGTACCCTTGATACGATGTGAGGGAAATGATCTTCCTCTCTGGAATGCATAACCCCAGTTTAATCATATCAGACAAATTCCAGTAGAGGGATAGTCTACAAAATAGCTGACCAGTACTCTTCCAAACTATCAAGGTCATCAAAAGCAATAAATTCTGAGAAACAGCCTAAGGAGACATGATGACTTAATATACTGTAGTGTCCTGGATGATCCTGAAACTGATAAAGGACATTAGGTAAAAAATAAGGAAATCTGAATAAAATATGGACTTTAATAATATCAGTATTGCTTCACCAATTGTAACAAACAATAGGGGAAACTGGGTGCACAGTCTATGGAAATTCTCTGTACTTATTTTGCTGTAAAATTAAAAGTGTTCTAAAAATAAATATTACTTTCAAAGAGAACTGTGAACAACATACCCTATTTGGCAAACTAGCCTTTAGATAAAGGAAAATTGAGAGAATTAGTTGCTAGCTAACCTTCCCTAAAAGAATGGTTAAAAGAAGTTCTCTAACTAGAAAGGAAATGATAAAAGAAGGCCTAGCTCTGGCTGAGTAGCTTACTTGGTTAGAGTGTCATTCCTATACGCCAAGGTTGAGGGTTAGATCTCTGGTCAGGGCACATACAAAAATCAACCAATGAATGCATGAATGAGTAGAACAACATGAATGATCTTAAATGTATATTTCTATGTGAAAGAAACAAGTCTGAAAAGAGCTCCCGATGGCCAAAGCTAGAACAACCTGAGCAGCATAATAAAGTGGTATTGGGTTATGACCTGTATGACTCCATTTATGTGACATTCTAGAAGAGGTAAAACTGTAGTGACAGTAAAAACATCAGCAATTTCCAGGAATTTGGAGAGGGGGAGGAGGAGAGTTCAATAGGTGAAGCACAGGGTACTATTTTAGGATAGTGAAACTATTCTCTATGAGACTATAATGGTGGAAACTTTACACATTTTTCAAAACCTATAGAACTTTACAGCACAAAGAATGAAACTTAATATATGCAATTAAAATAAAAAATCATTTAAGAGATCAAGGGATATAAGATCAGAATGCAGAATGTGAAAAAATAATCTAACTATATACAAATGTATGAAACATACTGAAGTAGGTGAGGTTGAAGGTGCAAACTAAGTAACTTTGTAAATGAGTGATAGCTGTAAGATTATAGGCAAAAAGAGCTGTATATAAACATTTTATTTTGGTTGATACAGTTGTTTTTCTTCATGGGTACAGGCTAGCAATTCTGAAAGATATATGTGTGTGTGTGTGTGTGTGTGTGTGTGTGTGTGTGTGTGTATATATATATATATACACACATATATATATATATATATATATATATATATATATATATATATATTTGAACAATGAAGGAACTAGATGGGGGATTGTAGAGCCAGGTTTCTCACTGTTGGAGTGAGAGGGTACAGATAAGCAAGGGGAAGAGGCTAAAATAACACATGTGGTAATGGATAAGAATTGGAGACATCAGTATGCACTCATGTTTAGCTTAATACAGATACATTTATAAATATTTATGCATATATTGTTAAATTAAGTAAATAAGGAGGCCATTAAACTGATTTGGCTTTAATGTGGTAGTGGCCTATAAATACCTCAAGGTTATGAAATCAAAATGCTAAAGACAAACAATCACAACAGCCAATTAGGCTTTAAACTATAGCAAATAAGTAATTTCTTTACACTGCTTCCACCTTTTCTCCACAAAAGCCTCTCCTCCCAGCTCCTGTTGGTGGGGCTCCCCCAACCACATTTGGTCTGGTACTGCCTGATTGGAGTGGGTTTTTGCTCAAACAAACTATCCCAAATTTTAATTTGCCTTAGTTTATCTTCCAAGAGCTTGGTGTGAGAAGGAACCAAAGGAGACCCCCTGCAGCAAGGAGTGACCAAGCAAAGGCACCCACTGGAGCCCTTTGAGCTCCCACACCCTCACTGCTTCTGGGGGTGGTGGGCAAGTCCTTAACCCCATCCCAGCTCCTCAGCTTTTGTATTATGAACTTTCAGACTCCACCTGAACATTTCTTTGTTTGAAGTAGGTCTGAAACCACCCCAAGCCAGGCTGAGTCTAACTTTGAAAAAAAAAAAAACTGGCATGAGCATCTTTTTCTGACAGCGCTCCCATAGTACCTCTATTGTAGTACTTGCATTTTATAATATGGTAACTACTGTTCATATTTTCGTGTTCCCCACCAAATCATTAACTCTTCCTGGAAAGGAACAAATCTTGCCCAACTTCTTATCTCAAAGTCTCACAAAATACCTGGCATAAGTAAGTACTCATAAAATGTAAGTTGAATGAAAAGATTGAAGTCTGGAATCTAGAGTCAAGGAGCACATTCCCTAAAGGCAAACCTGCTTTGCGTGTTACTGCAGCTTCCTGTCTTCTTTCAGACACTGCCCTGGTCACCTGGAGAAGAACACAAAAAGTCAGAGTCATGGAAGTTTTCAGGGATAGGAACAGAACAGATTAGAAGGGTTTAAGGTGAGGTCAAGGTTCCCCCAACCAGCACTGACTGTTCTGCCCAACCACTTCAGTCTATGGACCAAGTCTTTCCATCTTCCCTATCTGGCTTCTGACTTTCAGGGGTCAGCAAACTCAAGAATTATGGCTTTAGCCTACTTCTGGGATCAGCAAAAGTGCCCTGGACATGAGGTAGCCGAATGGACATTGCCCTGCTGAGATTTCATTTCTGTGTTTGAGTTTGGAGCTCTGTAGATTGCTATTTCACTTATAGATAAGGCACAGTAGTTGTGAAAGGTTGTTCATAGTGTTGGGGGAAAGAAATGTAGGTGAGGGGAGAGAGGGAGAACTAGATTGACTGTCATCATACAAATCTTACACGAAAAATATTTAAACACTTTGGCTTACGGTCAACCCTGATGATAGTCCACTTTCTTTAGGAATACTGACTGGACAGGCAAAGATAATTGGGAAAAGGTTGCTGGTCCCTTACGTGAAAGACTTGAAGCAATCCCTCCATATGCCATTCTTGTCTTCACACTAAATGCAACCCTTATGGTGTACTATCTACGTGTGGTCTTTGATAACACACCTTGACAAAAGAATAAGTGCATAAGGGTTGAATGTTTTCAGCTTACTAGGGGCTCCATGTCTTGGGAAACGCATGGTTACAGCCCCCACAATCCATGAATATGCAATATGGCATTGATCTGCCATGAAATTGTTAAATAAAATGGTTTGTATTGAAAATTAGTTTTTGGATTTTTAATTATTGTTTGGGGAATGGAAATGGTGCCAATAAAGAAGCAGTGAGGGGATGGGAGATATCTGTAATTCTATCAACAATATTAAAAATATATTTTAAAAAGAAACAGTAGATAAAAAGAGACCTGAAGTCCCATTATTAAGCTACTTAATTCTGAAAGCCAGACAGGCTTAGGCAAATACAGGGGCATGGAGATGGGGAGCAAGATGGCTCATACAGAAAAGGCAAATGTGAAGGTATATGGTATACTATAGGAACTATGAATCTGAGAGTACTAAACATCAATATCTAATATTTTAAAAGATGTTTTCAATTTAAAATGATACATGTTTACTATAAAAATATGGGAAATGAAGTCTTCTAGGAGATTCTGTCTGTATTCAATCTTTAAAGCAGGCTCTCTCAAACATTAATGTACATAATAACATGGGAAGCTTAAATGAATATAACATAGAAGATGTTACAATGCAGATTCCTAGATTCCAACCCAAAGCATTTATTACGTAGATCTGGGAGTCTGTATTTTTTAAATAAGCATACCAGGTAATGCAGAGGGTCCACACTTTGAGAACATGGCTCTAAGGGTAGATCCTCAATCTCAGTACATGGACCAATGATTCTTATTCCATCTTGCCTTCCTTTAACAATCTTATCCATTGATATCATCGCAGTCTCACTTATGTGAATGTTGTGATTACATCAATGGATAAGATTGCTAAAGACTACTAAATATTTATTTCTACCATCAACCTCCCCGGGTTTCAAAACCAAGTTTATAACTATGTTGACAGCACCCTAAAGTCAACATGTTCAAAACTGAAGTCATTAGTCGTTCAGTGAATAGTAACTTCTTACTATGTACTTGAAAATATGCTAAAGACCTGGGATAGAAAGGTGAATTAAAAATCAGTTCTTGTCTTTAAGATGTTCCCAGGCTGGGCACTGTAATAAAACAGAATATATGCTATACTAGAAGCATGTATACAGTATTATAGGGATACAAATGCCAGAACCAATAGTTCTGCCTAGGAGGTAGAGGGTAAGGTGGTAAGGGTCTACTCTGAAGGAAGATATGGTAGAGAACACTTGCTTGAATTCCCTGACTATTAGAGAAAGAAGTAGACAATACATTCATAAAATATAACCTTTGGCCATTCAACTATTGGGAATTTAATAGTTTTATATCAATTGGTACTAGATTTAGAATGAGTTAGTATCATGTAACTGAAGGATGCTATTACCTAATGGAGTATAATGTAATCTCTCTGGGGAAAACGATGTATTAATAGAAAGAAAGTAGTCTACATACCATCTAGGCAAAAATGGAGCAAGAAAAGACTATATCAGTGTGTCTCCAGTGCATGGAGGAGGAACCTGGTTGATATACAAGTACTAATAACGAACATTTACTGAATGCTGCTTATGCTCCAAAGATTAAACTATATATTTTATATGGATGATTTAGTTTACTTCACATAACTTAAGATGTAGGTACTATTATTAACCACATGTATGGTGGACCATGTGACATACATATCCCTTTAGCAGAGCTAGGCACATTTGTTTTGTTTGTTTTGTTTTGTTTCTAAAGCATTGCTATTTATTTCAGTGATATGATACTAGAACTTAATCATGTTTATATAGGTGGATGCTTTTTTGTTGTAGTAAAATATACATAACATAATTTACCATATTAACCATTTTTAAGTATTCACTTCAGTGGCATTAAATACATTCGTGCTTTTTCATCTTCCTCAACTGAAACTCTATACCACTGAACAATAACTCCCCATTCCTTCTCCCCTAGTCCCTGGAAATCACCATTCTGCTTTCAGTTTCTATGCATTTCACTACTCTGGGACTTCATATAAGTGGAGTCATATAGTACTTGTCCTTATGTGGGTAGCTTATCTCACTTAGTACATCTTCCAAGTTCATCCATGCTGTAGTATGTACCCTTTATTTTAAGAGTTTCCTTCATTTTAAGGCTGAATAATATTCCATTTTATGTATAAACCACATTTTCTTTATCCATTTATTCATTGATAGACACTTGGGTTATTTCTACCTTTTGGCTATTGTGAATAGTGCTACTATAAACATGAGTATGTAAATATGTCATCAAGAGCCTGCTTTCAATTCTCTTAGGTATATACCTAGAAATGCAGTTGAGTTATTTTTGTATTTTCAGTCACATTTTATATTTTGTTTCTCAACTCTTTTTTTCTTCAAATGTGTTACTTTTAATTAGAAAAACATTATTAAAAAGGAAAAATAAAAATATTATACACATTTAAGAAAAATTAGTACAGTGGTATTTCTGATCTATTGGACACAGAATTCAAGTTAATTCTGAATCTGATCATCTTTGAATGAACTGACAAAACTAGGTTTCTGGACCTACAAAACAAAAGATCAGACTTTGATCTTGCAAATGCCATGAACATAATGGCAATTTTAAGGCTCAGTCTAAATCAGCCAGCTGACTCCTTTTTGATCTCTCTCTAAGGTGCAATGTTGGTGACTCCAATTTTAGTAATAGTGAATACAAAATCTAGAAATAAGGAATTCTCTCTCTCCTTTCTCTTCATTACTTTCCTGAATTTCAGAGTTGGAGGAAGCATTAGAAGTCAATAAGTATAATCCTTAGAACACAATCCACATGAAACAAATGAGCCTTCTGAAAGTGATTTTAGTGTTTAGATATTTGGTCTCCAATGGCATTGATCAGGGTATGGACCCCTTAAGAAATATAATTACAATGTGGTGGTTGTCTTTATAGAGTAATATTTCATGGGATAATTTCCAAACATTCTGAACCTATTTATACCAGGAACCTATCTTCTCTATATTATAGAGTAGGAAACCTTACCATAAGCTTGCATCTCAGGCTGACTATAGAGCTTAGCAGCTCTCAAGGTCAAGTACAAAGACATCAAATATAATTTTCCTTGAAGAAAAATACAATGGGGTAGAAACTGCAAATGGGTATGGGGTTTATTTTTGGAGAGATAAAATGTTTGAAAATTGATTGTGTAGCTAGTTGTACAACTCTGTGAACACACTAAAATTGTCTATTTTAATGGGTGAATTGTGTATATGTGAATTATGTCTGTTATTTTTTTAATTGATTTCAGAGAGGAAGGGAGAATGAGAGAGATAGAAACATCAATGATGAGAGAGAATCATTGATCAGCTGCCTCCTGCACGCCCCACATTGAGGATTAAGCCCGCAACCCAGGCATGTGCCCCAACCGGGAATCGAACTGTGACCTAATGGTTTATAGATCAACACTCAACCACTGAGCCACGCCAGCTGAGCTAAAGCCGTTATTTTAAAAATACATCAAGAGAATGAAAACGTAACCCTCAGAATGGGAGAAAATATTTGCAAATCATATATTTGATATATGTAGCTATATCTCCAGAATATATAAAGAACACTGAAAACTCAAAAATAAAAAGATAATTCAATTTTTAAAAGGGCAGAACTTTCAATAGACATTTCTCCAAAGAGTGTATACAGATGGGCAACACGCACATGAAAAGATGTTCACCATCACTAATCATTAGGGAAATGCAAATGAAAACTACTTCATACCCACAAGGATGACTATGATCAAAACAACAGATAATAACAAGTGTTAGTAAGCATGTGGAGAATTTGGAACCCCTATTGCCAGTGAGAATGTAAAATGGTGTGGAAAACAATTTGACAATTCCTCAACAAGATAAACATATAATTAGTATATGACCAAGCAATTCCACTCCTACGTATATACCTAAAAGAATTAAAAGCAGATGTTCAGCCCAGCCAGTGTGGCTCAGTGGTTGAGCATCGACCCATGAACCAGGAAGTCAGGGTTTGATTCCCAGTCAGAAAACATGACCAGGTTGTGGGCTTGGTTCCCAGTAGGGGGTGTGCAGGAGGCAGCCAATCAATGATTCTCTGTCATCATTGTTATTTCTCTCCCTCTCTCTCTCCCTCTTCTTTCCTCTCTCTGAAAAAAAAATATATAAAAGCCTACAAGTTCAATAAAATCTTGACATATATGTTGTTAGCAGCACTATTCACAATAGCCAAAGGTGGAAACAACCCAAGTATCCCTCAAAGGATGAATTGATAAGCAAAATGTGGTGTAACCATACAATGGAATATTATTCAGCCATAAGAAGGAATGAAGTATTAATACATGTTACAGTATAAATGAGTCTTAAAAACATCATGCTATTCACTTCAAAATATATACAATATCATATAAACATATATCAAAATATCACATTGAATGCCTTAAATATAGACAATGTTTGTTGAGCACTGGGGGTGGGATGGGGAAAGAAAACATCATGCTAAGTGAAAGTAGCCAGACACAAAAAGATCTCATATTGTATGATTCCATTCATGTGAAATATCCAGACTAGGTAAATCCATTGAGAAAAAAAAGCAGATGAGTAGTTGCCAGAGACTGAGGACAGGGAGAAATGGGGAGTGACAGATTAATGGGTACAGGGTTTCCATTTGGAATGATTAAAAAGTTAGAGATAATGATTGCACAATATAATGAATAAACTAATATTAATGAATTGTACATTTAAAACAATTAAGCCCTGGCCTGTGTTGCTCAGTGCATAGGGTCAAGGGTTTGATTCCCGTTCAAGGGCATGTACCTAAGTTGCAGGTTTTCTTCCCAACACCCGGTCGGGGCGTGGGCGGGAGGCAACCAGTCAATGTGTCTCTCTTACTTCGATGTTTCTCTCTCTCCCTCTCCCTCCCTCCCTTCTTCTTCTTCTTCTTCTTCTTCTTCTTCTTCTTCTCTCTCTCTCTCTCTCTCTCTCTCTCTCTCTCTCTCTCTCAAAAGCAATGGAAAATATATCCTCTGGTGAGGATTAACAGAAAAAAAAATTTTAAACTGTTAAAACAGTAAATTTCACACAAAGAAGAAAAGAAAAGAAAAAAGAAAGAAAAATTCAGATAAGAGGGTGCAGGAAAGCATTAGAAATAACACCCTATAAATGAGATTTAGGTTTCATTATGTCACAGCTTGGAAAATAAAAGTATAGTGGATCTGGTATAGGAAGATGGCTGCTGACGGGAAGGCAGACTGCAAGATAGTGTGAGAGGGAGAGAACGAAAAGAGAGTGTGTGGATGTATGGGGAGTGTACATTTGTGGGTGAGGGACAGCTATACTCCAAGGGAATGTAGGGGACTGCCGGACCGGGCTCCCCTGACCGGACAGCCTCCACTGCTGCTGAAATCTCTTCCGGAACAACTAGCTCTGCCGCGGAGACCGCGCCATCTTGAAGGGGAGAGTGGTTGTTATCAGAAACCTATACATCCTGGGAATCTACAACAACAACACCCAGGGAACAACTGCAAACCCAGGAACACCGGATCTCTAGCAGCGCGAATATTCAGACTCGGATGAGCTCTGCACCTTCTCACAGATTTTGTCAGATTTCGCCTAGGAAAAGGTAAGGTCTGCAATCCAGGCAGGAGAAAGAAACGCACGAATGGGATCTAGAGGTTGGGGGAAGTCTGCGCCCCACAAAACCCACGGCCGTTGGGGCTAGAGTGATCAGCGAATGTGGAAGGGGATCCACAGGGCTGCTGGCAGAAGGGAACTCTACAAATCAACCCATAGCGGGACTGGGCAAAAAAAAGCACCCTGAAATTTTACCAGTAAACCAGCTGCTTAGTGACAGAGGGGAAAAGGGCACAGTGCCAGAGGGTAAAAGTCGCGAGTTCACGCACTTACTCTGGCTCTTTTTTCTCTTTAAGTCCTTGCTTTTGATTACTGAGCCCAGTACATAGGATCACCCAACTGGGGACATTCTAAGAGACTGCAGGGGAAAGTTGTTGCTGTGGAACCTGGGGATCGGAGCGGGGAGTGACTATTGGAGAACCAGCTCTGGGGCAGTTCATTCTCCCAAACCAGTATTAAGTGTGACAGGCAAAACAAAAGCTAAATATGAGCTAGAGAGCACTTATAGCCCCGAAGGTCAATCCAGAAACACTGCCACCCAGGGGTTGAATCACAAATTGACCCTTGTGTAAACACAAATAAGAGTCTAAGAAACAAAGAAATACTGCCTGCTTGAATACTGTGGCTTACAATACAGAGAAGCAGTGGAACGCAGGGAACTTTAATACTGTCCTGACTACCTACAGGAAACAGGCGTGACAAACAGGACAGTAGAGGAAGCGAATGACTTTCACTACTGCGCATTATTATTTTTTCATCTTTTACTTAAGAAACTAATTTTTTTCTTTTTTCCTCACTTGATTTTACCTTTTTAATTATTATATTTTTACTTTTAATCAGTATTATTACTACTACTATTTTACCTTTTTTTAAAGTATCATTTTATTTTCTCGTTATTTTATTTTGGAATTAGTGTTCTACATTCTATTTTCATTTTTCCTTTAGCATTATTTTACTCTATCTCAACTTTACCTTTATGCCACATTCTCTTCCTCACTTTTCCCATTTTGTTGTTCTGTTTCTCTTACCCTATTCCTGCTTTAGATTTTACCTATTCCTTCTTTTTACCCCATTAAAAAAATCATCCTACTTATATATCTAATTTCCGATCCCCTGCTCTAAGTCCATACACACCTCTCTCTTCTCTTTCTTCACTATCCAAATATTTTTTCTTTTTTCTCTCTTCCCTTTTTTTCTGTTGTTGTTATTGTGTTCTTGTTTTGTTTTGTTATAGGTTTTTGTGTTTTATTTTGTTTTGTTTTGCTTGCTTTCTCTCTGTCCTATTGTTGTTGGCTTGATTGTTGATTAGATTGGTTTTTTTGTGCTTGTTTGTGAGATTGTTTCTCTCTTTTTTTGTTCTTTTTGTTTCTGTTTATTTTTGCTTCCGTTTTTCCTCTCCTCGCTTGTTATTAGTTGTTGTTTGTAGTTTGCATTCATCTCTGGGTGTTTGTTGTTTGCATTTTGGGGGATTAGTGGTTGTGCTATTGGAATATCCTCCCCATATAATAGTTTCCACCCCCACTTTGTTTTACTTGCTTTCTTTTTCCTCTTACTTTTTTCCTTTTCTCAATATCATTTTTGCACTCCTTTTTTTCTTATCCCCTAATTCTCTTTTCTTTGGTGGTCACCTTTATTTGGGATTATTAGTATCATAAATACATTGGTGTTCAGTGCCTTGTGTGTTGTGCCTTGTTGTGTTGTATTTTGTGCCTTTAAATCAATGCAGGAGAGAGAGAGAGAGCTACAAAACCAGACACCTGGAGAAGAGAGATCATGGGGAGACAAAGAAACAGCTCACATATGAAAGAAAAGGAGGCATCACCAGGAAAGGAAGTAAACGAAATGGATGCAAGCAATATGTCAGAGAAAGAATTCAGAGAAATGGTCATAAGGCGGCTGAAAAGAATGGAAGACAAATTCAACAATATGGGTAAGAACCAAGATGAAATGAGGAAGAACCAAGAAGAAATGAAAAATGACATTGCTGTTATATGGAACTCAATAGAGAGCATCAACAGTAGACTAGAAGAAGCAGAGGACTGCATCAGTGAGCTAGAAGACAAGGTAGGAAAAAATACCCAAGCAGAGCAGCATCTAGAAAAGAAACTTTAAAAACAGGAAGAGAGCCTAAGGGAACTTTGGGACAACATGAAATGAAACAACATCTGCAAAATAGGTGTGCCAGAAGGAGAGAAAACTGAGCAAGGACTAGTAAACCTGTTTGAAGAAATAATAACAGAAAACTTCCCTGATATAGGGAAGAAAAAACTCACACAAATTCAAGAAGCTCACAGAGTACCTAACAAAATGAACCCCAAAAGACCAATGCTAAGGCTTATTATGATTAAATTGGCAAACACCAACAACAAAGTAAGAATCTTAGAAGTGGCCAGAGAGAGACAGAAAGTTACCTACAAAGGATCCCCCATCAGACTACCGACTGATTTCTCAACAGAAACACATCAGGCAAGAAGGGAATGGAATGAAATATACAAAGTCATGCAAACGAAGGGTCTGAATCCAAGAATATTGTACCCAGCAAGGCTATCAATCAAAATTGAGGGTGAAATCAGGAGCTTCACAGACAAAAAAGGACTACAGGAGTTTATTACCACCAAACCAGCAATGCAAGAAATGCTAAAGGGTCTGCTGTAAAAAGAAGAAATAGGAAGCAAAGAAGGAACACAGGCTTAAAGAATAAAAATGGAGACAAGTACCTATCAATAATAACTTTAAATGTAAATGGATTAAATGCCCAATCAAAAGACATAGGTTAGCTGAGTGGATAAGAAAACATGACCCACATATCTGCTATCTACAGGAAACCCACCTCAGAAAAAAAGGACTCACACAGACTGATGGTGAAGGGATGGAAAAAGGTTTTTCAGGTGAATGGAAATGGAAAAAAAAAGCCAGGGTAGCAATACTTATATCTGACAAGTTAGATCGAAAAGTGAAAGACATAAAAAGAGATAAGGAAGGCCACTTCATAATAATAAAGGGAGCAATCCAACAAGAAGAAATAACTCTGGTAAACATATACGCACCCAATACAGGAGCACCCAAATACATAAGAAATCTTCTGGAGGAGATCAAGGGAGAGACTGACAGCAACACAATCATAGTAGGGGACTTTAACACCCCATTATCACCATTAGACAAATCCTCTAAACAAAAAATCAGCAAAGAAACATCAATCCTAAATGACACATTAGATCAGATGGAATTAATTGACATCTTCAGAACATTTCACGCCAAAGCCACAGAATATACATTCTTCTCAAGTGCACATGGGTCTTTTCAGAGATAGACCATATATTGGGTCACAGGCAAAGTCTCTTCAAATTCAAGAATATTGAAATCATATCAAGCATCTTCTCAGATCACAATGGCATAAAAACAACCCCAAAAAATCAAACACATGGAGACTAAATAGCACGCTATTAAACAATGACTGGGTTACCAGAGAGATCAAAGAAGAAATAAAAAGCATCATGGCAACAAACGACAATGAAAACACAACAATACAAAACCTATGGGACACAGTGAAAGCAGTCTTGAGAGGGAAGTTCATAGCGCTACAAGCCTACTGCAAGAAACAAGAAACAATGAGAATAAATTACCTAACTCTACAACTCAAAGAGTTAGAAAGAGAGCAACAAGAAAAGCCCAGTGTAAGCAGAAGGAAGGAAATAATAAAGATCAGAGCGGAGATAAACGACATAGAGACCAAAAAAAAATACAAAAGATCAACAAAACCAAGAGCTGGTTCTTTGAAAGGATAAACAAGATTGATGAACCTCTAGCCAGGCTCACCAAGAAACAAAGAGAGGACCCAAATAAACAAAATCAGAAATGAAAGAGGAGAAATAACAACAGACCCCACAGAAATACAAAGGATTGTTAGAAAATACTATGAACAACTCTACTCCAACAAACTAGACAACCTAGAGGAAATGGACATATTCCTAGAAAAATACAACCTTCCAAAACTTAATCAGGAAGAAGCTAAAAGTCTCAATAGGCCAATAACTATGGAGGAAATTGAAGCAGTCATCAAAAAGCTTCCAGCAAACAAAAGCCCGGGGCCAGACAGCTTCACAGGGGAGTTTTACCAAACATTCAAGGAAGTACTAAAACCTATCCTCCTCAGACTATTCCAAAAAATTCAAGAAGAAGGAACACTTCCAAGCTCATTCTATGAAGCTAGCATCACCCTAATACCAAAACCAGATAAAGACAACACAATGAAAGAGAATTACAGGCCTATATCCCTCATGAACATAGATGCCAAAATCCTCAACAAAATGCTAGCAAATCGGATCCAGCAGTACATCAGAAAGATCATACACTATGACCAAGTAGGATTTATTCCAGGGATGCAAGGATGGTACAATATCTGCAAATCAATAAACGTAATACATCACATAAACAAATTGAGAGAAAAAAACCACATAATCATATCAATTGATGCAGAAAAAGCTTTTGACAAAATTCAACACCTTTTCTTGATAAAAACTCTCAGCAAGGTAGGAATAGAAGGATCATACCTCAACATAATAAAAGCCATATATGACAAACCCACAGCCAACATAATCAATGGGCAAAAACTAAAACCATTCCCCCTAAAAACAGGAACAAGACAGGGATGCCCCCTCTCACCACTCCTGTTCAACATAGTACTGGAAGTACTAGCCATTGCGATCAGACAAGAAGAAGAAATAAAAGGCATCCAAATTGTAAATGAAGAAGTAAAACTGTCCTTATTTACAGATGACATGATACTGTATGTAGAGAACCCTAAAGACTCCATCAAAAAATTATTAGTCTTAATAAATGAATTCGGCAATGTAGCAGGATACAAAATTAATGCCAAGAAATCCATGGCATTTCTTTACACCAATAGTGAACTTACAGAAAGTGAGACTAAAAAAGCAATCCCATTTACCATAGCACCAAAAAAATTAAGATACCTAGGAATAAACTTAACTAAGGAGATAAAAGACTTATACTCGAAAAACTACAGGACACTGAAAAAAGAGATAGAGGAAGACATAAACAGATGGAAGAACATACCGTGTTCATGGATTGGTAGAATCAACATCATCAAAATGTACATACTACCCAAAGCAATCTATAGATTCAATGCAATCCCCTTTAAATTACCAATGGCATATTTCGCAGATCTAGAACGAACGTTCCAAAAATTCATCTGGAATAAAAAAAGACCTCGAATAGCTGCAGCAATCCTGAGAAAGAAGAACAAAGTTGATGGGATCTCAATACCAGATATCAAACTGTATTACAAAGCCACTGTTCTTAAAACAGCTTGGTACTGGCACAAGAGCAGACATATAGATCAATGGAATAGAATAGAGAACCCAGAAATCTACCCAAACCACTATGCTCAATTAATATTCGACAAAGGAGGCAAGAGCATACAATGGAGTCAAGACAGTCTCTTCAATAAATGGTGTTGGGAAAATTGGACAGATACATGCAAAAAGATGAAACTAGACTACCAACTCACACCATACACAAAAATAAACTCAAAATCGATAAAAGACTTAAACGTAAGACGGGAAACCATAAAAATACTAGAGGAATCCACGGGCAGCGAAATCGCAAACATATGCCGAGGAATTTCTTCTCTGATAATGCTCCTAGGGCAATGGAAACTAAAGAGAAAATAAACAAATGGGACTACATCAAAATAAAAAGCTTTTGCACAGCAAAGGAAACCATCAACAAAACAACAAGAAGACCCACTACATGGGAGAACATATTTGCCAATGATATCACCGAAAAGGGTTTAATCTCCAACATTTACAGGGAACTCATGAAACTTAACAGTAGGAAGATAAACAATCCAATCAAAAAATGGGCAAGGGACCTAGATAGACACTTTTTGAAAGAGGGCATACAGAAGGCTGAAAGACATATGAAAACATGCTCAAAGACACTAATTATACGAGAGATGCAAATCAAAAGGACAATGCGGTATCATCTCACACCTGTCAGAATGGCTATCATCAACAAATCAACAAACAACAAGTGTTGGAGAGGATGTGGAGAAAAAGGAACCCTTCTGCACTGCTGGTGGGAATGCAGACTCGTGCAGCCACTGTGGAGAACAGTATGGAGTTTCCTCAAAAAACTAAAAATGGAACTCCCATTTGACCCAGTGATCCCACTTCTAGGAATATATCCCAAGAAACCAGAAACACAAATCAGAAAGGATATATGCACCCCTATGTTCATAGCAGCACAATTCACCATAGCTAAGATTTGGAAACAGCCTAAGTGCCCATCAGCAGATGAATGGATTAAAAAACTGTACTACATCTACACAATGGAATACTATGCTTCGGCAAAAAAGAAGGAACTCTTGCCTTTTGCAACAGCATGGATGGAACTGGAGAGCATTATGCTAAGTGAAATAAGCCAGTCAGAGAAAGATAAATACCACATGATCTCACTCATTTGTAGATTATAGAGAACAACATAGACTGATAAACAGGGACAGATCCAAAGACAGAGAAACAGCGATAAGACTATCACTCCCCAGAGGGAAAGTAGGGGAGGGAGGGGGTAAGGGGAAGAGATCAACCAAAGAACTTGTATGCATGCATATAAGCCAAACCAATGGACATGGACAACAGGGGGATGAGAACATGAGTGGGGGGCAGTTAATGGGGGGGATAAGGACACATTTGTAATACCTTAACTAATAAAGAATTAAAAAATAAAATAAAATAAATAAAAAAATAAAATAAAATAAAATATTTTTAAAAAGAATCTAGAAATAAACCCTTACATATAGTCAACTAATATTTATTTGTTTATTTATTTATTTATTTATTTATTTGTTAATCCTCACCCGAGGCTATTTTTTCCATTGATTTCCCCAACCAAGCCCGGGGATCAAACCTGTAACTGAGGTACATATACTTGACTGGGAATCGAACCCATAACCTTTCAGTCCATGGCCAACGCTCTAACCACTGAGCAACTATCTCCTTCTTATCTCTCTGAGTCTCTCTCAACCAGCAGTCTATACACCATTAGTGGGATACAGCAGTGTACAGTGGTACTGGGAGTTTTTTGTATGTTTGTTTGCTTTTTGTTTTGGGGACTCAAAGTTTTAATAAAAATCACCAAGAACCTGTGCTCCCTTATGTGCATCTGTGTAATTTGTACTATGTATAGTAGGTGTGATATATCATTAAAAACCTACAGTGCAATAACATTAATGAGTAATTTCCAAATGGATTCTATACAACAGTGAAGTGACATGAATGCCAATGAAGTTAGGAGATAAATTATGTATCTGCTTTCCCCTACACTAATTGTTAACCTTTTTTCTCTTCAAGTCCCTAAACGTTCCTAGACTAGCATAAAGTTATCTGCGATTAAGGTGTATTTTCCCAAGAAGGCAAACTTAGTCATAGCTTAAACAATACCAGCATGAAATAAAGATCAGATGTTGAAAAAAAAAACGTGCAATGTTTTAGGTAAGAATCATCAATGTTAAAACTAGTGGATGAAAGTTTGATGAGAAACAAGATAGTTTCTAAATATCCTTCTATGAATTATTAGTTGCAAAGGGAAGAATAGTAACTTTACAGTAGAGAAGTCTGGCTGACTTTACTTTAACCAATTAATCAAAGTTAGCATCACCAGTAATGGCACAAGTAGATATCATGATACACTAAGAAAGACACAAATTACTTCTTTCTATTCTTTTCCAAAATGCATAACTTGAATCTAATAATGTGGAAACACCAGACAAATCCAAAATGAGGGATATTCTACAAAATAACTGGTCTGTACTCTTCCAAATGAATTACAAAGGCTGAGAAACTGTCCCAGATAAAAAGAAACTAAATTTGGAGGTTCCTCAAAATTTTAAACATAGAATTACTATAGGATCCAGCAATTACACTTCTAGGTATATACAAAAAGAGCTGAAAATAGGTGTTCAAACAAAACCTTGAACACATGTTCAAAGCAGCAGTATTCACAATATCTAAAAGGTGGAAACAACCCAAATGTACCTCAATAGATGAAGGATAAACAAAATGTGGTATATCCATACAATGGATTATTATTCAGCCATAAAAGGTAATGAAGTACTGATATATGCTACAATGTGCATGGATCTTGAAAACATAAGCTAAGTGAAAGAAGCCAGACACAAAAGGTCATATATTGTATGATTCCATTTGTATAAAATATCCAGAATAGCCAAATCCACAGAGACAGAAAGCAGACTGGTGGTTGTCAGGGGCTGAGCATCGGCAGTAGGGGCAAGATACTGCTTAAAGTATATGGATTTTACTTGGGGTAATAAAAATGTTTTGGAATTTGATAGAAGTGGTGTTGCATAGCATTGTGAATATACTAAATGCCATTGGATTGTTCACTTTGAAATAGTGTTATGTGTTGATTTATGTTGTCAGTTTGCTATAGTGTGCTATCATAACTTCCTAACTGGACAAGTCAAGGTGGGTAGTCAACAAAATTTTTAAAATAGTATTATGTGTCAATGGTGGCGGGGGGAGGACATATGTAATACTTTCAACAATAAAGATTTTAAAAATAGTGTTATGTGAATTTCACCTCAATTTTTATTTATTTTAATTTTTTTGTGTGTGTCACTCCTCACCTGAGGATATTTTTCCATTGATTTTTAGAGAGAGTAGAGGGGGAGAGACACACAGAGAGAAACATCAATGTGAGAGAGACACCTCAATTGGTTGCCTTCTGCATGGGGATTGAGCCTGCAAATGAGGTATGTGCCTTTGACCAGAATCGAACCTGGGGCCCTTCAGTCTGTGGGCCAATGCTCTATCCACTGAGCCAAAACGGGTAGGGCTCAGTTTTCAAAAAGGCAACTAACAGAGACACGTCAATTCAGTGTAATCTATTATCCTGGACTAGACTTTTTTTTTTTTCTATAAAGGGCTTTCGTGCGATAAATGGTAAAATTTGAATAAGATCTGTAGGTTAGATAGGGGTATTGTATTGATGTTAATTTCCTGATTTTGATAATTGTACTGTAGTTATATTAAGAGAATGTCCTTGCTTTTAGGAAAAATGCTCTGAAATATTTAGGGGCAGAAGGGCATTATGTCTATAATTTGCATGATCCAGAAATAAATGGGGGAAGGGAGGTAGGCGGGAGAGAAGAAAGGAGGAAAAGGAGGAGGGATAGGAAGAGAGGGTGGAATAATAAAGCAAATGTGGTAAGTAAAATTTTTCATTTGGGAAATCTGGATGAAAAATATAAGGTAATTATATACAGGGTGTCCCCAAAAATGTATACACACATTTTGAATAATTATAAAGGCAGTGTTTATTAAAATATATTTCATTTTCTTTTTTAAAATATGTTTTTATTGATTTCAGAGAGAGGAAGGGAGAGGGAGATAGGAATAGAAACATCAATGATGAGAGAGAATCATTGATCGGCTGCCTCCTGCATGCCCCCTACTGGGGATGGAGCCCACAACCCGGGTATGTGCCCTGATCAGGAATCAAACCATGACCTCTTGGTTAATGGGTTGCTCAACCACTGAGTCACACCGCCTGGGCAAAATATATTTCATTTTCAAAACTGAGCTATCAGCTATTAAAGTGTGTATACATTTTTGGGGGACACCCTTATACCAGAGGTGGGGAACCTTTTTTCTGTTAAGGGCCATTTGAATATTTATAACATCATTCACAGGCCATACAAAATTATCAACTTAAGAATTAGCCTTCTATATTTGGTCAAACATTTAATTAACTCACCCCTAATGTCTTGGCAGGGCCAGACCAAATGATTTTGGGCCAGTCGTTCCCTACTCCTGCTGTACTGGTATACTGACAGCCCCTCAATTATGATGGTTCAACTTACAATTTTTTTATTTTACAATGGTGCGAAAGTGATGTGCATGATAATTTACATGAGAAATTCAACTCTTTATTATAAAATAGGCTTTGCATTAGATGGCATTGCCCAACACTAGACTAAGATAAGTGTTCTCAGCACATTTAAGGTAGGCTAGACTAAGCTATGATGTTTGTTTTGGTAGGTTAATTATATTAAATGGAATTCACTGACACTGTGTGTACTCAAGCTCTAAAATTTTTGCCAGAATTATTCTAACTGATCTTTAAACTTCCAGTTTTGCCTCCTCTACCAATCCAGTTTTCACATGGCCACCAGAGTGAATTCTCTAAAATGAAAATTTAACCATGAGTGCTCTACTTAAAATCTAACTGATCTCCCTGACTTAGATTGCTTCCTTCCAATCCATTTTCTGCACTGCCACCAGGATGGCTCTTTCTAAAATATACATGTTGTTATATAACTTCTCTGCTTAAAACCCTGCCATGATTCTCCATTGGCCCATGTTGATCTTTGCAGCCTCATTTCTTGCTACTCCATTACAGAATCCTTACACAGTAATAACATACTACTTGAAGGTCTCCCCAAATACTATACTTATGCACACTACTGTGCTTATCTATACACTGCTCCCTCTGCCTGGAACATACTCCCTGCACCATCAAATTTTTCTTATACTCTATATCTTCACAACCTAGTATACAAGCAGTGGCATTGTGAATATACAATTATTTTTCAAAAAATCTGGCTGTGAAGGCTGAGCATCTGTTGTCAATTAAAAATTTTGAAATCAGATATTCTGAAATCTGCTAATGTACACTGCAGAAAGGTATCCCCTACTTAAACAAAGCCATTCTCCCAACATTTTGTCATTGGCCACCTTCTGTTTTTCTGGTACTATTTTTCCCCTTTGAAATGGCTTCAAATACTACCTATTATAATTATCTCTATTTCTATTTTTAATATATTTTTGTTGATTTCAGAAAGGAAGGGAGAGGGAGAGAGACAGAAACATCAATGATGAGAGGTAATCATCAATCGACTGCCTCCTATACACCCTCTTCTGGGGATCAAGCCTGCAACCTGGGCATGTGTCCCAACTGGGAATTGAACATGATCTCCTGGTTCATAGGTCAAAAATGCTCAACCACTGAGCCACACAAGCCAGGCTCTATCTCTACTTTTAATATTTTTCCCAAGTTCAGACCACTGGAAGTTATCCCACAGCACATTGATGCTCTTTTAATTGCTCCCCTAGTCATTTTTTTCTCTATGTGTTTAATTTTGGATAGTTCCCATTGCCGTGTTTTCATGTTCAGTAATATTTTCTTCAGTAATGTCTAATCTGTTAATCAGATCAAGTGTATTTTTCTCATATATTGTATTTATTTTATCTAGAAGTTTAATCTATCTTTTTTATATCCTCCATGTCTCTCCTCAACACAATCATATTTCCTCTACCTTATTGAACAAATAGTATATATTCATAATAGCTGTTTTAATTCCTTATCTATTAATTCTATTATCTGTGTTATTTCTGGGTCTGTATCTGTTGATTGATTTGACTCATATTTTCCTGCTTTGTATACTTGATCATATGTTATTGGATGCACAGCATTGTGGATCTTAAGCTATTTGGTGCTGGATTTTTTTTTCTTTATCGTTTCTTTAAATACTTATGAGATTTGTTCAGTTAAGTTAGTTAGAAACAGTTTAATCCTTTCAAGGCTTTCTCTTAAGTTTCGTTAGGCAGCACTAGAGCAACTTTTAGTCTAGAACAAATATGTCACCACTACTGAATAAAAGGGTTAAAGAGAATAAAACAGGACAGAGAAAATTTATTGTGCTTAGCAGAATTCTTGCAAAAAGTTTGCAGTCTTGAACACAGCACAGCTCAGATAACCAGAAGACATCTGGCATGGGAGGAATGAAGGACCAGACCCTTATGTCAGCCGAACTGCTTGCAGCCATCAATAGCTGATAAAAGCCTTCCCCCTCCCTTTACTATCCACTGATTCCTTTCTGTGTCTGCACCCAGGCACCTGAAATAAAAGCTTCGTTGATACATTACAGCCTCATGTCATTGGTGCGCGACCCCGGCCCACTCCAAACCTTTCACTGAGGAAATACTCTTCTTCTTTCTCTTTCTCTTTCTCTTTCTCTTTCTCCTCCTCCTCCTCCTCCTCCTCCTCCTCCTCCTCCTCCTCCTGGCGCGTTGTAATTCTCCTTCTCCTCCTCCTTCACTTTCTCTCTCTCTCTCTTTCTCTCTCTCTCTCTCATTCTCTTTATGTGCGGGTTCTCCTCTTTGGTATTGTGTCCTGTGAATTTTAGCCATTTCAGCCTTCCTGAATTCTCAGCTGCCTCCTAAATGGAGAGAATGCAGAGAAACTATTAAGCTCTAGCTAGGCTCCCTCTCTCTTAACTGTTGCTTCATATATTTGTCCAGTTTTGTAGTTTTTTTTTAAAATATATATTTTATTGATTTTTTTACAGAGTGGAAGGAAGAGGGATAGAGAATTAGAAACATCAAAGAGAGAGAAACCTCAATCAGCTGCCTCCTGCACACCCCCTACTGGGAATGTGCCCACAACCAAGGTATATGCCCTTGACCGGGATCGAACCCGGGACCCTTCAGTCCGCAGGCCGATGCTCTATCCACTGAGCCAAACCAGTTAGGGCAGTTTTGTAGTTTTTATTTTTAAAAAGCATCACTTTAATTGACAAGTTAGAGACACACAGAACAACAGAAACAAGACAGTCCCAAGACATCAGAGTGTAACATTATAGCACACAGATTAATATTCTTCACCTTCAGCCTCTCACACTATCTCTGAAGTTTGCTCAAGGACAGCCATGTCCTCATGAGCCTCAGAAAACTTTCCTTCCTCCATGCCCTCACCCACATACCAGTGAAAAAGGCACGCTTGACATACATCAGGTCAAACTTGTGGTCCAGGTGAGCTCAGGCCTCAGCAACAGTGTGTTGTTGCTAAGCATGCACATGGCTCGCTGTACTTTAGCCAGGTTTTCACCAAGTACCACAATGTGAGGCTGATCATTAATGCCAACTTTGAAGCCAGTATGGCATCAGTTCACAAACTGGACAGTACTCTTGGTCTTGATGGTGGCAATAGCAGCATTGACATCTTTGGGGACCACATCACCACAGTATAATAGGCAGAGAGCTATGTATTTACCATGGCGAGGATCACATTTCACCATCTGGTTGGCTGGCTCAAGGCATACATTGGTGATGTCTTCTACAGAAGGCTGTTCATGGTTGGCTTTCTCAATAGAGGTGACAGGGACATATGTGGCCAGAGGGAAGTGGATTCAGGGATAGGGTACCAGGTTGGTCTGGAATTCTCTCAAAGCAACATTCAGGGCTCCATCAAATTTGAGGAAAGCAGTAATAGAAGACACAATCTGGCTAATAAGCCAATTAAGGTTAGTGTGATTTGGGCTTTCAAAATCAAGGTTTCTATGACAGATGTCATAGATGGCTTCATAATCAACTATGAAGGTATAATCAGAGTGCTCCAGGGTGGTGTGGGTGCTGAGGATGCAGTTTTAGGGCTTAATTATGGCTGTGGAAACCTACGGGGATGGGTAAATGGAAGACTCCAGCTTGGACTTCTTACCATAATTGACAGAGAGCTATTCCACCAGGAGGGAGGTGATCCCAGAACCAGTTCCCTCACCAAAGCTGTAGAAAACGAAGAAGCCCTGAAGACCTGTGCACTGATCAGCAGGTTTCCAAATTAGGTCCAGGACGAGGTCGATTATCTCCTTGCCAATGGTGCTGTGTCCATGGGCATAGTTATTGGCAGCATCTTCCTTGCCTGTGATGAGCTGCTCGGGATGGAAGAGCTGGCGGTAGGTACCAGTGCAAACTTCATCAATGACTGTGAGTTCTAGGTCTACAAACACTGCCCTGGGCACATGCTTGCTAGTGCCTGTCTCACTGAAGAAGGTGTTGAAGGAGTTATCTTCTCTCCCCTCCCAATGGTCTCGTCACTTGGCATCTGGCTGGATGCTGTTTCCAGGCAGTAGAGCTCCCAGCAGGCATTGTAGACCTGGACATCAGCCTGGCCAATGTGAATGGAGATGCACTCATGCATAACTAAGACTTATAGGGCTCTGGGAGCTGGAGGAGGCAAGGGGACGGTGACAAGGACCTCCTATGGACAGACTAGCAAGGAGTCTGGGGAAGGAGTCTAGTTTAGTAGCCGTTTAAGGGCAAAGGGTAAATCCAGTTATTCCATTGGAACCAGAAGCATAAGTCCTTACCCTTTTTTGCTGTTGTTAATCTTCACTCAAGGATATTTTTCCATTGATTTTTAGAGAGAGTGGAAGGGATGGGGAGAGACAGAGAGAAACATCAATGTGAAAGAGACATATTGATTGGTTGCCTCCCGCATGCACACCAACCAGGGCCGGGGGATTGAGCCTGCAACCGAGGTACGTGCCTTTGACTGAAATCGAACCCAGAACCACAGGCTGAAGCTCTATCCACTGAGCCAAACCAGCTAGGGCAGTCCTTACCATTTTGAAAAGATAACTGTATCTACTCTGAAAAAAAAATTGTAGAAGGGCAAAAGTGGAAGCAGAGAGTAGAGGCTATCAAAATAACCCAAGTAGAATTTATCAACTTGGACTGGTATGGTAGCAGTAGAAGTGGAGATAGATTCTAGGTGCATTTTTGTTTGTTGTTTGCAAGTAGCAAGTGGGTCTGTTACTTACCACTAAACCTTTAGCACAGTAACTGGACGATAGTAGATGTTTAATAAACAAAGGTAATATGTCACCCCCAGTAACTTGAACAAACATAAATATTACATGGTCACTGTCCACAAGAAACAAACAATCTACTGTTGAAAAAAAGATTTGGTTATACTACTTTGTTGGCTCATACAGCTTTTGATGGCTCCTCGTTACTTACAAAATAAAGTCAAAACTCCTTAGTACACCATGCAAGGATCTCCTTGACAAATTTCTTTCTTTCTAGCACATCTGCAACTGCACCCCTACCCTGCCAAACTCTCACACTTTAATCTCACCAGACTACAAGTAAATAAGTGTTGAGTGAAGAAATAAATGGCATTATAATGTATATATTATACACACAGTTCCAGTATTGTCTAGTTCCCGATTGTATCTTAGGAAGATGACAAATTCAGAGAATCAGCATCTTACACCAAGCCACAGCTATTTCGAACTTTCAATAATTTAGAATAGATTATTTACCCTAAAAATTGGCTCCTCTTCTCAAACATCCCATTCTCATTAGTGGTACCACAATTCTTCCAATCTTTCAGGTAAAGTCTTGGCCTCATCTTTGGATACAGTTTCAAAAATAGATCTCTCATTTATTCCATCATAATGTGTTTCATTTACACATCCTTCTTCAGTGCTATTGGGGCCACTACCATCCAGGATCTCATTGCTTCACACATGGATTACTATGACAGATTCCTAGCTGGTCTCCCTTTATTGTTTCCCAGTATATCTGATACACAGCTGTTGGAAAAATCTTCCTAAAGCACAGCTTTCATCAGGCCACTCTCCTTCTTTGTCTCAGGTTCCAAAGTCCCATGCCCCCTTTTCAGTCCTGGAAAAGGTGCAGCTGGGGTTCCAGGAGAGCCAAAAGCAGGCCAGTGTCAAGAGCTTCTTTTCTATGTTGCAGCTTGGTGTAGCTCAGCATCCAAGCTAATTAAAGTCCATTAGTCCATGTGTGAAGTCCCACATGACCATAAGCCACATGGGCACAGGGGAGTTTCTCCCCTGTCACAGAGCCAGGAACCCAGTGAGAGAGAGAGAAAGAGAGAGAGAGATTAACTTTGAGGAACCCCAACAGAGACTTTTAAGCAAACAAATGATAGTAACGACAGCAAAGTGTAGAAGAAAACTGGAATGGAGAAGAGATAGGAGGGAGGAAGACCACAGAGGTGGCTATTGTAGTAAGAGTAGATAAGGGTTTTGAATTAAAAAGAGGTTAGAGCCCTAGCCTGTGTTGCTTGCTGGTTAGAGCATCAGCCTATGCATGGAAGGGTCCTATTCCTGGTCTAGGGCACATACCTGGATTGTGGGCTTGCTCCACACTCCCTGGTCAGGGTGCATGTGGGAGGCAACCCATTGATGTGCCTCATATCGGTATTTCTCTCTCTCCCTCCCTCCCCTTCCTTCCCTCCCTCCCTTTCACTCTCTCTGAAAAGCAATGGAAAAAATATCCTCAGGTGAGAATTTTTCTAAAAAAGAGTCTAGAGAAGAGGTAAAATAACAGTGTGTGTAATGTTGTTCAGGGTCATAAATAGGGATAATTCAAGGAGATGACAGTGAATTTGCTAGCTTAGAAATCCAGAGAGATGGTGCCCAGCTGGTGTGGCTCAGTGGTTGAGCATTGACCCATGAACGAAGAAGTCCCCAGTTCGATTCACAGTCAGGGCACAATGCCCAGGTTGTGGGCTCAATCCCGAGTGGGGGCATGCAGGAGGCAGCCAATTTATGTCTCTCTCTTATCAATGTTTCTATCTCTCTATCTCTCTCCCTTACCCTCTCTCTAAAATCAATAAAAGCATATTTTTAAAAAGAGAGGGAGAGAGAAAACCAGAGTGATGGTGACATTAACTGAAACTGAGAACATAAGATGGCAAAGAAGCTTAAGAAAGGAGTAGAGCACAATGGTTAAGAGCATTGTGTCTATAGCCAGACTTCTTGGGTTCAAATTCAGGCATAGCTACTAACTAGCTGTGTGACCGTTGGCATGTTACTTACCTTTCCATGTGTCAATTTCCTCATCTGGAAAATGGAGATAATATATCACTTCATCAACTTGTTGTGAGAAATAAAATGAGTTAAATATATAAAGCATTTAGAATAGTACTGAACTTGTAGTAAATGCTCAATAAACATCCCTACTGCTAATTTTTATTATTGTTGATGATGATGCTATTTGAGGTGAAAATCTAAGTCTGAGGGGCTAAGTCTAAAACCTTTAGGGAAGAAGAGTTCAGTAGGCAGTTAGAAATTCTAAATTGAATCTTGAAAGAAAAGGGTACTTAAAGGCATTGGTGTAGATGAGATTTCTCACATAAAATGTATAAGTAAGACCAAAAAAGAACCAAGGATAGAAATCTCCTTCCTGGACTATCCTTAACCCATCCTCTAAACATTCCCTTGGGTACCAACCTTAGCCTATTCCCCTTGTTATAATCTCCCTAAGCAATCTCATACATTCCCATGTTTTTAAATATTACCTAAGTACTGATAGTTCTTAAATATCTATTTTCTGCTTTATCTCTCCTGTGAGCTTCAAATTCTTATATCCCTTTGCCTAATGAACACCTCTTCTTTAATGTCCCTGAACATGTCTCAAACTAAACTTATTGTCACCCTGACCACCAAACCTGTTCCTCCTATATTCTCTATCTTAGTTGGTAGTATTGTTTTCCTTCCAGGTCAAGCAAGAAACCTGGAAGTCATCCTCTTGATCAACTGCCACCACCAACATGTACATATCTTACTTCTCACTAATGTTTTATTCTACTCTTCTAAAGATATCTAGAATCCATCTTCTCCAACCCTACAAGTGCCCTAGTTCAAGCCCTCATCATCTTGTACATAGCATAACAATTGAATCCTCACCCGTCTCCCAGCCTTGGATCTTGGCCAATTCCCATTATATTCTCATCCACCATAGTTATCTGCTTAAAATGAAATTCTATTACATTTTCTTAAAACCTATTTGAGCCTTAACCGGTTTTGCTCAGTGGATAGAGCGTCGGCCTGCGGACTCAAGGGTCCCAGGTTCGATTCCGGTCAAGGGCATGTACCTTGGTTGCAGGCACATCCCCAGTAGGGGGTGTGCAGGAGGCAGCTGATCGATGTTTCTCTCTCATCGATGTTTCTAACTCTCTATCCCTCTCCCTTTCTCTCTGTAAAAAAAAAAAATCAATAAAAATATATTTTTTTAAAAAAAAGAAAAAAATCTATTTGAAGCCTTACAGGGCTTTTCTCCAATAACCACAGCACTGATGGGGGTAGCAGTCCCCAGCAGTCCTAGCTCTTACCTGCCTTATCCTCATCTTCAGTCACTTGCCACTTGCTACTTCTCAGTGCTGTCCAAAGTTCAACAAAGTCAGAGAAGTAAGCAGCAGTACTGACCTACTTGAAGTCTCCTTTGTTAGAGTAGGAGAGGTAGAAGACATCTTGTAGTGTGTTGAGAAGAGAACAAACGGGAGGTAAGGAAGGGCAGTGTCAATGTTTTGACAAATTTATCCAAAATATCAGAGTGAAAGGAAAGAGGGAAATTATAGTTTTAGAATAGGCAGAACGTTTTTTTCTGGATTGAGAATTTGAGTATATTTGTCAATAGGAAAGAAGGAAGTAATGGAGAGGAAAAGAATGAATATACAGGAGAAAAGGATAGTTGATGCAACAAGGTCATGGAGAAATAGAGAGGAGGCCATCAAGAGCAAGATAGAGAGTGCTTTTTCTTATTTCTTATATTGTTTAACTTTTCATAAGCCTGTATCATTTTTGTAAACCATCAAATTCATTGCTTTAAGTAAGAAAAAAAATGGTAGAAGAGTGAGCCTTAGACAGGAAGGCCTGAGTCTGAAGAGAAAAGTATAAAGATGGGGGTCACCATTAGTCATCTTGGAAGTAGAGAGAGAAAATTTCTCGCTCAATGACCAGTGTGTTCTCTGAAGTAGAAGACAGGTTCACAAGACAGTAAGAAGGCGCCAGTAGAAGACTTAAGAAAAATGGCAAGTTCTCAGAAGAGGTAAACAGGAGAGTGAGAAAGAGTTGACAACAAATAAGTAAAAGCCTTCAGAATAGTACAGCAAAACCAGCTGAGTTTGGGAATGCTAATTTTGCAGTAGTTCCAGTCTTCAGGACTGTGATATTTACTCCAGCAATGCTGAGCATATCAGGATCATAAGGGGTGAGAGCACATGGCTGAATTTACACAGCACTTGGGATAAGTTGAGCTGTGTAGGGAGATTTAACCTTAATACAAAATACATGGAGACTTCCAGCCAAGATGGTGGCGTAGGTAAGCGTGGTGCTCACCTCCTTGCATAACCACATCAAAATTACAACTAAACTACAGAACAACCATCATTCAGAACTGCCTGAAATTAAGCTGAATGGAAGTCCTTCAACTACGAAATTAAAGAAGAAGCCACATCAAGACTGGTAGGAGGGATGGAAGGGTGAAGGGGTGGAAGGGCTGGTCCCACACCCACATGTAGCAGATAAAAATCAGGAGGGATACCTTGGCTGTAGAGGTCCCCCCTGAAGAGCAAGGGATCCCAGTCCCACACCACACACCCCCAGCCCAGGATTCCAGTCCCAGGAAGAGAAGTCCCCATACATCTGGCTGTAAAAACCATCAGGAATTGAGGCTGAGGTAGCTGGAGTCCCAGGCAATTCCCCTTAAAGGGCCTGTGCACAGAGTTACTCAGATTCACTCACCCTGAGCTCCAGTGTGGGGACAGCAGCTTGAAAGACACCAGAGATATATGGGGAAGAACTAAATTGTTTGGTATCAGGGCAAGAGCTGCAGGGGCAACTTTCTCCCAGACAGATGTAATGACAGAGGCCATTGTTCCTTTGATGAGCCCTCCTCCCAGAGAGCCAGCAGACAGGTGCCATATCTGAGACTCCGTCAACTTGGCTCACTCTGTTTCCCCACCATGGTGACTCCCTGAGGCCCTGTCCCACCCAACTTTCGGGCCCACCCAAGCTGTTTCCAGTGGTTTTAACATAGGAATGGACTATCTTGGCTCAGGCTTCAGATTTTCCTAAAATCTCTTAAATGAGCAGCAACTGGCCTTAGCGAGCCCCATAACTCTAGCTAAGTGGCCCCAGGCCCGGCACTAGCAGCAACCAGTCTTGGTTCACAGCTTGGTCTTGCCTGGGCAGCTCCAAGCCCAGCACAGGAAGCAGCCATCTGCAAATTGCTTTGTAATTTATGCCAGGTGGCTCCAGGCAGAATACAGGTGAAGTCTGACCTTGGCCTGTACCTCGTGGGAGGACCCAGAGCCAGGTGCCATATCTCAGACAGCTTCAGACCACTTTGAAGCACCACCTCCATAAGTGACACACTCAAGGACAGACTCAGTGGGTACCAGAGCCCTGCTTAAGTAAGTCCTACATTGTGTGGTGGGTCTCTGTCATAACTGATCTTCCAAAGTGGTTGGAGGTTGGTGGTCATTGGTCACAGCCAGTCCTTGCAGCTGATCAGTTTGGGATAAGTTGATCCCTCCCATTGATGTGCCAACAGCAATCAAGGCTCAACTATAACAGCAGGGTGTACAGTCCACATGAGGGTGCACCTTGAGTGCCCCGCTGGGGTGATCAGGGAGGTTGTGCCACTGGACCCTGTAGGACACCTACTACATTGGGCCATGCTACTAAGCCTGGGAGATGTAGCAGCTCTACCTAATATGTAAAAACAAACACAGGGAGGTGGCCAAAATGAGGAGACAAAGAAACATGTTCCAAATGAAAGAATAGAACAAAACTCCAGAAAAGGAAGTTACCAAAATGGAGACAAGCAATCTACTAGATGCAGAGCTCAAAACACTGGTTATAAGGATGCTAAAGGAACATAGTGAGGACCTCAACAGCATTAAAAAGAGCCAGTTATCCCAGCGTGGCTCAGTGGTTGAGTGTCGACCTATGAACCAAGAGGTAACGATTTGATTCCCAGTTGGGACACATGCCCAGGTTGTGGGCTTGAGCCTTAGTGCGTGCCTTGCAGGAGGCAGCTGATCAATGATTCTCTCTCATCATTGATGTTTCTGTCTCTCTCTTCCTCTCCCTTCTTCTCTGAAATCAATAAATATATAAATATATATTTTAAAAAGACCCAGTTAAAAATGAAGGCTACACTAACTGAAATAAAGAATAATTTATAGGGAATCAACAGTAGAGTCGATGAAGCTGAGAATCAAATCAACAATTTGGAACATAAGGAAGCAGAAAACACCCAATCAGAATAGCAAAAGGAAAAAAATAATTTAAAAAATGAGGATAGTGTAAGGACCTCCTGGGACATCTTCAAGTATACCAACACTCACATCATGGGGGTGCTGGAAGGAGAAGAGACAGAGCAAGAAATTGAAAACATTTGAAAAAATGACAGAAATTGTCATTATTTTCCTAACTTGGTAAAGGAAACAGACATACAAGTCCAGGAAGTGCAGAGATCCCAAACGAGATGAACGCAAAGAGGCCCTTGTTGTATATATTATACTTTCAAATATTTTGTAAGGACCCTTGACTGGAGGGTTTTCACATGAGAAGAAAAAAAATACTAGTTGTGCTTTCTCTTATATTCATAACCCAGCTCTTAAAAATGGTTCCCCTAGAGCAGTGATGGCGAACCTTTTGAGCTCGGCGTGTCAGCATTTTGAAAAACCCTAACTTAACTCTGGTGCCGTGTCACATATAGAAATTTTTTGATATTTGCAACCATAGTAAAACAAAGACATATTTTTGATATTTATTTTATATATTTAAATGCCATTTAACAAAGAAAAATCAAGCAAAAAAATGAGTTCGCGTGTCACCTCTGACACGCATGTCATAGGTTCGCCATCACTGCCCTAGAGCCATGGTCGGCAAACTGCGGCTCGCGAGCCACATGCGGCTCTTTGGCCCCTTGAGTGTGGCTCTTCCTAAGTCTTAGGAGTACCCTAATTAAGTTAATAACAATGTACCTACCTATATAGTTTAAGTTTTAAAAATTTGGCTCTCAAAAGAAATTTCAATCGTTGTACTGTTGATATTTGGCTCTGTTGACTAATGAGTTTGCCGACCACTGCCCTAGAGGTAACAGCTTCACCCAAAAACTTCTTGTAGTAGCTCTGATAAATACACAATCTTCCATTGAAGTGATCCTGGCCTTAATATAATGTTACTTTTTCAGGTCATTTTGGTGAAACCAAAAAGGCTTGTAATTTCCTGCCTACATGCTTCCCCCAAATTATCAGTTTTCCCAAACTGATATTAGTATTAGTTTTAGGTGCTACCAACTACTACTAAAACCCTCTGGTGTCCATTAAACATACTCTGTAACAAGTCACTATGCCAGCCAGAAAGGAACTGGGAGATAAGAAGCTAGAGGAAAATTTGAAATGTTTTTTAACCTAGGATTTAAAAATCTTAGTTCCAACATATCCTAATACTCCATCTAAGAAGAGGAATGTTATTTTCTTTTTTTTGTTTGTTTCTTTTGTTGTTGTTGTTTTGTTTTTGTTATCTATGTATTTTATTTTTTGTTATTTACACTTTGATTACAACATATAGAAACAAAATTAGCTTGCCACTTTTCCCTTTTTGCTTCAAGCAGAATTTGAATATATTATCACATCAGAATCTATGGAAAATACTTTCTTGCTTTATCTTTTCTTTCAGATAAGCAGAGGATGACAAGTTAAATCTGCTGGGATTCTGGAAGCAGATGCTGGGAGACAGAGTGGAGCCAAGGATGCTCCTTCATTTGATAACATCCAGAGTGAAGAGTCTTCCTCCCAGTTGCATAGGAAGTTAATCCACATTAGGCAAGAGGTGAGAGACTAGATATGTGGCAGTTACTCAGAAATAAAATCCTGGATAGAACAAGCCAGTGGGAGACACTTACGTATAAACACATGGATTTGTTGGAGGCTTGTGGCCTCATTTGGGCGTGTGTGGAGAAGCTGTCAATTTAGACATTTTGGACCTAGAGCTCCTAAGAACACTTCAGTCATGGAAAAAAATAAGTAAACCCTTCTTGGAGAACACACAGAATAACTCACCAAAACTTATGGTGAAGAAGACACTGGCGTATGTGACAACATGGTCTTCTTGCATATGTTATTCTCTCCTACTCTAGATGAAAAAGATTGACTTATAATTGTGTGTTCATTTTTCCAATAGTCTGTAAACTCCTTGAAAGCAAATATCTTGTGTTTTTGTCTATAAATTCAAGCATGCAACACAGTGTCTGACACATAAAATAGTCCCTGCTTCATCCCCAAGTCACCGTCTTTCAATATTCTTCTTATCCTAAATCTCTGCCCACCTCACCATTTAAGATTTTTTTAAAATTTATCTTTATTGTTGAAAGTATTACAGATGTCCCCCTTTCCCCAATTGACCACCCTCTACTCCTCCTACCCTCCCCCACGCCTTCACTGCACTATTGTCAGTGTCCATGGGTTATGCATAATATGCATACAAGTTCTTTGGCTAATCTCTTCCTGCCCCTGACCCCCTTCCCTCTGAGATTCATCAGTCTGTTCCATGCTTCTGTCTCTGGATTTATTTTGTTCATTAGTTTATTTTGTTCTGTAGATTCCACATATGAGTGAGATCATGTGATACTCGTCTTTCTCTGACTTATTTTGCTCAGCATAATACTCTCCAGGTCCCTCCATGCTGTCTCAAATGTATAATGACATCTATCCACCATTATAGTGTCATACAGAATAATTTCACCACCTTAAAAATCTTTTGTGCTTTGCCTATTTATCCCTCTCTACTCCCTAACCCCTGAAAACCATTTATCTTTTTACTGTTAACATAGTTTTAATCTGATTTTAAAAAACAGTTTTAAAAAAGTATAATTCACACACCACACAATTCACCCACTTAAACTGTACAATTCTATTGTATAATTCAATATATTGCTACTAGAGGCACGGTGCACAAAATTCGTGCATTTGGAGGGGGGGTCCCTCAGCCCAACCTACATCCTCTCACAGTCCAGGGGCCCACAGGGGATGTCCAACTGACAGCTTAGGCCCCTTCCCCACGGGGAGGGGCCTAAGACGGCAGTCAGACATCCTTAGCGCTGCTGTGGAGGCAGGAGAAGCTCCCGCCACCACCACTGCACTTGACAGCTGTAAGCCCGGCTTCTGGCTGAGCAGTGCTCCCCCTGTGGGAGCACACTGACCACCAGAGGGCAGCTCCTGCATAAGCATCTGCCCCCTGGTGGTCAGTGCACGTCATAGACAACAGTCGTTCTGCCCTTTGGTCGATTTGCATATTAGCCTTTGTTTTCTTGTTTTTTTGTTGGTTCTTTTTTTTTCTTTCTTTATTGATTAAGGTATTACATATGTGTCCTTATCCCCCCATTGCCCCCCCTTTTATGCCCTCACCCCCCTGGTGTCTGTGTCCATTGGTTATGCTTATATGCATGCATACAAGTCCTTTGGTTGATCTCTCCCCCTTACCCCCACCCTCCCCAACCCTCCCTCTGAGGTTAGAGCATCTGATTGATGCTTCTCTGTCTCTGAATCTCTTTTTGCTCATCAGTTTATGTTGTTCATTATATTCCACAAATGAGTGAGATCATGTGATATTTATCTTTCTCTGACTGACTTATTTTGCTTAGCATAATGCTCTCCAGGACCATCCATGCTGCTGCAAATGGTAGGAGTTCCTTCCTTTTTACAGCAATGTAGTATTCCATTGTGTAGATGTACCACTGTTTTCTAATCCACTCATCTGCTGATGGGCACTTAGGCTGTTTCCAAATCTAAGCTATGGTAAATTGTGCTGCTATGAACATAGGGGTGCATATATCCTTTCTGATCGGTGTTTCTAGTTTCTTGGGATATATTCCTAGAAGTGGGATCACTGGATCAAATGGAAGTTCTGTTTTCAGTTTTTTGAGGAAACTCCATACTATTCTCCACAGTGGCTGCACCAGTATGCATTCCCACCAGCAGTGCACGAGGGTTCCTTTTTATCCGCATCCTCACCAGCACTTGTCATTTGTTGATTTCTTGATGATAGCCATTCGGACAGGTGTGAGATGATACATCATTGTCATTTTGATTTGCATCTCTCAGATGATCAATGACTTTGAGCATGTTTTCATATGTCTCTTGGCCTTCCTTATGTCCTCTTTTGAAAAGTATCTATTTAGGTCCGTTGCCCATTTTTTGATTGGGTTGTTTATCTTCCTTTGGTTAAGTTGTATTAGTTCCCTATAAATGTTGAAGATTAAACCCTTATCAGAGATAACATTGGCAAATATGTTCTCCCATGCAGTGGGTTCTCTTGTTGTTTTGTTGATGCACAAGCCTTATATTTTGATGTAGTCCCATTTGTTTATTTTCTCTTTAGTTTCCATTGCCCTAGGACAGTGATGGTGAACCTTTTGAGCTCAGTGTGTCAGCATTTTGAAAAACCCTAACTTAACTCGGTGCTGTGTCACATATAGAAATTTTTTGATATTTGCAACCATAGTAAAACAAAGATTTACATTTTCGATATTTATTTTATATATTTAAATGCCATTTAACAAAGAAAACTCAACCAAAAAAATGAGTTCGCGTGTCACCTCTGACACGCGTGTCATAGGTTCACCATCACTGCCCTAGGAGCTGTATCGGCATATTTCTGAGATGTTGCTCCCTATGGATTCCTCTAAGATTTTTATGGTTTCCCATCTTATGTTTAAGTCCTTTATCCATTTTGAGTTTATTTTTGTGAATGGTGTAAGTTGGTGGTCTAGTTTCATTTTTTTGCATATATCTGTCCAATTTTCCCAACACCATTGATTGAAGAGACTGTCTTCACTCCATTGTATGTTCTTGCCTCCTTTGTCAAATATTAATTGAGCATAGTGGTTTGGGTTGATTTCTGGGTTCTCTATTCTATTCCATTGGTCTATATGTCTGTTCTTTTGCCAGTACCAGGCAGTTTTGAGAACAGTGGCTTTGTAATACAGCTTGATATCTGGTATTGAGATCCCTCCTACTTTGTTCTTCTTTCTCAGGATTGCTGCAGCTATTCAGGGTCTTTTTTTATTCCAGATGAATTTTTGGAAAGTTTGTTTCTAGGTCTGTGAAATATGCCGTTGGGATTTTAATGGGGAGGACATTGAATCTATAGATTGCTTTGAGTAGTGTGAACATTTTAATGATGTTGATTCTACCAGTCCATGAACATGGTATGTTCTTCCATCTGTTTATGTCTTCCTTTATCTCTTTTTTTTCCAGTGTCCTGTAGTTTTCTGAGTACAGGTCTTTTACCTCCTTAGTTAAGTTTATTCCTAGGTATCTTAATTTTTTGGTGCAATAGTAAAAGGGATTATTTTTTTAATCTTTCTTTCTGTAAGTTCACTATTGGTATATTAAAATGCCATAGATTTCTTGGCATTAATTTTGTATCCTGCTACATTGCCGAATTCATTTATTAAGTCTAATAATTTTTTGATGGAGTCTTCAGGGTTTTCTATGTACAGTATCACGTCATTTGCACATAAGGAGAGTTTTAGACCTTCTTTCCCAATTTGGATACCTTTTATTTCTTCTTGTCTAATTGCTATGGCTAGCACTTCCATTACTGTGTTGAACAGGAGCAGTGAAAGTGGGCATGCCTGTCTTGTTCCTGGTTCTTAGGTGAAATGGTTTTAGTTTTTGCCCATTGAGTATGATGTTGGCTGTAGGTTTGTCATATATGGCTTTTATTATGTTGAGGTATGATCCTTCTATTCCCACTTTGCTGAGGGTTTTTATCAAGAAAGGGTGTTGGATTTTGTCAAATGCTTTTTTTTTGCATCAATTGATATGACTGTGATTTTTATCTCTCAATTTGTTTATGTGATGTATCACACTTATTGATTTGTGGATATTGTACCATCCTTGCATACCAGAATAAATCCTACCTGGTCCTGGTTTATGATCTTTCTGATGTAATGCTGGATCCGATTTGCTAGAATGATGTCGAGGATTTTGGCATCTATGTTCACGAGAGATATTAGCCTATAATTCTCTTTCTTTGTATTATCTTTATCTTGTTTTGGAATTAGGGTAATGTTGGCTTCATAGAATGAGCTTGGGAGTGTTGCTTCCTCTTAAATTTTTTGGAATAGTCTGAGGAGGATATGTTTTAGTTCTTCTTTGAATGTTTGGTAAAACTCCCCTGTGAAGCCATCTGTCCTTGAGCTTTTGTTTGCTGGAAGCTTTTTGGTGACTGCTTCAATTTCCTCCATAGTTATCAACCTACTGAGATTTTTAGATTCTTCCTGATTGAGTTTTGGAAGGTTGTATTATTCTAGGAATATGTCCATTTCCTCTAGGTTGTCTAGTTTTTTGGAATAGAGTTGTTCATAGTATTTTTTTTATAGTCCTTTGTATTTCTGTGGGGTCTGTTGTTTTTTCACCTCTTTCATTTCTGATTTTGTTTATTCGGGTCCTCTCTCTTTGTTTCTTGGTGAGCCTGGCTAGAGGTTCATCAATCTTGTTTATCCTTTCAAAGAACCAGCTCTTGGTTTTATTGATCTTTTGTGAGGGTTTTTATTTTTTGTCTCTATGTCATTTATTTCTGCTCTGATCTTTATTATCTGCTTCCTTCTGCTCACTCTAGGCTTTTCCCATTGCTCTGTTTCTAATTCTTTACGTTATACAGTTAGATGATTTATTACGATTTTTTCTTGTTTTTGTTTTGGGTTTTTTTGTTTGTTTTGTTTTGTTTTTGAGGTAGGCCTGTAGAGCTATAAACTTCCCTCTCCAGACGCTTTCACTGTGTCCCAAAGACTTTGAATTGTTGTGTTTTCATTGTCTAGTTTCCAGGATGTTTTAAATTTCTTCTTTGATTTTTGGTAACCCAATCATTGTTTATTAGCATGCTATTCAGCTTCCTAGTGTTTGAATTTTTTTGTAGTTGATTTCTAATATTATGCCATTGTGGTCTGAAAACATGCTTGATATGATTTCAACCTTCTTGAATGTGGCGAGACATTGCCTGTGACCCAACCCGTGGTCTATTTTTGAAAATGTCCCATGTGCACTTGAGAAGGACATATATTCTGTGGCTTAGGGGCAAAATGTTCAGAAGATGTCAATTAAGTCCATTTGATCTACTGAGTCATTTAGGATTGCTGTTCCTTTTGTCAAGATGATTTATCCAGTGGTGTCAATGGGGTATTAAAGTCCCCTACTATGATTTTATTGTCGTCGATCTCTCCCTTGATATCTTAGAGGAGTATTTTTATGTATTTGGGTGCTCTTGAATTGGGTGCATATATGTTTACCAGGGTTATATCCACTTGTTGTATTGATCCCTTTAGTATTATGAAGTGGCCTTCCTCATCTCTTGTTATAGCCATCACTTTGAGGTCAATTTTGTCAGATATAAGTATTGCTACCCCAGCTTTTTTTTTCATTTCCATCCCTTCACTTTCAGTCTGTGTGAGTTCCTTGTTCTAAGATGGGTCTCTTGTAGACAGCATATATATGGGTCATGTTTTCTTATCCATTCAGCCACCCGGTGTCTTTTGATTGAAGCATTTAGTCCATTTATATTTAAAGTTATTATTGATAGGTACTTGTTTGTAGTCATTTTTATTTTTTGTGCCTGTGTTCCTTCTTCCCTTTTCATTTCTTCTTTTTACACCAGTCCCTTTAGCATTTCTTGCATTGCTGGCTTGGTGGTGATAAACTCCCTTAGCCTTTTTTTGTCTGTGAAGCTCCTTATTTCCCCTTCAATTTTGAATGATAGCCTTGCTGTATAGAGTATTCTTAGATTTAGTCCCTTTCTTTGCATCACTTTGTAAACTTCCTTTCATTCCTTTCTGGCATGATGTATTTCTGTTGAGAAATCATTTGATAATCTAATGGGAGATCCCTTGTACATAACTTTTTGTCTCTCTCTTGCAGCCTTTAAGATTCTCTCTCTGTCCTGAATGTTTGCCATCATAATTATGATGTGTCTTGGTGTGGGTCTTTTAGGGTTTATCTTGTTTGGGACTCTCTGTGCTTGTGTGACTTTTTTCTTCCCCACATCAGGGAAATTTTCTGACATTATTTCTTCAAATAGGTTTTCTAACCCTTGTTCCTCTTCTTGTCGTTCTGGCATCACTAGTATTCGTATGTTGCTTCGTTTCATGTTTCCCCAAAACTCCCTTAGGCTCTCCTCCTGTCTTTTAATTTTTTTCCCCAAGTGCAGTTCATTTTGGGTGCATTTTGCTTCCCTGTCTTCTAATTCGCTAATTCGGTCCTTCGCTTCTCCTAGTCTAGTGTGGAAACTTTCCAGTGTTTTTTATTGCAGCTATATCACTCTTTATTTCTTCTTGATTCTTACATAAGTTGTTTATTTTTTCATCCATACAGTTTATGAACTGTATGACCCTTATTCTGAATTCTTTTTCTGACATATTGCATGCCTCCGTTTCACTTAGCTGCATTTCTGGTGATCCCTATTTTTATTTCCTTTGGGAGTTTCTTTGTCTCCCCATTTTTGCTCTCACTGAAGGATCTAGGTGTTGAGTCATGTGGGGGCTGCTCCTCAGGCGGCAGTGGCTCCACAAGTGGCAGCTGCTCCTTGGGAAGTCATAGCAGCGGCTGCTCCTCAGTTGGTGGCACCTCCTCTGGTGGGTGCTGCTCGCACAGCTGCTGGCATCAGTGGTGGCTCCTCTGGCTGGTGGGGGCAGGCTGCTTGCCTGGCTGCTGTTCCTCGGGCTGGGGCGGGCTGTTCACGAGGTTACTGCTCCTCAGACGGGGGCAGACTGTGCGCAGCTACTGTTCCTCGGATGGGGTGGGCAGCTCTTGTGGATGCTGCTCCTTGGACGGGCTAGGATGCATGCAGCTGCTGCTTGTCAAACGGGGGTGGGCAACTCACACAGTTGCTGCTCCTCAGATGGGGGCGGGCTTCACGTGGTTGCTGCTCCTCAAACAGGGGCCAACTGTGCATGGCTGCTGCTCCTCAGACAGGGGCAGGCTGCTGCTCCTCAGATGGGGGCAGGCTGCATGCTGCTGCTGCTCCTCGGTTGGGGCAGGATGCTTGCAGGGCTGCTGCTCCTTGGACATTGGCATACTGCGCATGGCTGCTGCTCCTCAGATGGGGGTGGGCTGCACAGGGCTGCTGGTCCTTGGACTGGGCGGGCTGCTTGCCAGGCTGTTGCTCCTCAGAAAGGGGTGGGCCGCTTGCCAGGCTGCTACTCCTCAGATGGGTGTGGGCTGCGTGGGGCTCCTTCTTCTCAGATGAGGGCAGGCCACATGAGGCTGCTGCTCCTTGGACAGGGGCTGCTTGTGCGGCTGCTATTCCTCAGATGGGGGTGGGCTGCTCACATTCCTGCTGCTCACATGGTTGAGGCACCCTGGGCTAAAGTGTTGGCCTGGCAACAGGAGCCCGTGGCCCAGACGGCTGGAGTTTCTGCGACCATGGGACCACAGCCAAGGCAGCAGGTCTCTGGCAGGAGTGGCTGTAGAGTCCAAGATGGTGTCTGAGGGCAGCCTGGGGTAAGGCGAGGCTGGGCTCCCAGTTACAGCAGCTCTCCTGTTCAAGAAAGTGTGGCCTCTGCAGTAGAGCTGGCCACCCCTGGACTGTTTGCAATGGTAGCAGAGGCTGCCTGGCTAGACAAGCCTGGTCTGCCTGCCCTCAAAGGTCCTGCAGGATCTAACTGTCCCTTACTCACATACATAGACACACACCCCACACATTCACACTCCCCTTTCGCTCCCTCACTCACACTCTCCCTCAATGCCACCATCTTCCTGCCTCTGAAGTTGTGTCTGGAGTGTTATTGACCTGTTCGTGGATGAAGTCTTCTCTCCAGGTGTCTGGTTATGTGGCTCGCTCTCTACCACATTGACCAAACAGGACAAAATGCAACTCGAAAAGACATGACACAAAGGGAACAAAACATTAATGTACTCACAACACAAATAACCACAATATAAGTTATCAGACCACCAGAAAGAGAATTAGGGGAGAGAAAAGAGAGCACAAGTGATATCAAGGAGAGAAAAAAAATGGTAAGAGAGAAAAGAAAAAGAAGAAAAAGAAAGAAAGAGGATATATATATATATATATATATATATATATATATATATATATGGAGAAAACACCACAGAACAAACAGATAAAACAAAAAATGCAAACACCAAACACCCAGAAAAGAGGGTGTGGGCAGAATCTGTAGAGTCGGAGCTTATATACAGAAAGTAAGGTTAAGAAATTGGATGAAATGGGGAGGACCTCAGTTCAGTATAGAGGAAGTAGAAAGAGGATGAGTGGATAAGAATAAAGAGAAAGAGAAAGAAGAAAAAAATAAAATTAATTAATTAAAAAATAGAATAAAGTAAAAAAATAAAAATTAAAAATAGAAAAAATAAAAATAGAATGATGAAAAATGTGAGAAGAAATAAAAATTAAAAAACAAACAAAAAAAAAGGAAATACAGAAAAAAGATAAAAGAGAGAGAGATAACAAAATAATAATAAAATAAAAATGAAAAAGTGAAGTGTCCGCCAAGTTTTAATGTCCCACTGGAGCTGGTTTAAGATCCCACTCTTCTGTACTGTCTGCCACTTCTCAGTTTCCTGTTAGATTGTTGAAGTTCTAAGCAGTCCACCGCTCCTGTCTGCCCACTTTCAATCTTAATCTCTCAAGAGGCTGTTTCTGACAGGGCTATAGTTGGGGAGGTTGCCATATGGCTTTCTGGGACTGAATGGCCTCTCTTCAGGCCAGTTCCTGAGGGCTCTCAGGGACCCTTTGTAGCACTCAGGTTTTAGTCTGGGTGTGGCTGTATTGGTTGCCTGGAGACTGCAGGGAGGGGCTGTCTCTTCAGGGGAAAATGACTGCTTAGGTCCAGCACGTCAGGTATGCCTCAGTGCCAGACTCCCGGCCACCTCTCCCCAGACTCCACAAGTCCACACCTCAGCCACAGGTGAGTGTTTGTATATGAATGGTCCTATGAACTGGGTGTAGTGAATAATAGCAAAGACCAAAGAGGGGAAAGAGCTGCACCACTGCAAACCCCTCTCCCCCCAGCATGGCACAGCTTGGGCAGTTGTTCAGGCTGCCCCCTCCGGGCTCAGCCTCTGGTGGCTGTGGGCTTAGATCTAGAATCCCCTGCCACCAGCAGCCCTGTGGACTTCCTTTCCACAGTCAGATGTTACGCCTATCCCAAGGGACGTGGCCTTGGTGCCGTGCAGCTTCCTTCTGACCCTCTGGGCTTGGAGGTCTCGTAATTCTCTCCAGCCCAGATCCCTGACTTTACCGTTCTCCAGGCGTCCTCTGCCCTTCCCGGCTGCGAATTGTCCAACCAGCTGTGTCTACTTCGCCAATTCTGGGTGGATGTTATTCGATTTAGTTGCTCCTTCCATCTGTTCCGGGACAAGGCTCAGGACACATCTACCTATTCTGCCACCATTTTTTTCTGATCTTAGACTTTTATTGTATAGGATTTTTAAAGATTTCTCTTGAGGACAGGGGTATATAGGAACTCTATGTACTTTAAGTTCAATTTTGCTGTGATACTAACACTGCTCTAAAAAAATTAAGTATTTAAAAGGGAAAAAGTTAAATCAGAGGCTCTTCAAATAGAATGTGAAATAAAAACAACAAAAATCCTGTACTTTTATACTTTCTCTTCCTTTTAGGGCCAACAAAACTAGGTTCATAAAAAGCTATCTAGATGAGAAGCCTACCTCTTCCTTCTTAATTTAAATATGCAGGCCAGGAGCCTCATTAGGACCTGTTTTAGGATCCCTGTGACACTTCAACTTCAGGCATTCTGCTTTACTTCACCCAGACAAGTGACCTGAATGAAAAGGTGATCCACACTAACTATGGAGAAATCTTTACCTTTTATACTCTTTTTTTAACCTTTTATACCAACTTCTGTTTTCAACTAGCATGGCCTGTCTACCTGACCTGTTCATCATTTTGCCATCTTCTCCAAAATTCAAGATCCAAGTTAAACAAACCAAAATATTACAAACACTAGTGGTAAATCTAATTAAAAATATTAATGTTAGCCCTAGCTGGTTTGGCTCAGTGGATAGAGCATTGGCCTGCAGACTGAAGGGTCCCAGGTTTGATTCCAGTCAAGGGCATGTACCTCTGTTGCAGGCTCCCAGCCCTGGTGAGGGGCATGAGGGAGGCAACCAATAGATATGTCTCTGTCACATCGGTGTTTATCTCTGTCTCTCTCTCTCTCCATTCCACTCTCTCTAAATATCAATGGAAAAAATACCCTTGGGTGAAGATTTTTTTAAAAAATACTAATGTTAAAAGCATTATTCTAGAAGAAAAGTATCTGGAAGACCTAATTTGTTACAAACACAAGAAACAATAGAAATTATCCTCCTTCAAAATGACCTAATTTGCACTCATTGTAGCCTGATCTCCAAGAGGTTCTGATCCTGAAACTTCTTGCTGCAAGCTGCTCCAACAAAATTAACTAATTGCATACCTACCTGTGAAAAATAATTCATCACATTATTGAACATCCATCTCATTAACTCTCCCTTCCACTGCCTGATAATAGTGACTATATATTTAGCTCTAAGTATGTGGCAGGCATTGTTATATACTATATATTTTTTCATTTAATTCTGACAATAACCATATAAATTTCATTAATTTATTTGATAGATAAAGAAGCTGAGGTTTGGGGAAGGTAAGTAATTTTCCCATGATCACACAGATAATAAGTGAAAGAGCCAGGATTCATTCTATTAAATATTAAAGAAATATTTTAAATGACTATCATCTCTATATAGCTAATATTTCATTTGAAAAAGATACTTCGTTACAATTAAATTTCTATTTTAACTTCAAAACATACTTCCTTCCTATTTAACCTTGCCTTCATAGATATTTTTATTGTAGTTCAATCTAAGTTTCTTCATTCCTGAAGTCAAACCAGGTCACAAAACAGACTTAGTTCTCCCAGTGTTTATGTTTCATGGATACCACTCTACTGAGATTGTGTGTAACCCCTGATGTTCTCTCCCCGTTTTGCTACTTATGGCCCATGCCTTAACTTCTCCTCTAGCATCTGAGAAACATATCTATATTTTTCTATACTCACCTTCTTTGCATTTTTTCTTGTTTTTTTCTAGGGAACATGAAACTAGTCCATAGGGACTACTCACCTGGCTAGACCAGAATGATACATATTGCCTCATGAACTGGAATTCTGACAACCTAAGAGCTCAATATCCCATGTCACAAATGATTAAGAGGACTGTACAGGCAATAGCTTTTCTGTGATCTCTTTTCAGATGGCTGCTAGAATGACAAAAAAAGAAATATTACATTTATAAGAATAATAACCATTAATCACATTCATATTATAATAGTAGAAATCAATATAAGTACCAAGAGTGATTATAAATAATTTTTCCATTGTTATCAACCAATACCAAATATACAGTATTAATATAAAAACAGCTAGCTCTGCCCTAGCTGGTTTGACTCAGTGGATAGAGCATTAGCCTAAGGACTGAAGGGTCCCAGGTTCGATTCCAGTCAAGAGCACATGCTCGGGTTGCAGGCTCAATTCCCAGTAGGAAATTGAGTGCAGGAGACAGCCGATCAATGATTCTCTCTCATCATTGATGTTTCTATCTCTCTCTCCCTCTCCTTACTCTCTGAAATCAATAAAAATATGTTTTAAAAAATTACACTGTCATGTATAGGTCTAAAAACCTATAGTTTAAAAAAAATAACTTGTATTATTTAAAAAAAAACACCAGTTAGTTCTAAGGCTCCTTGCCAGCTAACCAACTCCCTACCTCCATCCCATTGCCAGCAATTAATTATGTACCTCTGTATCCAAGTATTTCAATGTTCTCTCAGTTCATAACAAATGATAGCTAGAACTGAAAATGTGCCAAATAGTCATCATGGCAGTTAATCTTCTTAAGGTTTCCAAAACTGGAGCTCTACATCTCCAATTCAGTATCATTTTTGCTTTACATTTTCTCTTTTCCTTTCATTCTAGCTACATATATTACTTATACATAGACACAATTGTGAAATAGAGTCAGGGCAATTGAGACCAAAACCCTCACACTGAAGCAGATCTTATACAGTCCTCTATATATTGCAGTTGCAGATGGTTCTGGAAAAGAATAGAAAAATGCTGGGGGCCAGCCCCAGCGGTCCAGGGGTTCCCAAAGGTGTGGACGGAGTCGGCGAAGAATGTTTTACACGGAGACAGCGTTCAGAACTCTCTAGCTTTCCTTAGTCTCCGTGGATCTTCCCTGTGCCTGGCTGAGGCCATAGAGAAATATCCCAAGGCAAGCTGAGCCTTTATTTTATAGTGAGCGGTAAACAAGGTAGTGGTTTCCATAGTTACACAGTTCTTGTAAGTTTCACTTGTTTACACTGTTCTTGTGAGTTTCACTTGTTTTTGTTCTTGTAAGTTTCACTTGTTTACACTGTTGTAAGTTTCACTTGTTTTTGTTCTTGTAAGTTTCACTTGTTTTTGTTCTTGTTGCACTTCCCTCAGCCCATTAGCTTCCCGAGTAAGATCTAGGGAGCGTTATAAGGTCAAGCCTAATTATGCTAAGAGGACTGTGCGCTCTAAGCTGGGAATTGTTTATGACTTTGCCCACAGGTCAGTCCGAGGCTTAACCCTATATCAGCTCCCCACAGAAAAAGATTATTCCAAGAAGTCAATACATTTTTAAAGCTCTAATTTTTTAATTACAGAAAGACCAAAATTCACCACTATCTACTGAACACATTCCTATCAAAATTATGATCTATAGTCAACTTCAATTCCAATGGTGTCATTAAAAATGTACTAATTATATACTAGTTTCACATTTGTCATAGTCAAAGTATTTCAAAACTGTCAAACAGCTTCTCAGCTACCAATACCAGTTCCAAAATTTCCCTAATATCTAAATAAAATAAGTAAGTTCAGTTTCCTTAGCATATCATCTAAATAACAATATTTTTAACAATAATGGCTCTAGTTGTATTCTAGTTTCAAACAAGCCACATAAATTCCAATGGTCTATTATACCCATAATTGCATCCCTTGCTTAAGCATAAATAAATAAATAAATAAATAAATAAATAAATAAAATAAAATAAAAATCTATCCACCTTTTCCTAAAAGTTTCTTGATTTTGGTCTTGCTCTCTATTCAGCCTCCATCTCCTCTCCTTAACTTTGCGCATCCCAAATTCTACTGTTTCCTTTGCAGAGCTCTTAATTGAAGGCTGATCATTTACTTTACTCACCTCTCCCCATATATCAAGATCAGGTTAGCATCTTCTTCACTGGATCCTCAAAGTATTATTTTACCATCTTCACTCAACAGCCTGTCTTTCTTCAAAGTTCATACTACTCAATTTTATCACCCTCTCAATCAATGTTAAATATCAACTTCCAGGTTTTTCCTCCTACCTTCACTGAAGACTTTGGGACCAAGTCTTTCCCTTTCCCCCCTTTCATCCTGAAAGCCTTCATCATCCCCCTTGATGATCTAAGACCCAAACCTCACAGCTCCTAGACAAATCTTATTCTAATTTAATCTCAACTCCATTTCAATTGTCCATTTCTGTAGTGACAACTGTAATGGCTTTGCCTCCAAAACCAAACACAGAATCCATTCTCTAGTCTGAACTACTAGATTTTCTATCTCTCCTATACCTTACACTCCTTGAATTTACTCTCCAACTTCCTTAGGACTTTAACTTATCAAGCCTCTTACCTATTTTCCAAGGGCACCATGTCCATGTGGACTTCAATTCCTTCTCTACCTAGGAAAGATTCCATGGACAGTGGGACTTCAATTATAGTAGTCAGAACTCTTAATTCTCCTATCCCCTTGATTTTTCCATCATATCTATTCTGCTAATCCTCACCCACAAATCAACCAAACTATTTATATTTTTCCATTCTGTTTATAAATTACAAAGTACTACTGAGTAAAACCCTAGGCTACTGACCATCAGCTTCCCCTCCACCCAACTGATTGTCCACTGACTGCTATCAGAATGATCTTTTAAACATAAATTAAGCAGGACTTTAGGAATGGCAGAGTGAGGGGATCAGCAAATTTTTTCCCTCCAAAAAACCAATGATATAACTGTACAACACTGTCAAAAACAACCATTTTAGAAGATGGCTGCCGATGGGACAGCAGGCTGCAAGATAGTGTGTGAGTGAGAGAACGAAAGGAAAGTGCATGGTTGTGCGGGGAGTCTCTGCTTTTGTGAGTGAGGGACAGCTATATTCAAAGGGACTGTTGGGGACTGCCAGACTGGCCCCTCCTGACCGGGCAGCCTCTACTGCCACTGAAATCTCTCCCAGGGTGGCCGGCTCTGCCACAGAGGCCATGCCATCTTGAAGGGGAGACCGGCTGTGATCAGGAGACCAACTGTGATTGGAACCCCAGCCTTACCTTCAACCAGGGAGACCTCAGATCCTTCCTGGGACCTTACAACCACAATAACCAGGGACCAGTTACCTCAGCTGCAAACCCCCAAACGCCGGAATTCCAGTCTCCCTGACCATGGGTGCCTGGGAGGTCTGCTCAGGGGGAGACAAAGCAGCGCAGAAAACGTGGACAGGCCCTGTGCCTTCTCACAGAGCAGATAGGAGGATCAGCTGAATCAAACAGCACCCACTCAGAACTGGCAAATTAAACACAGCAGGTGAGGCAATCCATGGACAGAAAGGTCAGATATCGTCTAGAGCAGTGGTTCTCAACCTTCCTAATGCCGTGACCCTTTAATACAGTTCCTCATGTTGTGGTGATCCCCAACCATAAAATTATTTTCGTTGCTACTTCATAACCGTAATTTTGCTACTGTTATGAATCGTAATGTAAATATCTGATATGCAGGATGTATTTTCATTGTTACAAATTGAACATAATTAAAGCAAAGTGATTAATCACAAAAACAATATGTAATTATATATGTGTTTTCCGATGGTCTTAGGCGACCCCTGTGAAAGGGTCGTTCGACCCCCAAAGGGGTCGCGACCCACAGGTTGAGAACCACTGGCCTAGAGAAAGGTGAGGTCTGGGAGCCAGGCTGAAGGGAGAAATGCATGCAGCAGAAACAAGAATCTCAGAGAAAGACTACGCACCACAAAATCTGCAGCCGTTGAGGTCAGTATAGCCCTCAAATGTGGAAGGGGGTCCACAGGGCTGCTGGCAAAAGGGAACTCTAGGTATTAACCCACAGTTGGACTGGGCACAGAAAGGCAGCCTAAAATCCTCTACCAGCTACGCAGTGCCAGGAGGGAAAGACGCATGCAGAGATGCGCACAGAGACACGCACAGAGCCTAGGGGGAAATTCGCGAACAGTGCCAGGGTAGAGAGGCCTTTTAGGCCCGGATATTAAGACAGAAACACTGCCACCCAGGGGTTGTATCAGAAATTGACTCTTGTGTGGGAAGGAACCAAGATGGCGGCATAGGTAAACACCTGAACTTGCTACATTAAAACTACAACTAAAAGACAAAACAAATATCATCCAGAACCACAGGAAGGCTGGATGAGTGGAAATTCTACAACTAGAAGGAAAGAGAAAAGCGCATTGAATCTGCTAGGAGGTGCAAAGGTGTGGAAGTGTGGAGGTACAGAGGCGCACGTGAACCGGGCTGGCAGCTGGGTATGCTGTTGTCTTTTTCTTTTTTTTTTTCTTTTTTTTTTCGCTAAAGTATTACAAAGGGTATTACATAAGTGTCCTTTTTTCCCCCCCC
>NW_005871052.1:13151393-13162695 GCF_000147115.1 Myotis lucifugus | reverse complement strand
AAGTGGGATCACAGGGTCAAATGGGAGTTCCATTTCCAATTTTTTGAGGAAACTCCATACTGTCTTCCATAGTGGCTGCACCAGTCTGCATTCCCACCAGCAGTGCACAAGTGTTCCTTTTTCTCCACATCCTCTCCAGCACTTGTCCTTTGTTGATTTGTTGATGATGGCCATTCTGACAGGTGTGAGATGGTACCTCATTGTTGTTTTGATTTGCATCTCTCGGATGAGTAGTGACTTTGAGCATGTTTTCATATGTCTCTTGGCTTTCTGAATGTCCTCTTTTGAAAGGTGTCTATTTAGATCCTTTGCCCATTTTTTGATTGGATTGTTTATCTTCTTTTTGTTAAGTTGTATGAGTTCCCTATAAATTTTGGAGATTAAGCCCTTATCAGATATGACGTTGGCAAATATGTTTTCCCACGAAGTGGGTTTTCTTGTTGTTTTGTTGATGGTTTCTTTTGCTGTGCAGAAGCTTTTTATTTTGATGTAGTCCCATTTGTTCATTTTCTCTTTAGTTTCAACTGCCCTAGGAGCTGTATCAGTGAAGAAATTGCTTTGGCATATGTCTGAGATTTTGCTGCCTTTGGATTCTTCTAGAATTTTTATGGTTTCCTGTCGTACATTTAAGTCCTTTATCCATTTTGAGTTTATTCTTGTGTATGGTGTAAGTTGGTGGTCTAGTTTCATTTTCTTGCATATATCTGTCCAATTTTCCCAACACCATTTATTGAAGAGACTATCTTGGCTCCATTGTATGTTCATGCCTCCTTTGTCAAAAATTAATTGAGCATATTGGTTCGGGCTAATTTCTGGACTCTCTGTTCTATTCCACTGATCTATATGTCTGTTCTTGTGCCAGTACCAGGCAGTTTTGAGAACAGTGGCTTTGTAATACAGCTTAATATCTGGCATTGAGATCCCACCTACTTTGTTCTTTCTCAGGATCGCTGCAGCTATTCAGGGTCTTTTTTTATTCCAGATGAATTTTTGGAGAGTTCGTTCTAGATCTTTGAAGAAGGCCATTGGTATTTTAATGGGAAGTGCATTGAATTTATAGATTGCTTTGGGTAGTATGGACATTTTAATGATGTTGATTCTACCAATCCAAGAACATGGTATGTTCTTCCATCTCTTTATGTCTTCCTCTATCTCTTTTTTCAACGTCCTGTAGTTTTCTGAGTAGAGGTCTTTAACCTCTTTAGTTAAGTTTATTCCTAGGTATCTTAATTTTTTTGGTGCGATGGTAAATGGGATTGTTTTTCTAATCTCTCTTTCTGAAAGTTCACTATTGGTGTATAGAAATGCCTCGGATTTCTTGGGGTTAATTTTGTATCCTGCTACATTGCCAAATTCATGTATTAAGTCTAGTAGTTTTTTGATGGAGTCTCTAGGGTTTTGTATGTATAATATCATGTCGTCTGCAAATAAGGACAGTTTTACTTCCTCTTTTCCAATTTGGATGCCTTTTATTTCTTCTTCTTGCCTAATTGCAATGGCTAATACTTCCAGGACTATGTTGAACAGGAGTGGTGAGAGTGGGCATCCCTGTCTTGTTCCTGTTCTTAGGGGAAATGGTGTTAGTTTTTATCCATTGAGTATGATGTTGGCTGTGGGCGTGTCATATATGGCTTTTATTATGTTGAGGTATGATCCTTCTATTCCCACCTTGCTGAGAGTTTTTATCAAAAATGGGTGTTGGATTTTGTCAAATGCTTTTTCTGCATCAATTGATATGACCATGTGGTTTTTTTCTTTCAATTTGTTTATGTGATGTATTATGTTTATTGATTTACGGATGTTGTACCATCCTTGCATTCCTGGGATGAATCCTACTTGGTCATGGTGTATGATCTTTCTGATGTACTGCTGGATCCGATTTGCTAAGATTTTGTTGAGGATTTTGGCATCTATGTTCATGAGGGATATTGGCCTGTAATTCTCTTTCATTGTGTTGTCTTTACCTGGTATTGGTATTAGGGTGATGCTAGCTTCATAGAATGTGTTTGGAAGTGTTCCATCCTCTTGAACTTTTTGTAGTAATCTGAGGAGAATAGGTTTTAGTTCTTCCTTGAAAGTTTGGTAAAACTCCCCTGAGAAGCCGTCTGGTCCTGGGCTTTTGTTTGCTGGAAGCTTTTTGATAACTGCTTCAATTTCTTCCATAGTTATTGGCCTATTGAGATTTTTAGATTCTTCCTGATTGAGTTTTGGAATGTTGTATTTTTCTAGGAATTTGTCCATTTCCTCCAGGTTGTCTAGTTTGTTGGAGTAGAGTTGTCCGTAGTATTGTTTAACAATCATTTGTATTTCTGTGGGGTCTGTTGTTATTTCGCCTCTATCATTTCTGATTTGGTTTATTTGGGACCTCTCTCTTTGCTTCTTGGTGAGCCTGGCTAGGGGTTTATCAATCTTGTTTATCCTTTCAAAGAACCAGCTCTTGGTTTCATTGATTTTCTGTATTGTTTTTTTGGTCTCTATTTCATTGATTTCTGCTCTAATCTTTATTATCTCCTTCCTTCTGCTCACTCTGGGGTTTTCTTGTTGCTCTCTTTCTAATTCTTTGAGTTGTAGAGTTAGATGATTAACTACCATTTTTTCTTGTTTTTTTGAGATAGGCCTGTAGAGCTATAAACTTCCCTCTCAGGACTGCTTTCATTGTGTCCCAGAGGTTTTGGATTGTTGTGTTTTCATTGTCATTAGTGTCCAGGATGTTTTTAATTTCTTCTTTGATGTCATTGGTAACCCAATCAATATTTAATAACATGCTATTCAGCTTCCAAGTGTTTGAGTATTTTGGGTTGTTTTTATTGTAGTTTATTTCTAACATTATGCCATCGTGGTCTGAGAAGATGCTTTTTATGATTTCAATCTTCTTGAATTTGTGGAGACTTTGCTTGTGACCCAAAAATGTGGTCTATTTTTGAATATGTCCCATGAGCACCTGAGAGGAATGTATATTCCATGGCTTTGGGGTGAAGTGTTCTGAAGATGTCAATTAAGTCCATCTGATCTAGTGAGTCATTTAGGATTGCTGTTTCTTTGCTGAGTTTTTGTCTAGCGGATTTATCCAGTGATGTCAGTGGTGTATTAAAGTCCCCTACTATGATTGTATTGTTGTCGATCTCTCCCCCGATATCTTCCAGGAGTTTTCTTATGTATGTGGGTGCTCCTGCATTGGGTGCATATATGTTTATCAGGGTTATATCCTCTTGTTGTATTGATCCCTTTAGTATTATGAAGTGGCCTTCCTTATCTCTTGTTATGGCCTTCACTTTGAGGTCTATTTTGTTGGATATAAGTATTGCTACCCCAGCTTTTTTTTCATTTCCATTTGCCTGAAAGATATTTTTCCATCCCTTCACTTTCAGTTTGTGTGAGTCCCTTCTAATGAGGTGGGTCTCTTGTAGACAGCAAATGTATGGGTCATGTTTTTTTATCCATTCAGCCACTCGATGTCTTTTGATTGGACCATTTAGTCCATTTACATTTAAAGTTATTATTGAAAGGTACTTGTTTGTAGCCATTTCTATTTTTTTGTGGCTGCTTTCTTTCTGGGCTTTTTATTTCTTCTTTTTACACCAGTCCCTTTAGCATTTCTTGCATTGCTGGCTTGGTGGTGATGAAATCCCTTAGCCTTTTTTTGTCTGTGAAGCTTCTTATTTCCCCTTCAATTTTGAATGATAGCCTTGCTGGATAGAGTATTCTTGGATTCAGTCCTTTGCTTTGCATCACTTTGTAAATTTCCGTCCATTCTTTTCTGGCCTGATGTGTTTCTGTTGAGAAATCGTTTGATAATCTGATGGGGGATCCTTTGTAGGTAACTCTCTGTTTCTCTCTTGCAGCCTTTAAGATTCTCTCTTTGTCTTGTACATTTGCCATCGTTATTATGACATGTCTTGGTGTCGGTCTTTTGGGGTTCATCTTGCCTGGGACTCTCTGTACTTGTGTAACTTTTTTCTTCCCCATATCTGGGAAGTTTTCTGTCATTATTTCTTCAAATAGATTTTCTAATCCTTGCTGCTCTTCTTGTCCTTCTGGCAGCCCTATTATGCGTATGTTACTTCGTTTCATGTTGTCCCGAAGCTCCCTTAGGCTCTCCTCCTGTTTTTTAATTTTTTTCTCCAGTTGCTGTTCAGATTGAGCTTGTTTCTCTTCCTTATCTTCTAACTCACTAATTCGGTCTTCTGCTTCTTCTAGTCTGCTGTTGAAACTTTCCATGGTGTTTTTTTTTTTTTTTTAATATATTTTTTTTTTATTGATTTTTTATAGAGAGGAAGGGAGAGAGACAGAGAGTCAGAAACATCGATGAAAGAGAAACATCGATCAGCTGCTTCCTGCACATCCCCCACAGGGGATGTGCCCGCAACCCAGGTACATTCCCTTGACCGGAATCGAACCCGGGACCCTTCAGTCCGCAGGCTGACGCTCTATCCACTGAGCCAAACCGGTTTCGGCTCCATGGTGTTTTTGATTGTAGCTATATCACTTTTCATTTCTTCCTGATTCTTGCATAGGTTGTTGATTTTCTCATCCATCCGGTGAATAAATTGTACAACCATTATTCTGAATTCTTTTTCTGTCATGTTGCACGCTTCAACTTCATTAATTTCCTTTCTTGGTGATTCCTCATTGTCTTTCCTCTGGGTGTTGTGTCGTCTCTTCATTCTGATTATCTCCTGATGGTTCAAAGGTCGAGTTGTGTGGGCCTGGGCCGTGTGCAGTGGGAGGCTCCCACCACCCTAGTGTCACTGAAGAGCTCTGACACTAAGATGTGTGGTTGTTGTTGGTTGGTGGGAACCAGGCTCGCTCTGTGTCAGTGTTGCCAACACTCAATGTGGCCTCGCACGTGCCCTTAGAATTAGGGACCCTGCCTGCACTGTGCTGAAATAGAGGCCCCCCTGGAGCGTGTTGAAAACCAGAGCAGAGCCCCCTAGCTTGCGCCAGGAGTCAGAGTTCCCCAAGAGTCCAGTATCAGAGTCTCTGTTGCTTCGCGCGACCTCACCTTGAGAATCAGGGTCCCTGTGTGCCCTTGCACCAGGAATTGGATTCACTGGCTCTTAGTATGAGTGCACAGGAAATCAGGATCTCAGGCGCAGGTGATAAGAAACACAGTCAAGTCACTGGTGCTTGGTGCTGCCTCCTGCCCTGAGAAACAGGGTCCCTGGGCCTGTGCTAGGTGGACAAACTCCCGTTCGCGCGATTGATCCCAGCCCAGGGCTCAGATGCCAGCAGTGCTCGCAGGATTAGTTCCTGGTGCTGTGCGCGCTTTTGCTCCCAGCCCAGGGCTCCAAAGCCCGCAGTGCGCGTAGGATCAGTTCCTGGTGGTGCGTGCGCTTATGCTCCCAGCCCAGAGCTCCGAAGCCCGCAGTGGGCGTAGGATCAGTTCCAAGGTGCTCGCGCACTTCCAGGCCAAAGTTCCTGCAGCGCTGAGGCCCTGGCAAGGGGTAGGTCTATCAGTTAGTTACTCTGGTGCTGCCCGCGAGCCTGGGGGAAGGGGGGATGGGCTCTGTTACTCACGGATCTGCCGCAGGGATTTCTGAACTTTTGGTGTCCGAAGGTCTGTAGCTGTGGTCGCAGGTCTCTGTCCCCAGTAGCTGCAGGGTCCTGGTATGCTTCTGAGGTCAGACTGGGTGGTGCTGAGGCCAGGATCCTACTCTCAAGCAGCTCTGTTTCCCAAGATGGCGTGGTCGCTGTGCTTTTGCTGGCCGCCCAGGAGTGTCCGCGCCAGGAGCGGGACTCTGCCGCCTAAGACTGCTGGGTTTAGCAGCCCCTTAGAAGACCTGCAGAGTCTAACTGTCCCTAGCTCATACACACTAACCACACACGTCCACACACTCCTCTATCACTTCCTTGCACTCTCACACTTTCTCCCTCCCTACCTTCCTGCTGGTCGCCATTTTTTTTCTTCCTGCTGTTGTCTTTTTCAATCGGGAGGGAGATACAAGCTCCCAACTGCTCTGATCTCCAGTTCCGAGCGAGAATCTGGGGACCCAGACTCATATGAAGAGAAAATGAACTGTCTGGCATCGGGCCGGAACATGAGGGCAGCTTTCTCACAGAGGTACTTGCAGCGGTCATTGTTCCTGCACGGGGACGCAGGACACAGAGACCCAGGGACCTATCGGGGGAGGGCTGACGGGAAAACCATTGATGTTTTCTTCATCTTGGTGATTCCCTGAAACCCCCGCCCCACCCAATTTACAACCCCACCCAAGTGGTGTGCAGAGGCTTTTGCATATGAATGGCCTGGCCTTTCTCCGCCTAAAAACAAGGTCAAACTGCAACTGGGTCAGAGAACCCCAGAGCTTCCAAAAGAAGGCCTAAGACTCGTCAGCAGACTGCATTGTTTCACAGCTGGGCCTCATCTGGGCACTTCCAAACCCCAAACAAAGAGGAGGAGTTTCATATCTCACTGTAGCTCCTGCTGGGTGGCCTCAGGCAGTGGCTGACTTTGCACCTCCTTAGAGATCCAAGAGCCAGTGTACCCCAGTGGTCAGAGTGAAACCATCCAGATTACAACTCCTCAGATCCATAAGAGACACACTCAGGGGGCAGATTCAGTGAGCGCCAAAACCCCACTGAAGCAAGTCCTGCCCCATAAGGGTGTCTCCAGCACAGCAGTTCTCCCATTGTAGACACAGCTGGTCCTCACAGCCAATTGGCCTGGAGGTCAATTCCTCCCAGTGATACCAACTACAATCAAGGCTTAACTACAACAACACTGTGCACACAGCCCACAAAGGGGTGCACCAAGAGTGTCCACCTCAGGTAATTGGGGAGGCTGAGCCACTGGGCCCTACAGGACACCTAGCACATAAGACCACTCTATCAACACAGGGAAGCAGCCAAAATGCGGAGAAAAAGAAACAAGTCACAAATGAAAGAAATGGAGGAAAGCAAACTACTGGATATAGAGTTCAAAACCATGGCTATAAGGTTATTCAATAATCTTCTAGAAACCTCCGAGAAATTTAGTGAGACCCTCAAGGATATGAAAAAGGACCAACTAGAAATTAAGCATACACTGACTGAAATAAAGAATAATATACAGAGATCCAACACCAGACTAGAGGATCCCAAGAATCAAGTCAAAGATTTGAAATACGAAGAAGCAAAAAACACCCAACCCGAAAAGCAAAAGGAAAAAAGAATCCAAAAATATGAAGATAGTGTAAGGAGCCTCTGGGACAGGTTCAAGCGTACCAACATCCAAATTATGGGGGTGCCAGAAGAAGAGAGAGAGCAAGATATTGAAAACCTATTTGAAGAAATAATGACAGAAAACTTCCCCTACCTGGTGAAAGAAATAGACTTACAAGTCCAGGAAGCACAGAGAACCCCAAACAAAAGGAATCCAAAGAGGACCACACCAAGACACATCATAATTAAAATGCCAAGAGCAAAAGACAAAGAGAGAATCCTAAAAGCAGCCAGAGAAAGACAGTCAGTTACCTACAAGGGAGTACCCATACAACTGTCAGCTGATTTCTCAACAGAAACTTTGCAGGCCAGAAGGGAGTGGCAAGAAATATTCAAAGTGATGAATAGCAAGAAACTACAACCAAGATTATTTTACCCAGCAAAGCTATCATTCAGAATTGAAGGTCAGATAATGAGCTTCACAGATAAGAAAAAGCTAAAGGAGTTCATCACTGCCAAACCAGTATTATATGAAATGCTGAAAGGTATCCTTTAAGAAGAGGAAGAAGAAGAAAAAGGTAAAGATACAAATTATGAACAACAAATACACATCTATCAACAAGTGAATCTAAAAATCAAGTGAATAAATAATCTGATGAACAGAATAAACTGGTGATTATAATAGAATCAGGGGCTTAGAAAGGGAGTGGACTGACTATTCTTGGGGCGGAAAGGGGTGTGGGGGATGCGGGAAGAGAATGGACAAAAATCGTGCACCTATGGATGAGGACAGTGGGGGGGGGTGAGGGCGGAGGGGGGGTGGGAACCAGGTAGAGGGGAGCTATGGGGGGAAAAAAGAGGAACAACTGTAATAATCTGAACAATAAAGATTTAATTTAAAAAAAAAAGGCGAAAGGAACAAAATAGCATTCTTCCTCTTCCAGGCTCCTTGCAGATAACTACTCTTCATCCTTTTATTCACAGGTCATTATTTCAGATGGCTGAGTTATAAGGCAGTTAAGTGAGGATTTCTTTGCATTTCATTCTCTTCTTCCAGGGACTACATTGTGGTCTTTCATTGAAACTTGAAAATTAGCCTAGTCTTATCAAAAGAAAGCTTAGACACTCTCACTTAAGGTAGGTTAATTCTATAGATATATGCTTTCAGATAGCTGCTTTTATCCATTATATTTTATTGTACTTCATTTTAAGACAATGACCTTTCCCCATCCTTATTTGCCATTCTGAGAATACCCTTCATCAAGGCACCTTTCCTCCTTTTTAATAAGGTGTATAAGTACTTGTTGACTGATATAGCATATTAAAAAAGAAGGGCACATTAATAGGACATTTTGTCAGTCAGATTTTTTGGTCAGATTTTTGAAGCTTGAACTAGAACCCATAAAGTTTCTCAGATTTGATGATTTAGATAGGAATGCCTTGGCTCCCTGAAACATTTCTCTTTGCCCTCTGGTACCAAGCAGGACAAAGACTGATCCAGATCAAGCCAATTTCCACTCAAGAATAAGTTTGGACTGTGTGAAAGGTCCCCATTTTACAATAAACAGGCCTCCTAATGACTTTGAAGAGCTGACCCTATGAGAAAACTAGAAATTGGACCTAGTTTGTGTATTGTAACAGGTCTATTGGCTCAGATCCTATATACAACAGCAGCTAAAGGCAGATGAACAGCAGCAGCCTTTATTTGATGGACTGATTTCAATATAAGAGAAAGTCTCTAGTTAGGTTGAAAAGATTTGAGCTCCACCCTACCCTTCTTGATATTTTTAAATCGCTACTTGTCTGATGAAACTAATGGCATACAGATCAAGTTTGCAGATAATATGCTGGAAAAGATAGCTAGTACAATTGGATGATATTCAAAATTCAAAATAAGCTTGACAAGCAGGAAAAATAGGCTAAATTTAACAAGCTAAAAAGAAAGAGATCAACTTAAAGACTTGTACTAGGTCCTAAGACACAACTGTGCAAATACAATATGAATGAACACAGCAGCAGAGTTAAAGACTTGGGGATTTCGCCCAGCTGGTATGGCTCAGTGGTTGAGCATCGACCTATTAACCAAGAGGTCACCATTTCAGTACTCAGTCAGAGCACATGCCCAGGTTGTAGCTCTATCCCAAGTGGGGGATGTGCAGGAGGCAGTCTATCAGTGATGTTTCTCACTCATTGATGTTTATATCTCTCTATCCCTCTTCCTTTCTCTCTCTCTAAAAATCAATAAGAACATATATATTTTTAAAGATTTAGGGATTTCAACATTCTATAGACTCAACGTAAGTCAACAGAGTGATTGATACAGCTATCAAAAAAAAAAAAAAGAAAAGGAGAGGAGAAACCAAGATGGCGGCATAGGTAAACACCGGAAAATGCAGCCTCACACAACCACTTCAAAACTACAACAGACATCAGACGAAAACAGACATCATCCAGAACCACAGGAAGGCTGGCTGAGTGGAAATTCTACAACTAGAAGGAAAGAGAAAAGCACACTGAGACTCAAAGGAGGTGTGAAGAAAAGTGCAGAGGTACAGAGGTGCACTCGGAAAGGGCTGACAACTGAGCACACAACTGTCTTTTTCAATTGGGAGGGAGACACAAGCTCCCGATTGCTCTGAACTCCAGTTCCGGGTGAGTCTCTGAGGACCCAGACTCATACGGAGAGAAACAGGACTGTCTGGCATCGGGCGGAACTCAAGGGTGGCTTTCTCTCAGAGGTGCTTGCAGCGATTGCGGAACAGTGAGACCCGGGGCCTCTTAGGTCAGGGCTGAGGATCAGCCATAGCTGTTTGCTCCACCTTGTTGATTCCCTGAGATCCCGCCCCACCCAAGCTGTGAGCAGAGGCTTTTGCATATGAATGACCTGGCCCTTTGCAATCTAAAATTACCTAACAAACTGCAGCTGGGTCAGAGAGACCCAGAACATCCAAAAGAAGGTCCAAGGCCCCACAGCAGTTTGCATTGCTCCACAGCTGGGCCTCATCTGGGCACCTCCAAACTCCAAACAAAGAAGAGAAATCTGCAGATCTCTCCATAGCTCCTGCTGGGTAGCCTCAGGCAGAGGCTAAATTAGCACCTCCTTAGAGATCCAAGGACAGTGAACCCGTGGTCAGAGTGGACCATCCAGATTACAACTCCTCAGAACCATAAGGGACACACTCAGGGGGCAGACTCAGTGAGCACCAAAGCCCCACTGAAGAGAGTCTTGCCCCATAAGGGTGTCTCCAGCACAGATGTTCTCCATTGTAGACACAGCTGATTCTCACAGCCAATTGGCCTGGAGGTCAATTCCGCCCAGTGATACCAACTACAGTCAAGGCTTAACTACAACAAGACTGTGCACACAGCCCACAAAGGGGTGCACCAAGAGTGTCCACCTCAGGTAATTGGGGAGGCTGAGCCACAGGGCTCTATAGGACACCTAGCACAGAAAGTCACTCTATCAACACAGGGAAGCAGCCAAAATGAGGAGACAAGAAAAAAAGGTCACAAATGAAAGAAATGGAGGAAAGCAAACTACTGGATATAGAGTTCAAAACCACGGTTATAAGGTTACTCAGGAATCTTCTAGAAACCACCCATAAATTTAGTGAGACCCTCCATAAATCTAGTGAGACCCTCGAGGATATGAAAAAGGACCAAGTAGAAATTAAGCATACACTGACTGAAATAAAGAATATTATACAGAGATCCAACAGCAGACTAGAGGATCCCAAGAATCAAGTCAAAGATTTGAAATACGAAGAAGCAAAAAACACCCAACCCGAAAAGCAAAAAGAAAAAATAATCCAAAAATATGAAGATAGTGTAAGGAGCCTCTGGGACAACTTCAAGTGAACCAACATCTGAATTATGGGGGTGCCAGAAGAAGAGAGAGAGCAAGATATTGAAAACCTATTTGAAGAAATAATGACAGAAAACTTCCCCTACCTGGTGAAAGAAATAGACTTACGAGTCCAGGAAGCTCAGAGAACCCCAAACAAGCGGAATCCAAAGAAGACCACAACAATACACATCATAATTAAAATGCCAAGAGCAAAAGACAAAGAGAGAATCTTAAAAGCAGCAAGAGAAAAACAGTTAGCTACCTACAAGGGAGTACCCATACAACTGTCAGCTGATTTCTCAACAGAAACTATGC
>NW_005871052.1:13136967-13151120 GCF_000147115.1 Myotis lucifugus | reverse complement strand
GCAACAGGCTGGTAGGATGTACCCAGAGAATCTATCATCCTAGATTTGGTGCTCTGGGTGAGAGTTTCGGACATAAGAGATACCTAAACGAGTTCATCAAGTCAGAAGAAGAAGAAGAAGAAGAAGAAGAAGAAGAAGAAGAAGAAGAGGAAGAAGAAAAGGGTAAAGATAAAAATTATGAACAACAAATACATATCTATCAAGAAGTGAATCTAAAAAGCAAGTGAATAAATAAACTGATGAACAGAATAAACTGGTGAATATAATAGAATCAGGGGCTTAGAAAGGGAGTGGACTGACAATTCTCAGGGTGAAGGGGTGTGGGGGGTGTGGGAAGAGACTGGAAAAAAATCGTACACCTATGGATGAGGACAGTGGGGCGGGGCGGATAAGGGCAGAGGGTGGGGTGGGAACCGGGTGGAGGGGAGCTATGGGGGGAAAAAGAGGAACAACTGTAATAATCTGAACAATAAAGATTTAATTTTAAAAAAAATGTTTAGCCCGGGTCAGTGTGGCTCAGTGATTGAACCAAGAGGTTACTGTTTGGATTCCTGGTCAGGGCACATGCCCAGGTTGTGAGCTCCATTTCCAGTAAGAAGCATGTTTCTCTCTCATCGATGTTTCTATCTCTCTATCCCTCTCCCTTCCTCTCTCTCTAAAAATCAATTTAAGCCCAGCTGGCGTGGCTCAGTGGTTGAGCGTCGACCTATGAACCAGGAGGTCACAGTTCAATTCCCAGTCAGGGCACATGCCCTGGTTGCAGCTCTATCCCCAGTGTGGGGGCTGCAGGAGGCAGGCAATCAATGATTCTCTCTCATCATTTATGTTTCTATTGCTGTCTCCCTCTCCCTTTCTTTCTGAAATCAATATAAAAATTTTTAAATCAATTTAAGATAACATTTAAAAATGTTTACAATGGCAAATTTTATGTTATGCTTATTTTTTTAAATATATTTTATTGATTTTTTTACAGAGAGGAAGGGAGAGGGATAGAGAGTTAGAAACATCGATGAGAGAGAAACATCGATCAGCTGCCTCCTGCACACTCCCCACTGGGTACGTGCCACAACCAAGGTACATGCCCTTGACCGGAATCGAACCTAGGACCCTTGAGTCCGCAGGCCAATGCTCTATCCACTAAGCCAAACCGGTTAGAGCTGTTATGCTTATTTTACCACAATTTTAAAAAGGGAAACTGAAAACAGTACATGTATACTACAGAATATACTGCAGTGTGTTCCATGTCAGAACCATGGGTCTATCTCACTCTCTTAAGCATATTACACAAGTAAAAAGCAAGCTGAACAAAATATAGAATATGATATCATTTATATAGGAAAAAATAAAAACTATGATTCTATTTTTAAATATGCAGAAAATGATCTGGAAGAACAAATACCAACCTGATAATATCAGTTTCCTCTAGGATAGGGCACTGCATCAGGGGGTTGGATAGGAGAACTATCTATAATATTTGGCTTAAGCAACAAAAATGTATTCATTGTATTACTTGTAGAATTAAAATTATTTTTATAAAAACTTAAAAGGATGGGTCAACTACACAATGGAATACTACTCATCCATAAAAAGGAATGAAATATTACCTTTTGTGACAGCACAGGTGGAACTAGAAGGTATTGTGCTAAGTGAAATAAGTCAGACAGAGAAAGACAAATACTATATGCTTTCACTTATATGTGGAATCTAAAAAACAAAATAAACAAAATAGAAACAGACTCATAGATATAGACTGATGGTTGACAGATGGGAGGGGATTTCGGGGATTGGGTGAAAAAGGTGAAGGGGAACCAAGATGGCGGCATAGGTAAACACCTGTGCTTGCTGCCTCTCACAACCACATCAAAACTAAAACTAAAGGACAAAACAGATATCATCCAGAACCACGGGAAAGCTGGCTGAGTGGAAGCTCTACAACTATAAGGAAAGAAAAAAGCGCATTGAGACTGGTAGGAGGTGCTAAGGTGCGGAGGCATGCGCGAAACAGGCTGGCAACTGGGTGCACTGTTGCTTTTTTTAATCCGGAGGGAGATACAAGCTCCCGATTGCTCTGAACTCCAGTTCCGGGCAAGACTCTGGAGACCCAGACTCATATGTGGAGAAACTGGACTGTCTGGCATCGAACCTGAACACGAGGGCGGCTTTCTCTCAGAAGTGCTCGCAACGATCATTGTTCCTGCATCGGGCCTCGGGACACAGAGACCCGTGGACCTCTCTGGGGCAGGGCTGACTGGCAGCCATTGATGTTTGCTCTGCCCTGGTGATTCCCTGAGACCCAGCACCACCCAATTTACAACCCCACCCAAGCTGTGCACATCGGCTTTTGCATATGAATGTCCTGTCCTTTTGCAGCCTAACCTAACAAACTGCAGCTGGGTTAGAGAGCTCCAAAGCTTCAAAAGAATGCCTAAGGCTAGGCAGCAACAGCCTGCCTTGCTTCACAGCTGGGCCTCATCTGGGCACTTCCAAACCCCAAACAAAGAGGAGGAGTCTGCATACCTCGCTGTAGCTCCTGCTGGGTGGCCTCAGGCAGTGGCTGACTTTGCACCTCCTTGGAGATCCAGGAGCCAGTTTACCCAGTGGTCAGTGTGAGACCATACCAGATTACAACTCTTCACATCCATAAGCGACACACTCGGGGGCAGACTCAGTGAGCACCAAAGCCCCACTGAAGCAAGTCCTGCCACATAAGGGTGTCTCCAGCACAGCAGTTCTCCCATTGTAGACACAGCTGGTCCTCACAGCCAATTGGCCTGGAGGTCAATTCCTCCCAGTAATACCAACTACAATTAAGGCTTAACTACAACAAGACTGTGCACACAGCCCACAAAGGGGTGCACCACGAGTGTTCACTTCAGGTAATTGGGGAGGCTGAGCCACTGGGCCCTATAGGACACCTAGCATAGAAAGCCACTCTATCAACACAAGGAAGCAGCCAAAATGAGGAGACAAAGAAACATGTCACAAATGAAAGAAATGGAGGAAAGCAAACTACTGGATATAGAGTTCAAAACCACGGTTATAAGGTTACTCAAGAATCTTTTAGAAACCTCCGAGAAATTTAGTGAGACCCTCAAGGATATGAAAAAGGACCAAGCAGAAATTAAGCATACACTGACTGAAATAAAGAATAATATACAGAGATCCAACACCAGACTAGAGGATCCCAAGAATCAAGTCAAAGATTTGAAATACGAAGAAGCAAAAAACACCCAACCCGAAAAGCAAAAAGAAAAAATAATCCAAAAATATGAAGATAGTGTAAGGAGCCTCTGGGACAACTTCAACCGAACCAACATCGGAATTATGGAGGTGCCAGAAGAAGAGAGAGAGCAAGATATTGAAAACCTATTTGAAGAAATAATGACAGAAAACTTCCCCTACCTGGTGAAAGAAATAGACTTACAAGTCCAGGAAGCACAGAGAACCCCAAACAAGAGGAATCCAAAGAGGACCACACCAAGATACATCATAATTAAAATACCAAGGGCAAAAGACAAAGAGAGAATATTAAAAGTAGCAAGAGAAAAATAGCTAGTTACCTATAAGGGAGTACCCATACGACTGTCAGCTGATTTCTCAACAGAAACTATGCAGGCCAGAAGGGAGTGGCGAGACATATTCAAAGTGATGAATAGCAAGAACCTACAACCAAGATTACTCTACCCAGCAAAGCTATCATTCAGAATTGAAGGTCAGATAAAGAGCTTCACAGATAAGAAAAAGCTAAAGGAGTTCATCACCACCAAACCAGTATTATATGAAATGCTGAAGGGTATTCTTTAAGAAGAGGAAGAAGAAAAAGGTAAAGATAAAAATTATAAAAAACAAATACATATCTATCAACAAGTGAATCTAAAAATCAAGTGAATAAAAAATCTGATGAACAGAATAAACTGGTGAATATAATAGAATCAGGGGCATAGAAAGGGAGTGGACTGACAATTCTTGAGGGGAAGGAGGTGTGGAGGGTGCGGGAAGAGATTAGACAAAAATCTTGTACCTATGGATGAGGACAGTGGGGGTGGGGTAAGGGCATGGGATGGGGTGGGAACTTGGTGGAGAGGAGCTATGGGTGGGGGGGGGAGAGGAACAACTGTAATAATCTGAACAATAAAGATTTATTTTTAAAAAGGTGAAGGGATTAAAAAGTACAAATTGGTAGTTACAAAATAGTCATGAGGATGTAAAGTACAGCATAGAGAATATAATCAATATTGTAATAACTATGTCTGGTGCCAGGCATGTACTGGAAATATCAGAGGGAACACTTTATAAAGTATAAGACTGTCTAACTACGATGCTGCACACCTGATATTAATACAGAATAATATTGAATATAAATTGTAGTTGAAAAAATGAATGGGTCATCTACAGAAAGTATGGTAAGTAAAGAAGGAACAGGTGCTGTGGGGACACAAAGGCATACCAGAAAGCACAGGTGCTTCGAACATACAGAGGGGTACCTAATCCCAGCCTTGGAAAAACAAGGAAGGCTTCCAAAGGAAGTAGAAAGGAAAGCCTGAAATGAGTTTTGAAAGATGAGTAGAAATTAGCCAAGAAAAATGTGGGTGGGAACAAAAAGATGAAGAGGGTATTATAGGCAGAGGCAATTGTATATATGAAAGCATGGACATATGAGAGAACATAGCTTTCTCTGGGAACTGGTAATTCACCAGGTTTGAAGCACAGAATTCATAAAGATAAGAAGATTTGGCTTTTACAGTAAAAACAATATGGAATTTTTAAAGCTTAGAGGAGTCACCTATAAGTTTTAGAAAGATCACTCTAGCTGATGTGCAAAAAATTTGTCAGTAGTTGTAGACATAAAAAGGCCACTTTGAAAGCTACTTTAGTAATCCAGAAGATAAATAATAAAAGGGGGAAGGCAAGGAACAACAGAGAATTTTTCTAAAATTAAAAAAAATTCAATTACAGTTGATACTCAATATTATATTAGTTTGAGGTGTACAGCATAGTGGTTAGACCTTTATGTAACTTGCTAAGTGATCTTTCCAATAAGTCTAGTACCCACCTGGCATCATACATAATTATTACAATATTATTGACTATATTCCCTATTCTGTACTTTACATCCCTGTGACTATTTTGTAATTACCAATTTATACTTAATCCCTTCACCTTTTTCACCCAGACCCCCAACCTGCCTCCCATCTGGCGACCATCAGTTCAGAGGCTTGTTTAATATTGGACATTTTAAGTTTGAGAAGGATTTTCAAGTGGATGTGTTCAATAGAGAATTGGATTATACAGGTCTGGGATTTGGGAGAGAGCTCTGATTAGAACCACACATTTAGGAATCAGATTACTGAACCCATGAGAACTCAAAGTTTCTTCTGTATCATAAACCTCACCCGCTCAACTGGCTCCTCTCCATCATCATTTAAATAGACTCAAGTCTCTCTCAACTTTTTTTCAAAATATGTTCTTATTGATTTTAGAGAGAGAGGAAGGGAGTGGGATAGAGAGATAGAAACATCCATGAGAGAAAAAGATGGATCGGTGGCCTCCTGCACACCCGCTACTGGGGATCAAGCTCATAACCCGGGCATGTGCCCTGACTGGAATTCATCCAATGATCTCTTGGTTCATAGGTTGATGCTTAACCACTGAGATACACTGGCTGGGCACATCTCTCTCAATTTTAGGGGAAAAAATCCTTTCTCAACTCTATCCTGCCATTCTCTACTCCTTCAGAGAAAATTTTTGAGCCCTGGCCAGGTAACTCAGTTGGTTAAGAACATTGTGCCTATACAACAAGGTTGCAAGTTTGATCCCCAGTTAGGACACATACAAGAATCAATCAGTGTCAACAATTTTTTAAAAATTGGATGTATACGTGCCCTGGCTGGGGTGCTAGTGATTAGAGCGTTGGCGCACACACTGAAGGGTCCTGGGTTTGATTCCCAGTCAAGGGCACATACCTGAGTTGCAGGTTTGTTCTCGACCCCATCAGGTCATGTTTGGGAGGCAACCAATCGATGTGTCTCTCTCACTTTGATGTTTCTTTCTTGCTCTCTCCCTCCTGCTCCTTCCCTCCCTTCCACTCTATCTAAAAGCAATGGAAAAATATCCTCTGGTGAGGATTTTTTTAAAAAAAGAATCAACCAATGAATTCATAAATAAGTAGAACAATAAATTGATGTTTCTCTCTCTCATCAATAAAGAAAAATTTGAAAATTCTTTTTATTTTTTATTGAATTTATTGGGTGACATTGGTTAATAAAATAAATTTTTAAAAATTCTTGGATGAGCTATGTACTCAGTGTTCTTCCCATTTCCTATAAATCCACAAAAATAGCTATTGCAAAGCTAACTAAATGTAACAGATGCCTATCAGTCCTCATCTTACTTTGGTCTCTCAGAATCATTTAATACAGTATTAAATGTACTCCTTCCTTCCTTCTGTTAATACTCTGTTCCCTTGGCTTTCATGACACCTTACCCACTTGGTTTTCCTCCTATATCTCTTCCATTCCTCAACTTCCTTTGTGAGCTTCTCCTCTTCTACCTCATAATGCCTCTATATCAGTGTCAGCATTTTGAAAAACCCTAACTTAACTCTGGTGCCGTGTCACATATAGAAATTTTTTGATATTTGCAACCATAGTAAAACAAAGATTATATTTTTGATATTTATTTTATATATTTAAATGCCATTTAACAAAGAAAAATCAACCAAAAAAATGAGTTCACAGTCGAAACTGGTTTGGCTCAGTGGATAGAGCGTTGGCCTGTGGACTGAAAGGTCCCGGGTTCGATTCCAGTCAAGGGCATGTACCTTGGTTGTGGGCACATCCCCAGTAGGAGATGTGCAGGAGGCAGCTGATCAATGTTTCTCTCTCATAGATGTTTCTAACTCTCTATCTCTCTCCCTTTCTCTCTGCCAAAAATCAATAAAATATATTTTTTTAAAAAGGAAAAAAAGAAACTGAGTCTTTTTTTAAAAAATGAGTTCGCGTGTCACCTCTGACATGCATGTCATAGGTTCGCCATCACTGCTCTATATCCAACCAAAGGCAGACAGAATATGATTGGAAAATTATTATGGAAGTGTTACAAATTCTGTTACAGATAATCCTACAAGCCTAAAACCAAGGTATTATTCTCCATACTATAAATCAATATCTAATGAATAAGTATAGTCTTCTGCTGAAGTAACCCACTGTGGTAGCTAAAGACCAAAAAGTGTCCATGTCCTAATTCCCAGAACCTGTGAATATTTTACCTTATATGGCAAAAGAGAAAAAAATATTTTGAAGATATTATTAGGTTAAAAACCTTGAGATAGGGAGATTATCTTGGTGGCCTCAACATAATCACAAGAGTCCTTATAAGTGAAAGAGGAAGGCAGGTGAGTCAGAAAAGGAGATGTGAAAACCGAAGTAGAAGTTGGAGTGGAGAATGCAGGCTTTGAAGACGGAAGGGTACCATAAGCCAAGGAATGCAGAGAGCCTCTAGGAGCTGGAAAAGGAAAGGTTTAGATTCTCCCCTAGAGCCTCTAGAAGGAACACAGCCTTAGAAACACATTGATTGTAGCCCCATAAGACCTATTTTTGGACTTCTGACCTCCAAAGCTGTAAGATAATAAACCTGTGCTGTTTTAATCCACTAAGTTTGTAGTAATTTGTTACAGCAGCAACAGGAATTAACACACCCATTTTAAAAGGAAAAAAATGGAGGAACAAACTGGATCCTAAAGATGGTTGGCCTCAACAAAACCCTTAGGACTACCCATTAAAACAAAAAAGGCTCAAAGAACTTCTTCTCCAGAGTAAGTGCAGAGCGAGCACCTAGTGATTTTTCTGCTATCTTGCCTTAAGAGCTATTTGTCTGAATGGGCTAGATGACTCTTCCACTTCCACCCTCCAGAAGATACCTGGAACTAGATCCGCTTCTTTCCCTCCCTTTGGTCAACCCAAATGAGGGGGCAGCAGGGGGAAAGAAACCCAGATGAGGATTTCTCTAGGAAGATGTTAAGCTCACCCATATGCCACCTCTTCCCAGCATTAGAATGTAGGCCAGGAAAGGACCAGTGCCATATAGGAAGTTCTCACTGATTAGTGGAGGAGAGCTGGGTGTGGGAATGTTGGGCTCTGAATGGGATCCTTCTTTATAGGAAATGCCACCCCCCTATCAAGTGTGTCCCATTGCTAAGGTTAGAACACATCATGGACAAGAGTTTAATTGAGGAGTCCTGGAGATTTACAATTCTAATATCCTGCTATTCTCTGCTATGTTCCAAGACAGAAAGTTCTTTGGAAACAAACAACAACAAAATATAGGTTTCTCACACCATCCACAAAAATAAATCCTAGCTGGATTAAAGATTGAAATCATCATATAAAAGGTCATCAAGAGGTGCTGTGGAGGGAAGCAGGAAGTGCAGTCTTCTGAGCTGTTATGGCCGTCAAGTGGATTGGTGGACATTCTTCTCCTATTCTCTGCCTGAATGCAAGTTCAGAAGGGCTAGTGGCTTCTGGAGCAGAGGATGGAGATCTCATGGCTTGGGGTGAAGATGGGACTCCATTGGGACACATAAGCTTTGAAGGGGCCAACGACATTACATGTGTCTTATTCTCTCCCTCCTGCCCCACCAAGCTCTATACCTCGCATGGAGAAACTATTAGCATACTGGATGTCAGCTCCCTCAAAGGTTCCCTGGACAATTTTCATGTGAATGAAGAAGAAATCAATTGCCTTTCATTGAATGAAACTGAAAATCTGCTGGCTTCTGCTGATGACTCCGAGGCAATCAAAATCCTAGACTTGGAAAATAAGAAAGTTAGCAGATCACTGAAGAGACATTCCAACATCTGTTCTTCTGTGGCTTTTCGGCCTCAAAGGCCTCAGAGCCTGGTGTCATGTGGACTGGATATGCAGGTGATGCTTTCCAAAGAATACTTGGGTAATTTCTAAATGGGATTTGTTAGCAGAATCAAATTGATCAGACTAAATATATCTTTGATTTTTTTATTTTCTACTAACATGAGCCATAAGCTTTACTTCTAATGCATTTTTATGCTAACCTGACAAAGCCTGTTAGATTTTATTCACAAGTAATCATTAATCCTTTAGTCTTCTTTTCTCTGTGCTTTAATACATTCCTAAAATCTGGGAACTCAAATATTTGATTCTAAACATTTGTTTAAACAAAGGGGTAAGCTGAAGGCAGCGTTCATCCCTTACTTTCTACAAACTCTGTTATTTAAAAAAAAAGTTGCCCTGACCGGTATGGCTCAGTGGATAGAGCGTCGGCCTGAGGACTGAAGGGTCCCAGGTTCGATTCTGGTCAAGGGCATGTACCTTGGTTGTGGGCACATCCCCAGTAGGAGGTGTGCAGGAGGCAGCTGATCGATGTTTCTCTCTCATCAATGTTTCTAACTCTCTATCCCTCTCCCTTCCTCTCTGTAAAAAATCAATAAAATATATTTTTAAAAAAGTTGGAGGGACTGGATCTGTTGTTGTTTTGTTTTTGTATGGCCAGACTGGATCTGTTGTTTACTTTAAAATTCTGGGGTGCATTGTCTGGCTGGTGTGGCTCAGTGGTTGAGCATTGACCTGTGAACCAGGAGGGCACAGTTCAATTCCTGGTCAGGGCACATGCCCAGGTTGCAGGCTCCATCCCCCGTAGGGGGTGTACAAGAGGCCCCCAATCAATGATTCTCTCTCATCATTAATGTTTCCCTCTCGCTCTCCCTTCTTCTCTGAAATCAATAAATGAATACATATTTTTTAAAGAAGAAATCATCAGCCCTAACTGGTTTGGCTCAGTGGATAGATCGTCAGCCTGCAGACTGAAGGGTCCCAGGTTCGATTCCAGTCAAGGGCATGTACCTTGGTTATGGGCACATCCCCAGTAGAGGGTGTGCAGGAGGCAGCTGATCGATGTTTCTCTCTCATCGATGTTTCTAACTCTCTATTGCTCTCCCTTCCTCTCTGTAAAAAAATCAATAAAATATATTTTTTTAAAAAGAAGAAATCACCATATAAGTATTAAAAAACACAGAAGAAGGTTTATGGCCTTGGCATATGGAAGATCTTATTAAACAAAACACAAAAGTCAAAAGTAAAAAAAAGAAGATTGATAAATTTGACCTCAAAATTTAAAACTTCTATTCAATAACAGATCCCATAAACAAAGTTAAAAGGCAAGAGATCAACAAAAAGAAAATATTTGATGTATATAAAACAAAGATATATATATATAACAAAGGACTGTTTTTCTTTAATTATCCTGGATAAGAAAAAGACAGACAATATAGAAAAACAGGTAAAGGATATGAGTAGGTATATCACAGAAAAAAATACAAGTGGCCAACAAACATAAATGGGTGTCCAACCCTATTAAGCAGAATACTAAAAATACAACAATGAGATTCTATTTTCTACCTATCATACTGGCAAAACTTAATATTCAGTGTTGGTAAGAGTAAGGAGAAATGAGACCTCTTACACCCTGCTGCGGAGAGCATAAACTAGTAGAGTCATGTTGGAGGGGCATTCAGCAGTAACTCTAAGATGACAAATCATTTATACCTACCACTCCTGGGTACATGCCCCAGAGAAGATGATCAGATCTTCTCAAAGTATGGTTCATAGATCCCCAGGCATTTCCAAGACCCTTTCAGGGGGTCTATGAGATTCAAAACTATTTTCATAATAGTATTAAGACATTATTTGCTATTTTTTTTTAACTGTGTTGGCATTTGCACTGATGGTGCAAAGGTAAAAGGAAAAGAAAAAGCAAAGATGGGTAAAGCTGCTGGTGCCTTAGTGCTCATCAAGGCAGTGGCAACAAAGTGTAGTCGTGTGGTGGTGTTGTTTTCACCACCACAGACTTAAGAATGTCCTTGGCCTGGCCGGTGTGGCTCAGTGGTTGAGTGTCGAACCAGGAGGTCACAGTTCTTTTAAAAAAAGAATCATCAATGATGAGACAGAATCATTGATCCGCTGCCTCTTGCACGCCCCACACTGGGGATCGAGACTGAATCCTGGGCATGTGCCCTGACCGGCAATCGAACCGTGACCTCCTGGTTCCTCTTGCTGGTCAGGCAGGTGTTGTGTTTTTTACAAATTGAAGGCAAGACCCTCCACCAGCAAAAAGATATGACTCACTTTATTGCAATGCTCACTTTATTACTGTGCTCTGGAACTGAAACAGCAATATCTCTGAGGTATGCCTGTCTGGGAGACTACAGACTGAGTTGCTGTGGCACAAGAGAAGACACTTTGAGACGGGGTGGGAGGCGGGGTTGAGGGTTGTGGGGTGGGGGAAGGAGTTACCAACTAAACCGCAGGAGCTCACAGGACTCTTCCAGACACCTCTGGACAGGCTTTGCTTTCGAAAGCAGTGCCACGGCGTCCCCATTGGTCTTCCATTCCAGCCAACCAGCAGGTCTCCCTGTGTCCCAACCGTCGCATTAAGAGACCAATCAGAAGAGTGTATGTGCTTCCTATTTCATAGGACCAACTAAAAGCTTGCTCATTTCTGACTGACGTGTGGTGGCCAGCCAACTGGAAGAACCAAGATTTGGTTTCATTCACCATCTCGGTCATGGTCTATGTCTACCCATCAGTGCTAATCCAAGGTTTAGATCTGGGAGAAATAACCGAGGTCCAAGCTGGAGAGATGGTGGCCCAAGAGGCAAAGTAATATTTCCCCGAGTTAGGAGGTTGGCCCTGAGGTCAGATGAATTTGTAGTTAAGCTGTTAATGCTGCTCTGGGCTTGGCCTCAAGTAGTGCCAGCCTGAGAAAAAAGTATTGGTCCTGAGTGCACCTCAGATAATGTTGCTTTGCCTCCAGGCTAATTGCTTCACTCCCCCCTCCCCAAGTCAGGTGGGAAGAAGCCTAGACACATTCAGGGCCTTTAATTAAGTGTTGGTTTATCTACAGTGAGGAGTGGTAGGGATTCTCAATTACCAGCAATAAATGCTTCAACGTGCATTTACAGACCCTCGTATTATTTAGTATAATTTTGGAACCAAGTAACGTATTATAATGATATTGGACTTATATGAATTGGGTGACATCGAGGAATGTATATTTGCAAAAAAACCAATATTTTATTGTTTATAATTTTGTACAGTATGATAAGTTTTGTAACACTCCCCAATATGCATTGCAGGCTGATTAGTGCATGTTTGACAGTAATAAGTGGTTTGACGCCTGCCACCAGGTGTTTTCCTGTTAGAACACACAATGCAGTCCCGTTTTCTTTGTCCCACATCGGGAATATGTAGTTTATTGTTTAATCCGACACAAAACCCGCTGACATTTCTTGTATATATCTTAGTAATTTTACGATATTTTGATTTAATTTCTTGTGCCATTTCAAGATAAAACTTCAGGGAAACATGCATGTCTCAAAAAGTTGCATTGAAATAACTCAATTCCCCGTAATCACTAATAAACTGCAATGTCCCCTGAGAGGGGACATCCGAGTGATATGCTAGAATTCCGATGTCCCCTGAGAGGGGACAGCGGAGTGCAAAGGGTTTAAATATTTATTGTTTATCTACAGTGAGGAGTGGTAGGGATTCTCAATTACCAGCAATAAATGCTTCTTTTAGAACCAAAATGTGCGGGGAATTTTTTAAAAACCTGACAGTGGTATTATTACAACTAAATGTACCAGGAAATACAAGTTAAAACTAAGAAATGCCATTTTCACCAAATAGTTTGGATAATTATCAATTGTTTAATATTTTGCCACTTTGGGCAAAGAAACTGTGAGGAAACAGGAATCTCTACACTTTCGATAAGAAAACAGAAATTCTCATTAACACTTGGAGTGCGGGTGAATTTCCCGCCAAAATATAAGATGGCTCTGTCTTTTGGTTTTGTTCCATCCACCAAAAGGGTGGATTACAAACAAATATTTGGTAATACGCAGTTACAATCTGCCCGAGTTTACCGTTTCCCGCACTCCACCGCAAATCTATATGACCGAGTTAAAGACGGCTCCCGCGGAGTACGCGCAATTCACGCGAGCCGACTTAACTCATTTCCCGCACTCCAAGTGTTAAGTAAGTGGGAGCCTAAAGTGCACTCTTTACGAAGGCAACTTAGTAGTATCTATCAAAATGTAAAATGCACACATCCTTTGACCCAGCAATTCCTTCTTTAAAAATCTATCCTACATAAATACTAAAAACATAAGCAAGTTTATATATGTAGTAGTATTTCTTGTAATAGTGAATGATTGCAGACAAATTTCCATCAATAAGTCAATCATTAAATTGTGATATAACCACCCCCCCCAAAAAAGGGAAAAATTGTGAGCTCTGGCCAGTGTGGCTCAGTTGGTTGGAATGTCATCCAGTGCAACAGGTCTCAGGTTCCATTCTGTCAGGGCACATGCCTAGGTTGTGGGTTCTATCCTCGGTTGGGGCATGTAAGAGAGGCAACCGACCCATGTATCTCACTCACATGGATGTTTTTCTCTCTCTCCCCACTTCCTCTCTCTCTAAAAAAAAAATAATTTAATTTAAAAAAATTGTGATACGACTATACAATGAAATATTATGCTGTCACTTTTTTAAAATGAGGTAAATTTCCATACACTAATGTGAGAGGAAGTCCACAATACATTGCAAAGTGAAAAAATTAAGTTGCAAAATAGTACATATGGCCTACTTAAAAAAAACACAATATACAAGTGTGTGGATTTCCATACATGTATATTGTGTGAATATATGTATATACATCTTTACATATACTTATAATCATACACATATTTTATGCATAGAAAGAGGTCTGTGCAAATTAAGTTATTCTTGGAGAATGAAAATAGGAGCAATCTTTCACTTTAAAAATATATATATATTTTTTATTGATTTCAGAGAGAGGGAGAGACAGAAAAATCAATGATGAGAATCATTGATTGGCTGCCTCCCACACACCCCACACCTGGGACCTGAACCGAGCCCACAACCCGGATGTGCCCCAACCAGGAATCTAATGGCAACCTCCTGGTTCGTGGGTTGATGCTCAACCACTGAGCAACATTGGCCAGGCAATCTTTCACTTTAGAAATTTGTTTTGTTTGAATTTTTCAACTACCATAAAGGTACTTTTTTTAAAAAATTCTTTTTTAAAGTATACATATATC
>NW_005871052.1:13126750-13129703 GCF_000147115.1 Myotis lucifugus | reverse complement strand
CGGGCACATCCCCAGTAGGAGGTGTGCAGGAGGCAGCTGATCGATGTTTCTCTCTCATCGATGTTTCTAACTCTCTATCTCTCTCCCTTCCTCTCTGTAAAAAATCAATAAAATATATTAAAAAAAAAGATACTACAAATATCATTTAGTCAAATCCCCTCATCATTTTATAGTTAAGAAAACGGGCCCAGAGTGGTGAAGCAATTTGCCTAAGGTGCTCCAGCCAGCTAATAGCACAGCCAGCTCTAGAACTCAGGTCACTGTTCCAGGCCTATCACTCTTTCTACTTCTTTTCAGATCTTCCTGAGTCTTCATTCTGATTACATAGTAGAAAATGTCTTATGAGTATTAGATATCTCTATATATAAATTTAAGAAAAATGCATAATAAAATAAAAATGTATATCGCCCATTAGCACAGATGATCAAAAGTTGACTGTATTGGACAAAAAAAAAACATTACTTGTATAATAATGTACCATTTTTTTTAAAAAAATACATAAATTTTTGTGAATCTAACTGTATTTTATTTTTCACTTAAGAACAACTGTTTTTATCCAATTCCTGATTGATCTTCAATTGGCAATGCCTCTCTTAATCCTTTACCTTCATTTTCACTATATCAAGTAGTTAATGATCTATATGCAAACACTTAAAATCACCACAGGAAGTACCCATTTAAAGGAAGCCTGCTGTGATTTAAAGAATCCTTTTATGCCCTAGCTGGTTTGACTCAGTGGATAGAGCATCAGCCTGTGGACTGAAGGGTCCAGGGTTCAATTCCAGTCAAGGGCACATGCCTGGGTTACAGGCTCCATCCCCCATAGGGGGTATACAGGAGGTCCCCAATCAATGATTCTCTCTCATCATTGATGTTTCCATCTCTCTCCCCCTCCCTTCCTCTCTGAAATCAATAAAAATATATTTTAAAAAACAAACAAAAAATTATTTTGTATTAATAATTACACTTGTATGTGTTTTGTAAGGAATGAGTTTTCTGTTCTCAAAAGCATAAATAGATAATAGATAGAACAAGGTAAGAAAATAAATTAAAATAGAGAACAATTTTTGTACAAGCAAGGCAAAAATAGATCTAAGAATGAGGGGTGGTATGTGTTGAGGAAGGGAATGGCAGAGAACCACAAGCTAAATTAGTCACCAAGTGTTATATCATTTTTAACATTTTTAAAATATATTTTTATTGATTTCAAAGAGGTAAGGAGAGGGAGAGAGAGAGAAACATCAATGATGAGAGAGAATCACTGACTGGCTGCCCCTGCACGCCTCACACTGGGGATACAGTCCGCAACCCGGGCATGTGCCCTAACCGGGAATTGAACCCTGACCTCCTGGTTCATAGGTCGACACTCAACCATTAAGCCACACCGGCCAGGCACAACGTGCTTATATTTTAAAAGTAAACCTGAAAAGGCACCAAATTGGAAAGGAGGAAGTAAAACTCTCATTATTTGCAGATGACATGATATTGTACATAGAAAACCCTAAAGACTCCACCAAAAAACTACTGAATAAAGGCAGCTGATCAATGATTCTCTTTCATCATTGATATTTATATCTCTCTCTCCCTCTCCCTTTCTCTGAAATGAATAAAAAACATTTAAAAAATAAAAAAACTAGCCCTAGCTGGTTTGGCTCAGTGGATAGAGCATCAGCCTGCAGACTGAGGGGTCCTGGCTTTGATTCTGGTCAAGGGCACATGCTCGAGTTGTGGACTCCGTCCCCAGTGGGGGGTGTGCAGGAGGCAGCCGATCAGTGATTCTCTCTCATCCTTGATGTTTCTATCTCCCTCTCCCTTCCTCTCTGAAATCAATTAAATAATAAAAAAGAATGGAATCTTCTTTTAAAAAAAAACAAAAAAAAAACTAGTTTTGACTTTCAAAATGACAAGACTCCTATATCCTAGTATTCCAAACCTTTTCCCAAAACCCACTTTGTGTAGGAAGCCATTTCAAAACACATTGAAAATATCCACCCATCAACTGTTCTCACCTTTCTGCCTGCATCAAATCTATTTCAAAGAAAAGAGTCCAATTGAGGAACAAAGCCTATAAAAGAAATAGTATTTGATGGTGGTATGTGTGGGTGTCTTGGAAAATAAAAGAAATACATGTGTTTATGTAACATATAGCACATGAACATATATACTAGAGGCCCGGTGCATGAAATTTGTGCACAGGGGGTGGGGGGTGGGTCCCTCAGCTTGACTTGCACCCTCTCCAATCCAGGACCCCTCAGGAGATGTCCGACTGCTGGTCTAGGCCTGATTGCACAGGGACATGCCTCTCGTAATCCGGGACTGCTGTCTCCTAACCACTCACCTGCCTGCCTGCCTGATTGCCCCTAACTGCCTCTGCCAGCCTTCCTGATGCCCCTAACCGCTCTCCCCTGCTGGCCTAATCACCCCTAACCGCTCTGCCTTGGCCCCCGCCACCATGGCTTTGTCCGGAAGGAGGTCCAAAAGGACGTCCAGAAGACATTCAGTCTATCCGGTCTAATTAGCATATTACCCTTTTATTAGTATACTAGAGGCCCGGTGCACAAAAATTTGTGCACTCGCGGGGGAAGAGAGGGTCCCTCAGCCCGGCCTGTGCCCTCTCGCAGTCTGGGACCCCTCGGGAGATAACGACCTGCTGGCTTAGGCCTGCTCCCGGGTGGCAGAAGGCAGGCCCAATCCCTAGGTGCAGCCCCTGGTCAGGCTCAGAGCAGGGCTGATTGGGGAGTTGGGGCGCCGCCCCCTGTCATGCACAGAGCAGGGCGGATTGGGAGGTTGCGATGCCACCCTCAGTCACGCTCAGGGTAGGGCTGATTGGGGGGTTGGGGCACCGCCCCCTGTCACACTCAAGGCAGGTTCAATGGGGAGGTTGCGGCGCCACCCCCCTGTGATGCACAGAGCAGGGTCAATCGGGGTTGGGGTGCTGCCCCGTCACTCACAG
>NW_005871052.1:13089049-13126047 GCF_000147115.1 Myotis lucifugus | reverse complement strand
TTGCAGTTCTATAATCGAAACAATGTATAACTTCAGCTCTGAGATCCCAGCCGGCTATATTTGTTAGAATGTTTCAAACTGCCAGCTCAGAGTCCGGCAAGGCGGGGAACGTTGGAGTCTGCAGTCACGGGAGCAAGGAAGCCTCATGTTCGCTTCCAACTGCCTGGCTGCCGGCCGCCATCTTGGCTGACAGTTAATTTGCATAAGGATACGCTGATTAGCCAATCAGAAGGGTAGCGGTCGTACGCCAATTACCATTTTTCTCTTTTATTAGTGTAGATATATATATATATATATATATAGATATAGATAGATAGATAGATATATAGATACACACACACACACACACACACACACACAACACTAAATATATTCTGCCCAAATTAGCACAAACCCACAAGCTTAAAACCAACTCTCCTAAATCTAATGCAAATCATAGGTACTGAGCACTATGGCTACTTCCTGCAAACATGCACTCATTACCTCTGTGACAAAGTCAACTGCTAGTTGCAAGGATTGGTAAATATCACTATGGACAGCTAGAATTCCGCTTTTTTTTTAATGTAAATGCAAAATTTATTACCTCAGGAAATTGACCATGTTGTATGATTTCTGCATAATACTCAAAAATATCCTAGATAACTAAAAAAAATTGGACAACAGATGTTTGCTTCACAGTGGTTTAATATGAACAGAGTTGAATATGACATTGACAGAAGAATGAACAGTTTGCTGAATAAAAGCCCCGAGTCAGGATATATACACAGCAGAAATGGGGCCTCAGGCTCTCAGCACTTGTGCATGATGAAAGAAGGAATCTTTTTTTAAAATCAATAACAGAGGATATAAATCAAAAGGCAGCAACAACACCAACAATGGAGAGGTGGGAAAGGGAGCAGAGCCTCTTGGTAGGGGCTGCACAGCCCTGGCACAGGCTCAGCAGCTGAGAGCTGATCTGTCACAGGGAACTTCAACATTTAGATGGACTCTAAATCCCATGTCAAAATCCAATCCTAATCTCTCTGATCATAATCTTGTCAGACTCAGTAATCCTTTTCCCAAGACTGTACAAGAACTCCAGTCCTTCCATGATATGGAGTCCAAGCAAAGAGCCTCCACTTTTGACCTGACACCAGTTAACTTGCTCCCATCCTACCCCTTGGGATAGATATCAGGCCTCAGCAAACAAACCACTACCTCCTGGACAGAAGTCCAGGAAAGTTGCCAGTCTCAACAAGATGTGTCAGACTCTCAGATTTGGGAAATCCATACCCAACTGCTATCCCTAGCTCAACTTCTGGGAAGAACGTTGGAGTTCCATGGGAAGTAAGTGCAGGCAGTTCAATAACCCTGTGACCAAGCTGCGGAGGGCAGCGACAACTCATTCCCTGAGCCCCATTCAACAGCTCAAAGTGCTTAGGAGAAGTCAGAGAGTGAGTGATTTGTTCATGTGCTTCTGCCCTGTGGCAGCACTAAATGAGATGGGGGGAAGAGAGAATGGAAGGAAGAGAGTGGTGATGCTCTTCCTTACCACCAGGAAATACCTAGAAAATGATCCGTTCCCACCTTCAGGGAGTTACCTGATAGTGGTGAGTTGCACCCAACTCTCAAGCCACTAAAACTGCAAAGCTTAACCCATAAAGTAGCGGGGCTTGGGAAGGGAGACTGCTGGCCCATAATGACTCGCCTGCAGGTGGGTAAGAACAAGTAGCCAGAGTGGGGAACCACAAAAGAGAGGGGCTAAACAACAGGGGCTACCCTACTGCTCTATGGCTTTCTTCTGACTCTGAAGCAGCCATGACAATGGGCCCAGAAAATCCACACACCTTGCTCCACACAACTAACTGCTTAAATTCTAGGAGGATTACTGCCATGAAAAGCAACAAGGGGGAGAGAAACAAAAGAAACTGTGGGGGAAAACTGGGAGCAGGCCTAAAGAAAAAAAAAGAATAGCTTTTGGGTCTCTACCACCTTCCCAAAAAGGAAAAAATTCATGCATGTAGGAAAAGCAGGGTTTTTCCCTGCTCAGCATTTCTGGTTAAACCTAAGAGTAAGAAAAATCCCCTGGACTTGCAGCATCAGTATGTAGCCAAATGCCTCTCCAGCACAAGACCCCCGCCCCCGAGATTAGCCTTCTGGCATGGGTAAATGCCCAAGAAATTGCCTTCCAGTCCAATCCTCCCACCCACCCCCAATCCCAAGTAAAGGGCATCTGCCTATGGTTTCCCACCTCTCCTCAGAGAAGAGGTTCTAGGAGAGTGCCCATGGTTTAGTGAGATACCAAGGAACACAATGCCAGACAGTCTATCAGGACAGGGGATGGGCAGCCAACTTCAGATCAAAGAAAGATAGAGAGGCTTAGTGTAAAAACCAATGTCATTTCAGCAGGAAAGTAGAGGGCAAGTGGTGAAAGGGGCTCCTACTGGCGCACCTTCCCAGGGACGTAGTTCCTGTCAATTGCCTCCTCCTGCAGGAACATATGTAGGCAGCGTTCGTTCTGAGCCAGTGGGTGCCCCGCAATTCTATAAAGAGATCAAGATGGTTATCAGTAGTATTTGAGATAGGAGAGAATTTGCGATGGATGGGGGTGTGGACAGGGGAGGAAGGACAAGATCAGCCCTGAGGTTCAAGCAAGCAGCAGACAACAACAGGACACCACTTCAACCATAATGCTGTAGAGAGGAAGAGAGATAGAGGGGTAATGTAGGGGAAAATCCCTACACACATCAACATGCAGTAATTTCTCAGGCCATGAGGTACAGGATCAGAATTCGGCTCAAATGAATGGAGTTTTACTGTCCAGTCACCCCACCACACAATAGGCACTACATCAGTGGTTCTCAACCTTCTGGCGCTTTAAATAAGTTCCTCATGTTGTGACCCGACCATAAAATTATTTTCGTTGCTACTTCATAACTGTAATGTTGCTACTGTTATGAATCATAATGTAAATATCTGATATGCAGGATGGTCTTAGGCAACCCCTGTGAAAGGGTTGTTCGACCGCCAAAGGGGTCGCAACCCACAGGTTGAGAACCGCTGCACTACATCATATTACCCATTACAAAAGAGGAGATAGACTAAACACACAGAAAGACCAAGATGGGAAAAGTAGCTAGAGGAGCCCCCAGGAACTTGCTTACTTGTTAATAAACTGCTCGAGGCCCTGCCTCCTTTCTTCAATGAAGGACTCTTCAAAGATCCCTTCATCTCCTCGAAAAGGGAGCTGCCGCTTTAAGGCTTTCCCAGGCAGTGGTGGTACTACAATCTGCAGGCAGACGCAAAAGATCAGCCACATGGGAGAACTCAGAGAGGGAATGGGATGGCAAGCCACTGTATACCACATTTCCTAAGGCAGAGGGTCCATCCTATCCCACAGCCAGCAACTTGCCAGAAGTGATCATAAGAACAGTCAGGATGGCTCAGGTCAAAAATTAATCCAGCCCTAACCAGTTTGGCTCAGTGGATAGAGCGTCGGCCTGCAGACTGAAGGGTCCCAGGTTCGGTTCCGGTCAAGGGCATGTACCTTGGTTGTGGGCACATCCCCAGTAGGAGGTGTGCAGGAGGCAGCTGATCGATGTTTCTCTCTCATCGATGTTTCTAACGCTCTATCCCTCTCCCTTCCTCTCTGTAAAAAAATCAATAAAATATATATTTTAAAAAATTAATCCATCCCTAGCCGGTTTGGCTCAGTAGATAGAACATCAGCCTGCAGACTGAAGGGTCCTGGGTTCGATTACGGTCAAGGCACATATCTAGGCTGTAGGCTCAATCCCTGGCCCTCATCAGGGCATGTGCAGGAGGCAACCAATCAATATGTCTATCTCACATCGATGTTTCTCTCTCTTTGTCTCTCTCCCTCCCTTCTACTCTCTGTAAAAAAAGTCAATGGAAAAATATCCTTGGGTGAGGATTATCAACAAAAAAAATTAATTCAACTGCTTGGGTGGGAGGACAGGTTTACCATTTCAAAAGAAAGGAAATAAACTCCAAATACTCCTCATTTTCTTTAACAATCCACTATCATCCAAGAATCTAGCTAGGCCTTTTCTGCCAATATACTTTCAATTTTTTGCATCTATAGGAGTTAATATGTATGACTTTACTAGCCACTAAGTGAAGTAATACTTTCTTTTTAAGATTTGTCCTGAAATTACCACTTTCAAGTTTCACAGATTATCACCCAGATCCAAATTATTGGGACTCGGTAGCTAGAGTGTGTTCACCCTCTCCGTTGCCTTCAAGATTTTATAGACTCTGATCTTAAGCCCTATCAGCCTACAGAGATCTTGTCCTCCAAGGGTGCCACACAGGGAACAGGGCCATACCTTACTATCTCGTTCCAGCTCATTTTTTAGCCATTCAAAGTCACTGTAGCGCCGCCGTACACAGGACTCCTTCAGCTTGAAGATAGGTAGGTTTGTCTACAAGGAAGGAAGAATGAAACAAGAGAGATGGTAAGCAATGTTCAGCTTGTGGTGGCCACATGTCAGAGCCACATGGACAGGTCCTAATGAAGAAATAACTTCTATGGACCATGCTCCTATAACCCTTTCAAAACAGCACCAGATGAATATCAATCCTTACCACATCCAGCCTTGTCACAGTCGGTGATTAAAAGTCCCATGCTGCTTAGAATTTTTCCAACAAACAGACTTGAAGTTATATGTAAACTAGAGGCCTGATGCACGAAATTTGTACAAGAGTAGGCCTTCCTTCCCCCGGCTGCCAGCACTGGCTTTCCTCTGGCACCCAGGACCCGGGCTTGCCCCCCGGGCTGCCAGCAGGCATCCGGGACCTGGGCTTCCCTCACAGCCCCAGCTTCGTCTGGAAGATCGTCCAGAAGGATGTCCAGTTTAATTATCATATTGTGCTTTTATTATTATAGACTAGAGGCCTGGTGCATGAAATTCATGCACTGGGGGGTCCCTCAACCCGGCCTGTGCCCTCTCGCAGTCCGGGACCCCTCAGGGGATGTCCGGGACTCCTTGTTCCTTACTGCCCGCCTGCTCACTGCTCCTTAGCTCTGCCTCGGAGGTAGGAGAGGCTCCCGCCACCACCACTGTGCTCGCCAGCTGTGAGCCCGGCTTCTGGCTGAGCGGCACTCCCCCTATGGGAGTGCACTGACCACCAGGGGGCAGCTCCTGCTTTGAGCGTCTGCCCCCTGTGGTCAGTGCGCATCACAGTGAACGGGTCGTTCCGGTCATTCCCCCGTAATGGTCGCTTAGGCTTTTAATATATAGATATGCCTGTACAAGAGTTTTCGTTGCATTTTATTATCTGTAATAATAAATGTACATCAATAGGTAATTGGTTAAATAAACATAGTATGCCTATACAGTGGAATACTATAGAGCAATGAAAAGAATGTGAAAGCCCTCACCACTTTGGCTCAGGGATTACAGCGCCAGCCTTCAGACAGACTGAAGGGTTGCAGTTTCCATTCCAGTCAAAGGCACGTACCTTGGTTGCAGGCTCGATCCCCAGCCCCCTGGGGTGTGTACAGGAGGCAACCAGTCAATGTGTCTCTCCCACATCGATGTTTCTCTCTGTGTGTCTCTCCCCCTCCCTTCCATTCTCTCTAAAGAAAAAAAAAACAGTGGGAAAAAAATCCTCGGATGAGGATTAACAAAAAAAAAAAAAGTGAAATACTTTGCCAATATGGAGAGGTATTAAATATTAAAATCAAGGTACAGCCCAGCCGGCGTGGCTCCATGGTTGAACATCGAACTATGAACCAGGAGGTCAGGGTTTGATTCCTGGTCAGGGCACATGCCCAGTTTGCAGGCTCGGTCCCCAGCAGGGGGAATGCAGGAGGTAGCCGATCAATGATTCCCATTATTGATGTTTCTATCTCTCTCCCTCTCCCTTCCCCTCTGAAATCAACAAAAATATATTTTTTAAAAATCAAGGTACAGAACAGTATATATAGCTTGCCTCTATTTGTGTTTTAAAATGGATTTGTATAAAAATTAATTTAAAATGGATCAAAGACCTAAATAGAAGATCTGAAACAATAAATTACATAAAAGAAAAAAATAGGTACTAAGCTCATGGGCCTTGGTCTTAGAGAAGATTTTATAAATTTGACCCCAAAGGCAAGAGAAGTAAAGGCAAAAATAAATGAAACTATATCCAACTAAAAAGCTTCTGCACAGCAAAAGAAACCACCAACAAAACAAAAAAGTAAACTGAATGGGAGATGATATTTGCAAACAACAGAGCTCTGACAAGGGGTAAATATCCAAAATATATAAAGAACTCAAACAACTCAACACCAAACAAACAATCCAATTTTTAAAACTAGGAAGAGGACCTGAACAGACTCTTCTTCCAAGAAGACATACAAATGGCCAATAGATTATGAAAAGATGTTCAACTTCACTAGCTACTAGGTAAATGCAAATCAAAATTACAATGAGATACCACCTCTCACCTGTCAACAAGACTAGTAATAACAGTGTTGGAGAGGTTGTGAAGAAAAAGGAACTCTCATTCACTTCTGGTTGGAATGTAAACTGGTATAACCATTATGGAAAACAGTATGACAGTTACTCAAAAAATTGAAAATACAGTTACCATATGACCCAGCAATCCCTCTTCTGATTATCTACCCCCCAAAAAACTTGGCAAAGTTTTTATTTATTTACAAAGATATACATACACCTATGTTCATTGCAGCACTATTCACAGTGGCCAAGACAGGGAAACAACCAAAGTGTTCATGAAATGCTGCCATTTGGGACAACATGGATAGACCTTGAGAATATTATGCTAAGCGAAGTCAGTCAGAAAAAGCTAAGAAACAACCATATGATTTCACTCATATGTGGGATGTAAAACAAACTCATGGACACAGACAACAGTTTGGTGATTACCAGAGGGAAAGGGATGGGGGAGAGAGTAGTAAAGGGTTAGAGAAGCCAAATATATGGTGATGAAAGACTTTGGGTGGTGGGCACACAATGCAATATACAGATCCTGTGTCATAGACATGTACACCTGAAACATATGATCTTATTAACCAATGTCACCCCAATAAATTTTAAAAAAATAAAATAGCCCTGGCCAGTGTGTTCAGTGGTTAGAGCATCAGCCCATGAACCAAAGGGTCTCTGGTTCCATTCCCAGTCAACCCACATACCTGGGTTGCAGGTTCGATACCCAGTCACATAGATATTTCTCTCTCTCTCTCCCTCCCTCCATCCCTTCCACTTTCTCTGTAAAAGGCAATGGAAAAAAATCCTCCTGTGAGGATTTTAAAAAAATAAATAAAATAAGGGATTTGTATATATGTATATATTTATAATTATGAATAAAAATATTTATGAAAAGATACTGCTAACAGTGAGTGACTTTGAATAATAAGATTAGACAATTGGAATGGAACATTTTTCATTGTACAATTTGAATTTATCATGTGCATGTATTACATTTTCAATTGAAAAGTGAATTTAAGTTCCGTGTAAGAAACATGAGATAAGCACCTCCAAGGTATGCCTCCCTCTGCTTTTCCTGTCCAAATCCTCTCCATTCTACAAATTCCAGCTCAAGTCCATTTTATCTAGGAAATCTTTCCTGTCAATACCAGCTTAATTTATTGGTCTCCATTTTCCTATGAATTCCTATGACAATTATACTTTATTTTTTAATCATTTTTGACAATTATACTTTAGTATTAAGTACTATAGTTTTATGTATCATGTTCACCTTGCTACCTAACTATAATTTCATTGAAATCAGAAGCCATGATTACTTCTGCATCCTCTTAAATGCAGCTATGCAAGGTATTCAATAAATATTCAATTGATTAATAGAGGTCCTATATATGTTTACCCTCTCCTCATCTAGACAGTGCAGCAGAAATAGCAATTACATTAAGTTGGCTAAGCATAGCTTACACCCTGATATAAATCAGCTTATTCCCACATCTTAATCATTGAGAATTTTCCTAAGACTTTAACAGCAACACGAATCCTCAACAAACAAAAAGCCCTGATTCTAACTCTTGTCTACAAGTTCCAAATGGAAATGGCCAACCACATGTATTAACGCTGACTATATTTCCCACCAGCCAATTCAGATCAGCAGATGGAAATAAAAGGAACTAATTTCTCTTTCTCCACAACTGTCTCAGGTCAGGAATAGAGCATCTTGTAGCTATGCTAGAGCTTCACACAGTTCTCACTACATCATGCTTTGTAATTCTCAAGCCTGGAAATTACCTTTTAAGGATCCAGGTCTAGGTATAAGTCATCAAAAGCCAAATAACTGGCCGATATACATAAGTTACAAGTCTACCCAAGGAATGAATGTCAATGAGTTGAAGTAGAGTGGATACATGTATTTTATTATCTAAACTGTTCTTTAGAAGAATAAATAAGAAACTGGAAACAGTAGTTTCTTCAGAAAGAAGAACCTCTCTAGAGGGCAGAGGAAGGCTTAATTTTTATAGCATATCTTTTTTTAAAAATATATCTTTACTGATTTCAGAGAGGAAGGGAGAAGGAGAGAGAAACATGATGAGAGAATCATTGATCAGTTGCCTCCTGCACAGCCCCCACTGGGGATTGAGCCCGTAACCTGGGCATGTGCCCTTGGCAGGAATCGAACCTGGGACCCTTCAGTCCACAGGCCGACGCTCTATCCACTGAGCCAAACCAACTAGAGCTATCATATCTTTTTTATATCTTTTCATTTTTGTACTATGTGCCTGTATTAACTATTCAAGATAAACCATTATAGAGAACATTCTCAGAATCCTGCAGAAATATATATGTGCATCAAATCATCACATTATAAAATTTAAGTTTATACAATATCAATTATATCTCAATAAAACTGGAGGGGGTGAAATAATCCTGCAAGAAAAGAAATCAAGCTTGGCCAGTGTTGCTCGGTGGTTGAGCGTGGACCTATGAACCAGGAGATCACAGTTCGATCCCCAGTGGGGGTCGTGCAGGAGGCAGCTGATCGATGATTCTCATCATTGATGTTTCTACTCTCTCTCCCTCTCCCTTCCTCTCTAAAATCAATAAAAATATATTTTTAAAAAAGGACCAAAGAAAAGGCTGAGTAGATTCTTCCCAGACAACCAAACCACCCACTGCCATTCTGTAAACTTCCTCCTTTGACTCACAAAAATGCTATTCTTTCCCTACCCCCTACAGGATGGTGACAATAATGGCCTTTCATCTCAGCACCTAGCTATCTAAGGAAGGGGCTACCATGTTCTAGGACTAGAGGGCCGGTGCATGAATTCGTGCATGGGTGGGGTCCCTCGGGTTGGCCTGCAGAGATCAGGCCTCAGCTTGCACCCCCAGCCTCACAAACCCAGCTCGCACCCCCAGCCTTGCAGCCCCGCCTGGCACCCCGCCTTGGCCTGGCACCACCCCCTCACCTGCTCCACCATCCGGCCTGCGGGCGATCAATTGGAGCCAGGGGTCCCCTTCCCTTCCCCCTCCCCAGCTCCCTCAGTGCCTGGGAGCTGGGCAGCGCCCCGCCAGGCTCCACCATCCCACCGCAGTCTCGCTCTCATCAGGGCCCATGGGCCGGCAGCGCTTCCACTGCCCCATGGTGGTCAGCGCACATCATAGCAAGCGGTTGAATTCCCAATGAAACTTCTGGTCGAACCGTCCAAGGGGACAATTTGCATATTAGGCTTTTACTATATAGGAGGATAGTCTACCAGCTCCAACCTACAAATCATGACAGGATTGTGTAGCATAGGGTATAGAGTCCTTTGGCTCTGATCAACACAAAGTCAATGGAAAGGAGAGAAGATGCAAAGTTCAAGTCCACAGGACAAATGACATTTGAAAATTTCCATACACATCATGTCAAGTCACCAGGACACCTCTCCAAACTCCTCACTTCTTTGGGGAATGGGAGGGAAAGAATTCTTTCTGGAGCAAAATGAAAGAGAACAGCTTTTATACAAAGAAAAAAAGTCAGTGCTATCTGCTTCTTCCATTCACAATGCCTAACTCCCAAAGTCCTACTCTCTGAATCTCAGGCACTCTATAATGCCTACCATGATCAATCATTTAAAATAGCAATTTAAAACCAAATGATTTTATCAACTTTTCCCAAAAACAGAGTTCAACAAAATATTAAAAGCATCTATAGCAAGCATGTCAAACTCACGGCCCACAATGGCTATTTTTGCAGCCCAAATAATATAACGGTACATAAGAAACATTTTAATAAAAATCTCTAACTTAATTTTTACAATATCCTGTTATGCATAATTAATAACGAACTACAATGTTCGCTAATGACTGATTACTATAATCGTGTTGTATTCATTTCCCTTAAGCGCCTTACACACAGGCGCATCATTTCTCTCCACTAATACTAGCAGCGAATATTTTAGCAGCCGATTGCCATGTCATTAGTCTTGTACTGACTTGTTTGGTGTGCGAAACAGGAAATATTTCACTTTCGGAGAACAAGAAAAATAGGTTTATTTGCGTTACGCTTATTAATTTGTGCAGTTATTCAGTGTCTGGTAAGTTAATGTTCAAGAAAAATATTAATTTTTATTAAAATATTCTATTATTTTATGTTAACAATTATTCATTTATTTTAGCCCTTTGTATTCAGCATGTCTCTATCGAAATAAACCTACGTTTCTATGAAAATTGAAGCTTTTGGTTTTTTTGTGGCCCACATAAACTTAAACCTTGTTTATTTGGCCCGTGTTAGCCTTTGAGTTTGACATGCTTGCTCTATAGCTATACATACTTAACATAAACAACACAAATTAACTCAAACCCACAGAACTAGGAACTACCACCAACCCTATTACTGCCATGTAATTAGAAATTGTGGAAAGAAATGATAAAAAGCTGTTGGTAGAAAAACTGCACACTAAAGTTTTGCAACTAAGTATTGCCAAAGAAACTACAAAGTAGTGGAAAGAGTACGATGGGCTTTAGAGTCAGACAGAACTGGGTTCATATCCCAGCCCTGCTACTTATTAGCTATGTGTACTTGGGCAAGTTACTTAAACTGCATTCCTCATCAGTTTCTTATGTGTAAAATGTTGTTTTGTAAGGATGTGGAAACTAAAACCTAATTCAGTGCTGGGCACATAGTAGGCATTAGATGAACAGTCCCTGTTGTTATTATAATGACTGAAGTAGAGAGCTGTTTCATTCATACTCTCTAAGGTTCTTGGGTAATGTATCAAGACAATGTCTCCAAAATTCCATAGCAGAGGCCTTACACTGAACAATTTATACCCAGGCTTCCTAGCTTTTACCATATTTTGAGGGATCTAACTTCCATTCTTCCCCAAAAAGATGATTTCAAATAGTTCTTGTATAGATGAGTTGTCTCATTTTTTTGCTATTCGCTTTTCTTTCTTCAGTTTGAACTTTATCAAACTTGGAATTTGGAGATCATCATTTCTCAATTAGATTTCAATAGCCAGGTAGGAGAGCACATGCCCTCTTTCAATTCATTCATTCAAAAATGAAAGCACATACACTCTTTTAGGTCTTCAAATGCTGTTTGAGCAGCATGCTGTCCACAGAATATTCTGGCCCTCTAGTCTGAGAAGAAAACATAAGGAGAATTAGAAAAGGATTCTCAAACTCTTTTGCCTGTAACTACTTCAACTGGCAAAGAACCTGCAAACCACATACTCTACCTGCACATTCCATCCTTGCATTGTGGACTAAGAACTGGAGAATAAAGTACACTGGAAGAAGCCACTCCTGGGGCAGTCCTGAAATGTCATAAATTAAAGTAACTACAGACCAGGGTCTGAATCCAAAGGTTAATCTAGGACAGAAAGGGCTAATGGCCATTCATATACACAAAAAAACCCAATAATTTAAAGCCAATATATATTGAAATTAACATTCTGTATACTTCAAATCTAAAGGTTAAATACAGCATGAGAGCAGCGACTGACAATCCACCAATCCCAGTGCAAGGCCTGGTTTCACACTGAGAAACAGCATGTGGTACCTGAGAAAACTTAAACTGAAAACACTTCTCCTTCAGATGCTAATTCTACACAAGTCTGGGAAGCACTCAATCTCATGGAGACTCCCTTTATTATTTTTGTACCACCAAGCCCACTGTCTCCCTTTCCTGGAATCTTATCTTCCCTTTAATCCAAGCTTTGCTTAACTTTATCATCTCAGGAAGACCTCATTAGGAAGAAGCCGGGCCTTCCTGTCCTCCGTCTTCAGACTAACTTCGCACAACCTAATTTAGTTAGGGGTCCCAGCGATATCTCGCCTTGGCTTTCTACCCTCCAGCCCTCCTCCACGTTTCCTTCCCTCCTCTGTTGCTACAGTCACGATTCCTATTTCCTTACATTGCTCACTCAAGCTTCTCCATCCACCCAACCTGTCCAACCATGCTTCACTTCTTGCTCATGGGTACTTGTTTTCCCTCACCCCGCTCTGATGTCCCCTCAGGAGTTTTCTGTAACCTCGGATCACAACCGAGTCTGCAGACTTCTCTCCAAACCTATTCAGCCCCGAGTTCCCAAAGACCCCTTCAAGCGTCTTCTGCACCGTTAGGAGCCCCCGCGGCAGTCTCCCCCCGCCCTCCCCGCCCAGCTGGCCGGTCCTCCCCTCAGCTGTCTCCCTCACCCCGTGACTCACCCGCATGCGAACCTCATAGGTGGTGAAGCGCGCGCGGCCCACGCCCACCGTCTGTGGATTAAAGATGTCGATCTCCAGGAAGTTACTTGGCGGCCCATAAGCGTCGGTCAGGTCCTGTGGCTTCGAGTTAAGGCGCCGAGTGTCAGCGACAGCAGTGTCCGACATCTTTTCGAAGGAGAGACCGGGACCAGGGAAGGGGGGTGGGGGACACAGGCCAGAGGCAGGAGCGCGCACGGCCCCTCCCGCTTGCAAAATAACCAGCCAACCCACAGACTGCAGCACCGCGCACGCGCGCGCCCACGCACGACGTACTCACGTACGCGCACGCACGTCGCCCGGCCCCAGGCCCGCCACTGAATAGCTACCTCGCTGACGGCTTGGGGTCCTGTACTGCGGAGACTTCATTCAGACTTCCGGGCGGTATTTGTGGCCAGAACGCGCCACTCAGTATCCTGGGAGGCCCTACTGGCGGGACACGCCAATTGCTGCTCCTCAACCCAAGAGAGTGTCTCAGACCGGGCATGTGTCAGTCAGCAGTGGCACTGCCCTGCACGCTAGGGTCCTACAGTGATAGGCCGAAGCCCGTGACCTGAACAGGTCAGGGTTTTGTAGGAAAGTAGAAGGGTGGTCTCCAGAGGGTGGGGTTCCAACAACAGTAGTGAGAACCTAAAACGCAGCCCTGCTACTCGTGCCACTGATAGTTTCAATTCCTGCCATGGGCAGTTGATCACACAGTGAGCGCTATTTATTGTGCCAGGGAAGCAGCGAGGATGGGGTGAACAAAGAGGATTTCTTATTCTCACTTTTCAGGAAAATTTGGGCATATCTTCATCCTCAATTTGTGACCACATAAAAGTGAACCCAAGCTGTATTCAGATATGTTTCTCAGCAAATTGAGGGCATTTATTTCATACCTTCTATCTCTACTCTGCAGAACTCCATACTTGACTATGAGGTTACTTGCAGCCCATAATGGAGATAGAATACATGTCTACATGAGAATGTCTATAGAAACATGAATATATGACTAACTTACACATGGTCCACATGAAAGAGTAGTGCCCCACATTAAGGGTGGTGATTTTAGGTCATTCTTTTTCCCTCCCTGCACCTGCCTTCTGCTCAGAAAAAAATTTCCTGTATCTGATGGCTGAAATTCTTTCAACCGAGTACAAGGCCCTATAATTTTACAAGTTATTTAATTCAATTTAATGAATATCTATTAAGCAACTACTATGTGCCAGGCACTATGCTAAACACTAAAGATCTAGAGTTGAATAAGAGAGTCACTGCCCTCAAAGAGTTAACATTCTAGAAAGAGAGAGAAGTAAATAAAACTAATATAATGTAGCAAATACAAAATAAATGTTCAAAGCAGCACATAGGACATGAATAATTGGAGGAATTAGGGAAGGCTTCCAGGAGGAGGAAACATCTGAGTTTGACACACATGAAAACACATAAAGGATAAATCAGAGTGTAAATAGGGAAAGGTAATTTTCTGCAGAGAGAGTAACATGCAAAATCATCCGATAAGCTACAGCATGATTACTTTTAAGCAATTATCGTCAATTCAAAGGATGTTGTGGAAGTTCTTAGAAAAGTAGGCTGGCTAGGGATGGGCAGATGAGGGTGATCCTTCTTTATTAAGCAAAGTATCTCTGGATTTATGATGTAGGTGATAGGGAGACACTGAAGTATCTTCACAGGAAAAAGACATGATCAGATTTGTGTTTTACAAGGATTATTTTTCAGACAACATGGAAGATACATTTGAATCAAATGTGACTATGAGAGCTTCGCCAATAACACTTGGAATAGGTGGTGACTGCGGGAATGGAGAAAAGGGTAGAGATAGCACTGAGAATAAATAGAATAGATAGGACTTGTATCTGATTAGATGTAGTATAGGGCTTAAGCATATGAGCTATGGACTTAGGCTACGGGGGTTTAAAGCCCTGTTTCCTAGCTGTATAACATTGAGCAAGTTATCCAAGCAGTTTTCCTCATCTGTACAATGGAAATTATAAAAATAAAAGCTACTTCTGGAGCTTTTATGAGAATTCAATAAAATATGTGCAAATGTTCAGTAACTACTAGCTATTATTGAGGGGAGAAAGAAATTTAAAATGACTCCAAGGTTTCTGATTTAGGTAGCTAGATGGATGCTGGCACCACCAAGGAACACTGAACATTGGAATTAGAGAAAGTACGTTTGAGAGGGGAGACAATGAGCTGAGGTTAGATAAATCTGAGGTGTCTATAGGATATCCAGGTGGAGATTGTCAGCAGGCAGATGGAAATACTGGCCTGGAGCTCAAGGGTGTGATTAGGGTTAGATAGAGATTTGGGAGTCAGCATATGGTGTTGAAGGAAAAATGTGAAGAGGCAAGGACAGAGGATTTAAAATTGGTGAAGGCATGCGGAGTTGATAAGAGCGTAAATCTGTACAATCTTTCTGGGAGGCAAATTGGCAGTATGTATTTTTTTTTAATCCTTTGACCTCAAGAAACTTGTAATACTGGTTGTCTCTGGAGAGCAAAACTAGAGAACAGGAGACAGATAGCAGAGAGAATTGTTATTCCTTTTCTTCTCACTTATGTTTAAGTATTTTTGTATTTTTAAAATATTTTAATGGTGTTTATGAAAGCTTTTGACTCAAAATTTTCACTTTCAATAATTTATCCTGATGGGTTAAAGGGGAGACATCTGTAATACTTTCAACAATAAAGATGAATTTAAAAATAATTTATCCTGAGAAAATAATCAGATAATCACACAAAAATATCAGAATACAGATCTTGTCTTTATAAGTAAATGTTCATTTTATACAATTTAATATTTTAAAGCCATTTTTCCTAATTTGTGAATTTGTTTATATGACAAGTCTTACAAAGGAGTAGTGGGTTCTATATTTTACAGATTTTGTATCTCAGTCACTTCTATCATAAAACTCAGTCTCATGAACAACAAGTGCTGGCAAGGATGTGGAGAAAAGGGAACCCTAGTGCACTGCTGGTGGGAATGCACACTGGTGCAGCCACTATGGAAAACAGTATGGAGATTCCTCAAAAAATTTAAATGTATCTGCCCTTTGACCCGGTGATCCCACTTCTGGGAATATACCCTAGGAATCCTAAAACACCAATCAGAAAGAATATATGCACCCCTATGTTTATAGCAGCGTTATTTACAATAGCTAAGATCTGGAAACAGCCCAAGTGCCCATCAGTAGATGAGTGGATAAAAAATATTTACTCCATGAAATACTATTCGGCTGCAAAAAAACAAGGAGCTCTTACCCTTTGATACAGCATGGATGGACCTGGAGAGTATTATGCTAAGCAAAATAAGCCAGTTAGAGAAAGATAAGTACCATATGATCTCACTATATGTGGAGTCTAATGAACAAAATAAACTGACAAAATAGATCCAGAGGCTTGGATGCATGGAACAGACTGAGGAATCTCAGAGAGGGAAGGGGGAAGGAGGGAATGGGAAGAGATTAACCAAAAAACTTATATGCATAACTCATGGACACAAACAATAATGAGGTGAAGGCCTGGGGGGGGGAGCAGGGTGGAGGGCCTCAAAGGGGGGGAAAGGGGATGTACGTAATACTTTCAACAATAAAGATAAATTTTAAAATACATATATATGAAGCCCCCCCCCCAAATATGTCCAGAGGTATGGATGCATGGAAAAGAATAACAGATCTCAGTGGGGGTGGGAGGAGGACAGGAAGAGATTAATCAAAGAACATATAAACATACATGCATAAACCATGGACACAGACAATAGCATGAGAAGGTCTGCGGTGTGGTGGGGGTTGGGTGGAGGGGGCAAAAAGGGAGAAAATGGGAGATAGCTGTAATACTGACAACAATAAAATAAAATTTTATTTTTTATAATCTTGTTTTAAAAACTATATTTTAATTGATTTCAGAGAGGAAGGGAGAGGGAGAGATAGAAACATCAATGCTGAGAGAGAATCATTGATTGGCTGCCTCCTACACACCCCCTACAGTGATATTCGAGGCTGCAACCTGGGCATGTGCCCTGACCCGGAATAGAACCTGTGACCTCCTGGTTCATAGGTCGATGCTCAACCACTGAGCCACTCCAGCTGGGCAATAAAATAAAATTTTAAAAATAAATAAAACTCAGTCTCTTGTGTAAGTGGCCAAATTCGGGATTCTCCTATGTATCCATTTCAAATAATGTTCTATGCTTGTTGATATGAAGTGATACTCATGAAAAAAGCTGGTAAAAGTATTGTAATATGATAGTATTTGTATTACTGAATATTATAATTTTTAAAGAGAAAGATATAAATCAAAATGTTGGCAGTGGTTACCTCTGTGTAGTGGGGTCTCAGTTGGATTTTATGTTTTTATTTATAATTTTTAAAACAGTAAGCATATGTTATTTTTTAATCAGAAAAAATATAACTATTTCCCTTTGAGAAAAAAAATTAAAGGACAGGCAGGCCCCGGGAAGAGAAGCTTGTGAAGGAGAGCAGGAAGGAGTGGTCAGAGAGATAGAAAGAGAAGACAAGGAGATAAGAGTTAATGAGCTGAAGGGAAGGAATAAAAAAATGTTTCCACTCTAGCCATGGAGCTCAGTTGGTTACAGTGTTTTCCTATATGCCAAGGTTGCAGGTTCGATCCTCAGTCTAGGCACATATAAGAATCAACCAATAAATGCATAAATGGGTGGAACAACAAATTGATATCTCTCTCACCAATCAATAAATTAAAAGTTGTTAAATATTTTCCAAGAGGAGCAAGTCAGTGGTTAACAGTGTTTAATATAGTAGAACGGTCAAATATGATAAGGTCTGACTGACTCCATTAGATTTAACAGTTACCTAAATGAGAGCAATTTCAGTAGGGCACTAGTGGTAGAACCCAGATGGTAGTGAATTAAGAACTAAATCAGGGGTGAGAAATGGAAACAACTAGTAGTGACCATTCGACCATGACCATTTGTTTGAGAAACTTGCCTAAAAAAAGGAATGCTAGGTGGCAGTGCATTGTCAAAGGATTTGTTTGTTAGTGAGGGAAGATATTTAACTGTGTTTAATAGCTGGGGGGCGGGGAAGTTTCATAGAAAGTGAGAAGTTGAATATAAAAGTAAGTAAAGGGGTAAGGCTTAAAATCAAATAGCCCTAGAATTGTGCAAGTTAAATTCACAATAAGGTGTAAATAGCCAGCTTTTTTTTTTTTAAGAGAAAAATTTCATAGGGTGGAGAGAGGAGAGTAGAGGGTACTGGGCTAATTAAATCCTTTGCAGTAATAACAAAATAACAGCTGTTACCAGCTGGCGCGCACGCGCCACTCTTTGCTTTTCACTAGAGGCACAGGGCTTTAGAGTTACCAAGTGATGTTGGACAAGGCACAGTTATCCTCTGTACCTCAGTTATCACACACACACACACACAAAATTAGCTGAGCCCTAGCTGGTTTGGCTCAGTGGATTTAGCATCGACCCAGGAACTAAAGAGTCAAGGGTTTGATTCCAGTCAGGGGCACGTACCTCTGTTGCAGGCTCGATCCCTGGCCCTGGTAGGGGCCATGAGGGAGGCAACCAATAGATGTCTCTCTCTCTCTCTCTGTCTCTCTCTGTCTCTCTGTCTCTCTCTCTCTCTCTCTCTCTCTCTTTCTGTCTATCCCCTCTCCCTTCCACTCTCTCTAAAAATCAATGGAAAAATATCCTCAGGTGAGGATTAACCAAAAAAAAATGAAAAAAGAAAAAAAAGTAGCTGAGTCAAATCTCTTGGCAAACAGATAACATCAGAACTTGATGTGAGCAATGCCCATTTTTCTGTCTTGGGTTTCCTTTACCAGGTTCATTCTTTGCCAAAATGAGTCCAGAGTGGGAAAAAAAAATTAGAGATTTAGTATTTTTAAAATGGAAGGAATCTCATTAGTTCATCCTCCTGCCCACAGGCAGTACTGTGCCTTACCAGCGGTTCTCAACCTGTGGATCGCAACCCCTTTGGCGGTCGAACGACCCTTTCACAGGGGTCGCCTAAGACCATCCTGCATATCAGATATTTACATTACGATTCATAACAGTAGCAACATTACAGTTATGAAGTAGCAACGAAAATAATTTTATGGTTGGGTCACACATGAGGAACTGTATTTAAAGGGCCAGAAGGTTGAGAACCACTGCATCAAACAGATACCTATCCATCTTCCTGCCCTTACATTTTTTCCAAAGGAGGTTGCACAACCTCAGACTCAATGTTATGCAACTATACTGAAAAGAACTTTTAATCTGTTTTCAGGCATCCTGAGGAAATAGCAAATCAAAAGCCCCTATAATCTGGGGTATTTTGTGTTCTTGGGAACAGAGGCCTGGAACTGCAGGGAGGGAGCAGGAGGTGGGTCCAAGTGTAAAAAATGTTAGAAAAACCAGAGAGCAGCACTCATAACATACAGTCTGTACTCCAGGGAATGTGGACCCAGAGTTGAGCAGCCTTTCTGTGGAGCACACTCTCTTTCCATACACATCCATCCAGCTGCCTACTACCATTAGTGACTTCTCCCCTTCTTGAAGTTCATTTAAACCCTAATTTTACTTGGCACCTCCCTTGGGATAGTCTCTGCTCTAAACTAAATCCCTTTTGAAAATTGTCAGTTCCCTCTCTATGTTGATGAAGTGTCCTTTAAATACTCAACTTATCTACTTAAGTTAGTGATTGTATTTATTTTACTAAAGTATCTCTGGATTGCCTAGGGGTGAGGGCAATCTAGGGAAAAGTAGTGTGACTTAAGTGTGTCAGTGTCTATGCACACTTACCAGGGGTTGTTAAAGACCTAACTCTTTTAAGAAATATATGTTTTTACTGTTTTCAGAGAGAGGAAGGGAGAGGGAGAGAGAGATAAACATCAATGATGAGAGAGAATCATCGATCAGCTGTATACTGGAGATTGAACCTGCAACCCTGGCATGTGTCCTGACCTGGAATCAAACCGTGACTTCCTGATTCATGGGTCAATGCTCAACCACTGAGCCACACCATCAGGGCAAGACCTAACTCTTTAGTTGACAAGAGTCTGACCTCCAGCTTCCATACAGATTAATTATATACTGAATTATCTAGCAACAATAATACCTGGAAAGATAATAACATTGCAATTAGCCAGTCTTCCTCCCTTAATAAAGACTAATATTTATTGAACACTTACTATATGCCAGGCACTCTTTTTTTTAATAGTTTACTGATTTTTAGAGAGAGGGGAAGAGAGAGGGAGAGAGAGAGAAACATTGACAGATCAGCTTCCTCCTGTATGCCCCCCACCAAGGATCAAACCTACAACTCCAGCATGTGCCCTGACCAAGAATGGAAGTGGCAACCTTTTTGTGCCCAGGATGATGTCCAACCAACTGAACCACACTAGCCAGGGCTGTACCAGACACTCTTTTAAGCAAGCACTCTATATATTTTAACTCAGTTAATCCTCAAAACGATCCTATGACATTGGTGCTATTTTTATATCTGCATTGTATTGATAAGGCACAGGCACATTAAACAACTTGCCCAAAATCACACAGGTAATAAGTGGTAAAGTCAGGATTGAACCCAGACAATTTGGTTTTGGAGCCCAAGTTTTTAAATTGTCTCTCACAGAAGATTCTTTTAGCCCTGTTTGCCACCACAAAGGAAGTAAGATGGAAACAATATCAGAAAAGGAAAAAGGAGAGAAAGGAAGCCCCCCTCCAAAAAAAAAGTGCATAAGGTAAGAATGGGTAGAATGTCACTAACAACTACTCAATAACATTCTAGTGCAGTGGTTCTCAACCTTGGCTGCACATTAGAATCACCTGGGAATCTTTTTTAAACGCTGATTTCTGGGCCTCACCCTCCAGAAATTCTGTTTCTTTGTTATGGGGTGAGGCCACAACATTAGTAACAAAGAAACAATTTCCTGAGCATCTACTCCTGCCTAGATGTTCTTCATCTGTTTGATCTTTAGCCTCAAATGGTATTGTTGAAATCTATCTTCTTAATAACTATGAGAACTTCAAGCCTGTTTAATTTCTGCCCATCCTTCAAAGTCCAGCACAGGTCCTACCTCCATCACAAAGCTTCCATATCCATCCAGTCTACAGTTATCTGTACTCTAAAAATTTTTTTACAGATTTATTGTCTATAATGTTCATTTGGCTCTGATGCACATTCATAATTAGCTTTGTGTGCACTTATGTCTCATCTTGCCAACAACACTATAAATTCCCTAAGGGAAGAGATTAAGACCTATTTCTCTTGCATCTTACATCCCCCATAATGCCTAGCACGGTGTATTGCAAATAACAGGCACTCAGTAAATATTTGTTGGTTGACTGATTGATTGAAAAAGGTCATAAAATGCATCAAACTTTGGTTAACCCCCCACATCATGTGCTCAATAAACATTAATAATTATTAAAAACAATTTAAAAAGTCTATGGAGTTTCTACAGTGTGTAGACAATGGTGCTGTGGGGATAAACATAAAATAGAAGACACCACTTTTACCTTTGAAGAGCTTAGCTTAGCCTCTTACTACTTCAATGTACACTCTTTTCTCTGAGTTACTGCTGCATTTAAAGTCAGGTCTAGTTATCACTCCATCGTTTTCTCCCCCAAAGTGATTGTGATCTCCTTGAAAGAAATGGCTAATACTGTGCTGGGAACATAATTGAATCACAGAATTGGAATGGACTGTAGAGCTTTCTCTATTGTCAGACTTCTCACCAATACAAAAATCCCTTTTATTTAATTATATGCTTCCAGTATCAGGAATTAACCCAAATAGGAAACACAGGAGGAAGAGTAGGTTCAGGAGCTAGATAATGAGTTGAATTTTGACTACGTGCAGTTTAACGTGATTGTTAGCCAACCAGGTGTAGACAAACAACTCAATCTCAGAAGAGAGGTCAGGGCTGAAGATAAAGACTTAGAAGTCTTGGGCGTAGACGTGGTAGTTGAAACACTAAGATTGAGTAATACTGTCAAGGACAAGAGAAGACAGAAGCCAAGGGCAGAGTCTCTGAGAATTTCTCCACTTGGAAAATGAGAGGAGAAATCAATGAGGCCAGAGAACTGGAAGACAAAGGAGAGAGTTTTAAGGAAAGGCTGGTCAGAGTCAATGGAGATGGAGCAATGAAGTTAGAGAGCATGGACTGAGAAAAAGTTATTTGATCTGGTGAATAAGAAGCCACACCTTTGATAACCGTGGAGAGGACAGTCTCAGTGAAGTAGTGTCTCATCTTTACTTACCCCCAATGACTAACATACATCTTTTTTGAATAATTGAGTGAATGGGTGTATGAATAATAGTTCCTGCCCCAAAAAAGGAGGTGATGGGAAAAGGGGGAAAGAGTAAACAAAGTAGCCTTTTTATCCCCTCTGAAGCAAGAGGGAAATATCAGTGATAATAGAGAAATGTTAAGGTGAAAAAGAGAAAAGTTAAGGGTTATGATTTTCCCAAAAAAACATATGAAGTTCATCTGAGAATGTATCACAGGCTCTATTCTCAGTTTGATGGAGTAAATTCTCAATAAGTAACAACTATAAACTCTGGAAAACACACACACACACACACACACACACACACACACACACACACCTGAAAGCTCTGGAGCAGTTCCCATTTTTATGGCTTTAGCCTGAGGGTAGGCTGAAGTCACTAAAACTATGGAGCAGTTCCCATTTTTATGGCTTTACCCTGAGGGTAGGCTGAAGTCACTAAAACTATATTATGAAATCTTCATCTTTTTAGCCTGAAGAGCTGAGGACAGGGCCTGGGACAACCATGATCTCTAGAAAGTGAGGGATAGCTCAGAAAGAGATCCTGAGGAAAGGAGCCCTAAATTATTTACATAGATTCTCTCAAAAAATCTATGAATCACACATGCATAGCGCAGACTCAAAGCAGTTTCCATCTAAGTCTAAAAGAATGGAACTGAGATTTGAACTGGCTGTCACCAACATAGGAAAGGCAAAGTTTTCTGTTTGAACCTAACCAAATAAATTGCCAGCTGAAACAAATACATCCACACTCTTTTTAAAATATTTTTATTGATTTCAGAGAGGAAGGGAGAGGGAGAGAGAGATAGAAACATCAATGATGAGAGAGAATCATTGATGGGCTGCCTCCTGCACGCACCCTACTGGAGATCAAGGCCACAACCCGAGCATGTGCCCTTGACTGGAATCGAACTCGGGACCCTCCAGTCTGCAGGCTCTATCCACTGAGCCAAACCAGCTAGGGCCACATTCTTTTTTTTAACATATATAGTCCTTTGTTTTTATTTTCTGGGATTAAAAAAAGTATAGGCATAAATGGTTTTACATGATCCTCTTTAAGATATCCTTTAAAATAATTTATAAAATGGCTTACTTCATGTCTCTTGGTTATCAGGACCCATCAATGTCACTGTCAGCCTTGATTAAGTGGTGGAAAATTTCAGAGCAGAAGAAGTAACATGAATATTTTCCCAATCTCTGAGAATCATAATCATCACAGAAATATTTTATCTTTTCATCATAAATCTCTGGAAAGTAGGTGTGTTCGCTCATTGTTAATAGGACAAGGAGCAATGTCATAGAAGGTTAATCCATGTAAATTGGCTTCCGCCTGCAAAGGAATTTTCTGAAAATCACGGAAAAAGTCAGGGAAAAAAAACAAAGAAAAAATATGACATAGACCATTCTGCTGCAGAGTGATCATAGGAAGCACGTAGCCTTTGTCCTCAGGGTTCCAGTGGAGTTTCTGTACTACATCTGAGTCAAAACTGCCACTGTACAGGGATAAGGAGCAAGTAAGCATGCCAAATGTGCTTATTCCACATCAGATGACCAGCAGTAGTCTGATCCAGAAGATTTGCTTACCATGAATTTTGGGCTGCATTTGGTAGGTAAGGACTATCTGAACAAACATATACAATGAGCCTATACCAAAAGTGAGCACAGCTCCACATATATGTACAGCAAAAAAGGTTGTTTTTTGGAAGTTTGCCACAAAAAGGATGTCCTAAACAACTCAGCAATCCAAGTATGAGGCCAGCCTTGTTTAACCTGGTGATATATTTTGTTTCGGATTCAGAGCATGAACTTGCTTATAATGAACATAAATGGCAGCAACACATAAAACTGCGGCGAAATTTAGCATTGCCCCAAATAAGCACTTTTCCGGAGCCACGGTACCAAGTGTCACTGATATAAGGCAAAGCAGGGTCAACAGGGTGGAGAGTGATATCACTAATGTATGAAAATATGAAAGCAGCAGCCGTTGAAATGACAAGGGCTGAGGGAAGGAAACTGAGGCCTTGCTGAAACCATCATATCTCAAACTGGTTTTAATACTTATCTGTTACTTGCTTGTTTGGTTTTATCTTACTCATTAAACTTTAAGTTCTGTGAGAGCAGGAACCAACTGTTTTGTTCACCATTATATTTTCAGCTCCTGTTTTAGTACCACTCTTCAAATCTGCCCCAACCTGCCCCTTTTGTAGATCCTTGCTAGGGTGTGCCGACCAGGGCTGGCCACAGGGTCCAGAGCCTGCAGGCAGCACGGAGATGGGGTGGGCCTAGGGGTACACACCCGAGCAGCCAGGCCTGGCCAGGGCACCTATGTCCACACTCTTTTGTGTGTGTGTGTGTGTGTGTGTGTGTGTGTGTGTGTCTTTTTTTTTGTTTTCTTTTTCAAAAATATGGAACGGCCCTAACCGGTTTGGCTCAGTGGATAGAGCGTCGGCCTGCGGACTCAAGGGTCCCAGGTTCGATTCTGGTCAAGGGCATGGACCTTGGTTGCGGGCACATACCCAGCAGGGAGTGTGCAGGAGGCAGCTGATCGATGTTTCTCTCTCATCGATGTTTCTAACTCTATCCCTCTCCCTTCCTCTCTGTAAAAAATCAATAAAATATATTTTAAAAAATATGGAACGCTTCACGAATTTGCGTGTCATCCTTGTGCAGGGACCACGCTAATCTTCTCTGTATCGTTCCAATTTTAGTGTATGTGCTGCCACACTCTTGAGGAATATAACAGAATCAAAAGTTTCTATAACAGCATTCACAATGTCCAGGAAACCCTCTAAAATCACTCAATATATAAAGAATCAGGAAGAGATGACCCATTCTCAAGAGAAAAGACAATTAATGGAGGCCAATCCTGAGATGAGGAGGAGGAGAGAAAAATACCCCAGTAATGGTATATCAGACCACAATCACAAGTAAACAGGACCGTGTTTAAGCCTCCTTTCACTTTAATTTATATACTAGTATTAGTGGCCTGATACCACTTGTGGATTAACTGAATGCATGACTTTGTGAAAGGATGCTATAAGAATGACCTCAGGGAAAGAAGGGGATCATCAGTGGAGACTGCCAGAGGCAGAAGGAGATACTAAGCAGAGACCAGAGAAAGTAAACATGAAAGAGCAGGAAATAGGTGGGGGAAGGAAAGACAAGAGGATAGGCATGTATATTTTCATACATTGGCGCCCATATGAAAAAGAGGAGCTAGTCATGGGTTTTTATAACAAGCATAACTAGCATATTTTTCATGTTACTTTATTATTATCTGTATTAAGTGTGTATTTGTGCCTCATGCCTCACTGTTTCTCCCAGGGGCCAGCTGTTATTTCTTCGACTCACATGTGCTGTCATATCGGCCTGATGCTGCCAGGGAAGATCAACTGGACACTAGATCTGGACATTCTGGAGCCTACTCTCGAAGCAAATTGCATAACCACATGCCTATCTATGTGAGTTATAGATTTAGCAGGCTATGTGGCATAGTCAGGAACCTTCTGGGTGATAAAGGGGATCTGGATAGGGATTTAGGGTGTCCCAGAGGCATTTATGGTAAACAAGAAAGTAGATAAGTTTTCTTTGGGTCTAAACCTCATTTATGACAAACAACTCAACTAACTGAATAATGCTGGCTCATAGCCAAGACCATTTTCATAAGATGTTTATACAATGCTGTTGACTTTGTGTACTACTTCTGTCATCCTTGAAGCTTTTACTGGGCTAGTGGGGCGACTGATAGGGGATTTTAATTTATTAAATGTCAAGTGAGGATGTTGGGATTAGAAATTAATTTCAACATGGCTTGGTTTGAGTACCATCATTTCCCAGAAAGACAGGCTTTCTAGCAACCTTGGTTTTTTTTCCATATGAGAATCCATCTTTTAACCCATCTGGAAACCAGGAACAAGGAGACTGAACCTTAAAAGAAGGACATGTAAAAGAACCAATACAAGATCTTCGCATCATCCATTGACCTTTATAGGGTGGGCATAATGTTCAATAGGCATGTGTAGCTAGTGGCTGCCATATTGGACAGTGCAGATGTAGAACATTTTCATCATCACAGAAAGTTCTTTTGAATAGCACTATAAATCTGGACTCATGGAATAGTTATTTGTGACCAGGCATCTCTGCATCTGCATCTAAAGTGACTGATTGTTTTTTCTTACTTCTTGTTGTCTCTTTGCATTAATGTGTTCAGAGTGACACCTGGGGAAGCTGAAGCAGTTTAACAGACTCATTAGACCCTTTGCCACATATGCATACCAGAGTTCTTTAAGGAATGGCCAAATATGGTATATTCATTAAATGGAATACAGTACAGCAGTTAAAGGGAATAAATTAGATGTATCAATAAGGATAGATCTCAAAAACATTTATGTGTGAAAAAGTTGCTGAATGTAATAATTTATTGCACACAAAACAATACCACATTTTTCCCATGTAAGACTATTTCTTAAAAGAATACATACCAAACTCATGACCATGGTAACTTCAGGGAGGGAAAAAAGTAAGTGGTATAAGGGACCAACAGGACTTTCAGCTTTTTCTGTAATAGTCTAAAGTTTTATTTATTTTTTTAAATATATTTTATTGATTTTTTACAGAGAGGAAGGGAGAGGGATAGAGAGATAGAAACATCGATGAGAGAGAAACATCGATCAGCTGCCTCCTGCACACCTCCCACTGGGGATGTGCCCGCAACCAAAGTACATGCCTTTGACCAGAATCGAACCTGGGACCTTTCAGTCCGCAGGCCAACGCTCTATCCACTGAGCCAAACCGGTTAGGGCTAAAGTTTTAAAGCAGCGGTTCTCAACCTGTGGGTCGAGACCCTTTGGGGGTCGAATGACCCTTTCACAGGGGTCACCTAAATACATTCTGCATATCAGATATTTACATTATTATTCATAACAGTAGCAAAATTACAGTTATGAAGTAACAATGAAAATAATTTTATGGTTGGGGATCACCACAACATGAGGAACTGTATTAAAGGATCGTGGCATTAGGAAGGTTGAGAACCACTGTTTTAAAGGAAAATATATTCACATATTACTTGTTTAATAACAATTTTAAAACAGGACTCAAATTTATATATAAATATATGGTAGTGAGAAAAATAAGGGAAGTACACAAAACCTTGAAGATAGTTGTGTTAAGATTTTGGAGAATTTTCTTACATTTTTCTATTTTTAAAAAAGTTTTTGTTTTGTGGCTATAATGTTAATAGAATAAAAATTTTTAAATAAAATTTTATTTAACTTTTTGTCTGCCTTTCTGCTGCTGACATAGTATTATCACGTATGAGGTATAGTTATTAAGAGGCAATTGGCTCTAGTATCATTAGTGCCAGAAATAATAGCTCAACATCATTTCTGTAAACATTTTTAATTATCCTTGGTGACAGCTTCCAAAATTCAGTTTTTCAATATAAGACCTCATTCTGCAGCTAATTCATACTGGCAGGAACACTGGGACCGTATAGTTCCTAAAACCAGAGGTTCCATCAGAATATTTATGAGATTCCCCTTCTTATGTTCAGGCCACCTGACTGGTTATGGGTTTTGAAAATTGTTCAGATCAAAAATCCCTCCACTGTGTGTGGAACTCAGATCCAAAAGCTGCTTCCTAGGAAAAACCTGGCTTCACCTGCACCCTACCTTCGTGGGAATGTGGGGTAAACTTCCATGCAGGCAACAACACTGGTCAGGCTTCTCAACTTTCAAGACAGAATGTAAATCCTGTCACCCAACCACCTGTTCATCTAGCTTCCAAAACATATGGATCCTGCCTCAGTCAACAACAGAGCATACCAACATTTCTAGCCTTCACTAGAGAATAAGTGTAGTCAGCCTCTGAGGTACTATCAAAAGCCTGGCTGCGACAAGAGATATTTATGGAATATATTGTAAGAGACATTCAATCCATCCACTCCTTTAGGTGGCACTTTAAGTTGTGTCCTCAGATCAAGTTAGAGCACCAGAAAGTTACATGCCTGAGCCATATTAGCTCAGCCCCTGCAGAAAGGCTTTAATGTTACACCCTTGGCTTTTAGCCAGGGTTGTTACAAGAAAGTAATATGAAAATCTCTTCTGTGTGCATTATGAAACTGTTACTGAGGACACTGTCCCTTATGTTAATCCCACATGAGGAATTTCTTATGGAACGTAGTGCCAGCTATGGACCATTATGTAGCTATTAAAAATTATAATTCTGGAAGAATAAATATGAAAATGTGTTTAAGATATGTTCATTGAAAAAACAGAGCACAAAATGGCATATAGACTTTAATTGCAGCCATGTTAAATTATTTGTGTCTGTGGACAAGAACTGAAAGCTGATAGGCAGGGATAAAGATTGTATGAGGGCAATGGGATTAGAAATGTTTTGTTCTTTCAAAAATTTTTGTTTGCTGAAACCCAGTCTTTTCAATGTGGGGAAAAAAAGAATTTAGTGACAGGAATATCTGTCTCTCTTGAGGAATTGCTATGTATTTTTCTTTCTGATAACAAGAATTCTGTATTTTACTGTGTTCACCCTTTCCCCTGGCTGCCTCAAAAGCTGAATTTAATGTTCAGTCATGACACATTAGCTCCCTCTTCTTTTCCACGCCTCTGATGTTCTATTTCTATAATCTCATAACATTTGTACTCTTTTTTTTTTGTAAAGTGCCTCTTCCTTACAGAAAGGGGCAAAATATAAAACATTTTTTTTTTCATTTTAAAAGTTATACATAGCCCTAGCCGGTTTGGCTCAGTAGATAGAGCGTCGGCCTGCAGACTGAAGGGTCCCAGGTTCGATTCCGGTCAGGGGCACTTGCCCGGGTTGTGGGTTCGATCCCCAGTGGGGAGCATGTGGGAGGCAGCTGATCAATGATTCTCTCTTTCATCATTGATGTTTCTATCTCTCTCTCTCTTCCTCTCTGAAATCAATAAAAATATTTAAAAGAGAGAGAGAGAATAGATGTAGCCTACTACCTGGGGGCTGCATGTCCCTCTCTCTTAAAAAAATTGTTATACACAGCCACAGCAAATTGGAAAACTATAAGAAAGTTAAAAGAAAAAAGATTACCACTGTTAACACTTTTTGGCATTTCTCCTATCTTTTCTGAATGTATCTTTTTTATTTATCTTTATTGTTGAGAGTATTACAGATGTCCCCCCTTTAAGTCCCTCATTGTCCACCTTCATCTGGCTCCTGCTCCCTCACCCCAGGCCTTTATCACACTATTGTCTGTGTCTATGGGCTATGCATATATGCATATAAATTATTTGGGTAATCTCTTTCCACTCCCCCTTCCCTCTCAGATTCATCAGTCTGTTCCATACTTAAACAAGATTAATAGCATATGCTGTTATTTACAATTTTTAAATTTATTTATTGATTTTAGAGAGGAAACGAAAGGAGAGAGCGAGAGAGAGAGAGAGAGAGAGAGAGAGAGAGAGAGAGAGAGAAACATTGATTTGTTATTCCACTTATTTACTTATTTTTGCATTCATTGCTTGATTCATGTCCTGACCAGGGGATAATACTAACCAACTGAGCTATCTGGCCAGGAAACATATGCTCTTTTCATGTAATTTTAAAATATAAGCATGTTTTCATGTATTGGAAACTTTTCTGTTAATAACTGGTAAATATTATGCCAGTACGACTTTCAAACATTAGAACCATAGAGGACTACCTGAAGAGTTAAAGGAGAAGATCAAAGGTCAGTTCAGAGGAGGTAAAAACCTGAGAGATGAAGCTTTATGGACCTTATTCAGACAGAGGGTCAGGACCAAATTTGTGTGGGTGAGAAGTACAAGCTCAGGGCAGCCTAAGGCCAAAAGGGCAATCTAGTGTCATGTACCCAGAAGGAAGATCACAGGAGATAGGATTTTAGAACTAGGAGAGACTTTAGAGATATCTAATACAACATTCTCATTTTACAACTGATACAACCAAAGCCAGAAGAGGTGAATTGACTTGTGGAGGCTCTGGAGCAGTGGTTCTCAACCTTCCTAATGCCATGACCCTTTAATACAGTTCCTCATGTTGTGGTGACCCCCAACCATAAAATTATTTTCATTGCTACTTCATAACTGTAATTTTGCTACTGTTATGAATCGTAATGTAAATATCTGATATGCAGAATGTATTTTCATTGTTCGCGACCCACAGGTTGAGAACTGCTGCTCTGGGGTCAGCCTGCCTGGATTTGTAACTCTGCTTTAGAAACTCTGGACTTTAAGTAGGTGCCTTTACCCTCTCTAAGTTTCATTTTCCTGCGTGAAAGGAAAATGGTGATAGCATTTAACTTACATGCTTATTGTGTGGATTAAATCAGATGATTCATGTAGCACTTAGCACAGTGCCCAATACAAACTAAAAACTCAATAAATGTTACTTATTAATAGTAATGTAATTTTATCATTATTCAACTAGTCAGTGACAGACCTATGACAAGGACTCAGATCTCCTGACTCAATCTAGTGCTCTTTTCACTGCATCAGACTGACTTCCAGGGCCCAGAAAGGACTGAACATTGTCTTGAACATAGTAGTGGTGCCAAAGAAAATCAACCAGGAGCTAAATCTGAGGATTTCAGTCCACTTCAGTGCAATATAAATAAAAGCACCTAGCCTGGTGTCTAGAAAATATTAGGCTCCTAAGAAATATTTACTAACTGAAAAGTTTTTTTTTAAATCAACAGGGTTGTGAGGGTGGTACTGGCTTCTAATAGAAGAACTAGAAAGCTTTCATAGAGACACATAAGAAAGGACTTAGGGAAGAAGGTTACTAAAAAATATGTATGTTTCATACATGTCTGTGAAGAACAGGAACAAACAGAGGTCATTCTTTCTGAGATTCCTTGAACTTTCTCATTGCTATTTTTGTTAACTTTTGCATCTTTCCCTGTAGTCACTAGTGAAAATCCTATACAAACCCTAGGTGGGGGTTGTGTATTTTTTCAGAGTTGGGCAGGGTAAGAAAGAAGTAGAGAAATATCTATCTCAATTCAAATTAATAAAGCCGGTTTGGCAGCAGGCTTGGGGGGGGGGGGGTGGCACCCAGGTAGAAGACTGGGTGGTGGCAGTGAAAGAGGCAAGAAAGCCAAACCCCTATGCCCTTCAAGAGGGGAAAAAGAAAACGTGGTGAACAAGGAGTCAGTTGAGACCATAAACTCTGGGATTAAAACTGGGGAAAAAAGGCCTGTGTTCTCCCTTCCCCCCATGTTCTGCCATATCTGTTCATAATTTATGACAGTGGCTTGGAGAGGGCCTCCTGTTAGTCCTCTTTACTACTAGTGTCTCTTCTATTTTCTTTTCTTTTTTAATATATTTTTATTGATTTCAGAGAGGAAGGGAGAGGGAGAGAGAGATAGAAACATCAATGATGAGAGAGAATCATTGACCAGCTGCCTCCTGCATGGCCCCCTACTGGGGATCAAGCCCACAACCCAGGCATGTGCCCTTGACCACAATTGAACCCAGGACCCCTCAGTCCACAGGCCAATGATCTATCCACTGAGCCAAACAGGCTATGGCTCTTCTATTTTCTAAGGCCAGCTTGATAACTCTTTCTTTCAACTAATATATGTTCTAACACTCCCACAGTAATAAGATGAATAACCCTGACCTCTCTAGATGCATTCTTTCAAGTCGTAGTGTTCCACCGGTCCTTTAGCTCACCCTCATAAATCATCTGGTCCTATAGTTTATGGTAATTTTTTAAAAATATATTTTATTGATTTTTTACAGAGAGGAAGGGAGAGAGATAGAGAGTTAGAAACATCGATCAGCCGCCTCCTGCACATCTCCTACTGGGGATGTGCCCGCAACCCAGGTACATGCCCTTGACCAGAATCGAACCCGGGACCCTTCAGTCCGCAGGCCGACGCTCTATCCACTGAGCCAAACCGGTTTCGGCTATGGTAATTTTTATCTGTCCAGAGTTTCAAGGTATATTCTCATCTTAACAGTAAAAGCTCAATAACCATGTGTTCATTGATTCCAGAGTTTATAATCTAGTTGGGGAAACAATATGCCATCATGAAATGGAAAGCCATGTAATCACAAGCACAAAATTAAAGAATAAAATCTGAGTTCATAGAGGTAAGTGATGTGTCAGGTTGGACTAGTCGAGGAAAGTTTCTAAGAGCACGTAAGTTTTGAGCTTTGAATTGGAAATTTAAGGAGGTGATGGACATGAGTTGGTGGAAAGGTGGACCTTTTCAAACAAATGCACAAAGGGTGACAATGCAAGATATAACTCAAGCCAGGACAGGTACTTGACCCACCCTGCCATTTCCCTGTCTCAGAACTCTGCATGATCTGCCACCACACCTCTTTCAGTTACAAGAGAGCTCCTTGTGACCTTGTGCCCACCAGGCCCTCTCCTCTATCAAATTCACCCTTCGTGCAGCACTTACCAAGTGACTCCAGGCAGGAAGAAGAGGCATAGACAGGAAATGCTTGCCAGGCATTGTGAACAACTATGTCCCATCTCTTTAATTTGGACCTCAGGTAGTAATACATGACCTTTTCTTTATACTCTCCATGGCAGAGGGAAAACAAATGCATGTTGGAGTAGAGCAGGGGTGGGGAACATTTTTTCTTCCAAGAGCCACTTGGATACTTATAACATCATTTGCAGGCCATATGAAATTATCAACTTGAAAATTAGCCTGCTATGTTTGGTCAAACATTTAATTAACTCACCCCTAAGGCCTTGGCAGGGCCAGACCAAATGATTTTGCAGGCCTTATAGGGATGTTCCCCACCCATGGAGCAGAGGGAAGCAGGAATATGTAGAACCAAGATGGTTATGTTACCATGAGCAGACTAATATCACTTTGAAGGCTCAATGTGCTGCCACCTCTGAAAAATCTTGAGTTGTATGGAATCCTTCCTGACAGGAGGAAAGCCTGGTCGCCACAGAGCAGCATGTGCTAAGAAACACGACAAATGGTATAATGCCAGGCACTGTACACACAAGTTGAATTTACAGACCATACCCCTAGGAGCTTGCTAACAGGAAAATTGGGGCTTGGACAAGCAGAATATATGTATGACACATTTTTTATGCACTTATTAAAAAGCAGTCAAGTGGAGAAAAGGAACCCTCGTGCACTGCTGGTGGGAATGCAGAATGGTGCAGCCACTGTGGAAAACAGTATGGAGTTTCCTCAAAAAATTAAAAATGGTACTCCCATCTGACCTAGTAATCCCACTTCTAGGAATATAGCCCAAGAAATCAGAAACACCAACAAGAAAGGATATATGCACCCCTATGTTCATAGCAGCACAATTCACCATAGCTAAGATTTGGAAACAGCCTAAGTGCCCATCAATAGATGAGTGAATTAAAAACCTGTGGTACATCTACATAATGGAATACTATGCTGCTATAAAAAGGAAGGAACTCTTACCATTAGCAACAGCATGGATGGACCTGGAGAGCATTATGCTAAGTGAAGTAAGCCAATCGGAGAAAGATAAATATCACATGATCTCACTCATTTGTGGAATATAATGAACAACATAAACTGATGAACAAACATAGAGCCAGAGACATAGAAGCATTGAACAGACCTTCCAATCTAAGAGGGAAGGCAGGGGCAAGGGGGTAAGAGATTAACCAAAGGACTTGTATGCATGCATATGAGCATAAGCAATGGACACAGACAGTAGGGGGTGAGGGCATGTGCTGGAGGGGAGGTGGAAGTGGCCAGGGAGAGATCAACTGGGGGATGGCGGGAAGGAGGCTTATGTAATACTTTAAACAATAAAGAATTTAAATTTAAAAAAAAAGAAAGGAAGCCCCAACTGGTTTGGCTCAGTGGATAGAGCATCGACCTGCAGACTGAAAGGTCCCAGGTTCAATTCCGGTCAAGGGCATATACCTTGGTTGTGGACACATCCCCAGTAGGAGGTGTGCAGGAGGCAGCTGATCGATGTTTCTAACTCTCTATCCCTCTCCCTTCCTCTCTGTAAAAAAATCAATAAAATATATTTTTAAAAAACAAGGAAAAGTCAGTCTCATAGTACCAACAAAAATAATAATCAAAGCAGTCAAATGTACAAGTGCAATGTCATTCAACTCCTGATCGCATTCACTCTAACAGCACTTACTGAATGTCTACTATGTGACCCCAAGCTGGAGTCACAGCAGAGATACATAAAACTTGTCTCTGCCTTCAAGGAGTTCACAGTTTAGTGGAAGAGACATACATGTAAACAAATAATTATAATACATTATGGTTTGTGCTATATAGCATAAGCCTGCACAAAGTGCTTGGGAATGCAGAAAAGGAAGAACTGCACCTGATAGAGACAGGAAGGCTGAATAGTTTTCCAGAACAAGAGATTTGGGGAAAGGGTGATAAGAGGGAGGACATCCCAGGAAAGGTAGAAAGGGGGTTTCCCAGGAAATAGTGTAAAATTCTGACTGGTTGTGACTTAGCTCAGTAAAAGATGAATCAAGAAAGTTGAGAAGCCCTAACCGGTTTGGCTCAGTGGATAGAGCGTCGGTCTGCGGACTGAAAGGTCCCAGGTTTGATTCCAGTCAAGGGCATGTACCATGGTTTCGGGCACATCCCCAGTAGGAGGTGTGCAGGAGGCAGCTGATCGATGTTTCTCTCTCATCAATGTTTCTAACTCTCTATCCTTCTCCCTTCCTCTCTGTAAAAAATCAATAAAATATATTTTTTTAAAAAAGAAAGTTGAGAAGTGGCCTGGCTTTGAGGAGACCTGTATGCCTTGTTAGGGAGTTTGAACTTTATCACATACACAATGGGAAAAATCAAAGAACATTTTAAGCAAGGGAATTTTATGATCACATATAAGTGATATGGTCCCAGTTCTCCCTCCCAGCTGTGTGACTTTGGGCAAGACACTAAATCTCTTAACATTAATGCCTTCATTTATAAAGTGAGGATAATAGTGGTACCTATCTCACTTGAGGAGTAAATGAGCTAATGTGTATGTAAAGCAATCAGCACAGCACCTGGCACGTAATAAGAGCTCCATACATTTTAGCTATTATTACCAGGAAGGTTTCTTAGAAAGATAACTTCATTGGCAGCACCAAACATAGACTGTAATGATGATGTCAAAAGGTCCAATTAAGATGACATTGCAATTTAATCCAGTGATAAGGTCTTGAAAGGGGACTTGGATGTGGGAAACTAGGGAGGTGAAAAGGTGAGGGGTAAGTTTAGCTTGGGAGACTGGGTAGATCAGAATAACCATTAACCAAATTTAGAGATAAGGGTAGCCAGGGTATAGGAGTGTGGGTGCAGAAACAGATAAATGAGTTCAGTTTGGGACCTATGGAATGAGAAGTGAAGCCACCAAAGATGGGAACCTGGAGGATATCAATATTTAATGGAGAGGCCAGAAGAGCCAATGGAGAAAACTGGTCAGCGACCATACTGTCAGTATGAAGTGAGTAAGGGGGATTAGGAGGGATAGGGGAGACATTATCATCAGCTAACCTTTTGGTTACGTTACACAAGCCCATCACCCAATTCCCCAACAGGCGTTAACATGTTTCCTAGTCCGGTCTTAGTGTCATAGTAGAAAAATACTTGTGTGAAACTTAGTGTGATAAACACCTGAGTGATGTTTTTGAACATTTTTGAAAAACATGTTTGTGAAGTAACTTAGAAGAGTGTACCCCATAGATAAAGACTTGTTTTGAACTTACTTTGGTTGAAAACATGTTTTTAAGTGTATACCTGTGGCACGTTGATAGAAACTTGTTTTGCACCCTAATTGATAAGCACCTGGGCTGCCGTGGGTAAACAACCTGGCTATATAACGGGGACCCAAACCAGAGACTATGAATCGCCTCCAGATGAAGCCGAGATCGACTGGCGATCCACACTAGCTCCGCGTCCTGCTCCACGCCAAACGGCAGAAGACGGCTAATACCCCCAATCGAGCCGCTATTCAACTCCCTGACCTGTCGGAGACAAGGTCGAGGCAGGAAAGAATCTTCGTGAGATCTCGAGTGGTAAAAGCCGCGGAAATTCGTTCCTAACCTGATTTTGCCAGCCACCAGACGGCGCTTCAGCTGCCTCCAGAGGAAGCCACGCTTTGGGGACCCCGTTAAAGCCTGTACCCAGGGCACCAGGAATTTGTGTGAGTAATAAAGTGCTTTGTGATTTGCAACTGCATATATTTGTGTGGCGTAATTCCCCCAGCAGTCTTAACTATATTAATATAAGGTCAGATGATGATGCCTACCCTCGGTCCTGCTTGCTTAGAGTAGTCTCTTCGCTAGCAACTACTTAATGTCCGAACACCTGCACGGTTAAGTTTATCTCAAGGGACGCTGTGGATAACACCCCATATACTCTACTCGGACACTTAGCTTCTTGCTTCTCAGTTTTCTGCCTCTTTCTTGTAGAGAGTGCATTTTTTTCCTTTTGCCCTTTTTTAACTGAAAGAAGGAAAAGTCTAGCATCTCTCAACACGGCCACCTAGGTGACCCCGAATCACAAGGAAGAGGGTGAAAAGGGGGTAAAAAAGGGAAAAAAAATTTTTTAGAAAAGAAAGAGTCCGTAACCACCTTCCATAAGGTCCCACCTCCAGATATCCTGCCACGCCGCTCTTCTGCCACCCTTATTGGCTCCTGGCCGCAAGGCAGGGCGGGAAATGCAGTCCTCAAGCCAGTGCAGGGTGGCACGACTGAAGAACTCGGTTTCCCAACTGGCTCTCTAGGTGCATGCGCAGATGGCTGCTTCGGCGAGTGGTAAACAGAGACGTCAGGCTGGGGCTGCAGCTCGGAGCAAAACAAAAGGGAAACCCGGGGGGCGGGGGGGTGGGAGGGTTGGTAGGGGAATTGGTTCTGGAATTAGGGAGGCTGGGGCCGAAGGGGACGTAGACCCTTTTAAGAGTGGAGGGAAAGGAAGAGAGAGTGGAGGGAGAGTCAGGGGGAGGGGCAAGTGACGCGGGAGCGGGGCGGGGGGAGACAGTGATCAGGGTGGAGAAATTTGGAGAGTGAGGGGGGGGGGGCAGCAACTTAAAAGGGGGTGGGAACTGCAGCTAAGGAGACGTTTGCTGATGG
>NW_005871052.1:13072209-13088746 GCF_000147115.1 Myotis lucifugus | reverse complement strand
CCCTGGTGCTCCCCCAGGGGGGAGGCATCGTGAGGGACTGCGCAGCTCTCTGAACGCTGAGCACCAGAGGTCCAGCTCACGTATGGATCCAGAGAATGAGAATTCAGCCACAGAGGCTGCCGCGATCATAGACCTCGATCCCGACTTCGAACCCCAGAGCCGTCCCCGCTCCTGCACCTGGCCCCTTCCCCGACCAGAGCTTGCTACTCAGCCGTCCAAGCCGCCCGAGGTGGATCCAGGTCTGGGAGAGAAGGTACACACGGAGGGGCGCACAGAGCCAATCCTGTTGCCCTCTCGGCTCCCAGAGCCGGCAGGGGGCCCCCAGCCCGGGATCCTGGGGGCTGTCACAGGTCCTCGGAAGGGAGGCTCCCGCCGGAATGCCTGGGGAAACCAGTCATATGCAGAGCTCATCAGCCAGGCCATTGAAAGTGCCCCGGAGAAGCGACTGACACTCGCCCAGATCTATGAGTGGATGGTCCGCACTGTGCCCTACTTCAAGGACAAGGGTGACAGCAACAGCTCAGCAGGATGGAAGGTAACTCTGATCCCTCCCAATACCATCTGCCCCTGGGCCCCCTACCTCCTTACTGCTATTCAGGGACCCCTTTTACTCATCTCCACCCCAGAGATCCATCTTCAATAGTAAACTAGACAAACATTTACTTAGGACATAGTATATGCATGCTCAGAGCTTGATGCTGAAGGATCACAAATGAATAAGACACTGTCTTTGCCCTGGAGAAAATTGAATTCTCTGCTCACTGCTCAACACTCCCAGCACAAGTGTTGGCTTGGGCTGCCCCACACACTTATTCCCACAGAGAAGTCTTTATCCTATGTACTGCAGGAGCTGTGTGGGTTCTCCACATAAACCTAGACTTCCCTCTGTCTCCACCTCCCACCCCAACACCTTTTCTCCCATTCCTGTGGGATTACTTGGATTCCCTACTTGCTTCCCGATACCTCAGGGTAGAGGTTCTGTTCTAGAACTCCTCTACTCAAGAAGAAGGAGTGGAGTTAGCAAAAGGTTAAAAAAAGTGGTATTCATAAGGTAAGGTTGCTGACCTTACCCACTAAGAAAAAAAAGGACTGTGAACTGCTACCTGTCTCAGTTTACCTGGTAATGCCAAGAAATTCTCCCTAGTAAGGGGCTATCCAAGTTTGGGGGGAGAGTTGAGTCATGAAGAAAAAAAAGAGAGATAGGGCTGTGACTTTAGAGCACAAGATCAGCCATTCCTTTGGCTTTCCATGAAGAAACTGTGAGGAAAGATCTCAGTAGATGCTCTGAAAACTTGTCTTGAGAAATATGGGGCTCTAATCACAAAATCAGGGAGCTTCAACCTCTATTAATGTCTTGTACGCCCATAGGTGGTAAGGTCAGCATACAAGGAAGTACAAAGAGTCTTCCCCTAGGTATAAGAGATTGAGGGATCAGATCTGCAGTGGCCCTAGGGGTTGAGTAGAACAGAAAATGGGACAGCTGAGACCCTTGGCACTAGTTCTGGGTAGACTGCCACACCACAGCCTCAGCTCATAAAGAGCTCCCCTCCTTGGACCCAGCCTACACAGCTGTTTTTCTTTTCCCTTAGGTTCATTTTTCAGGGTAGAAGAAATAACCATGAGTTGTCAGTTATGCTGTGGGAGTGTAGTCCCTCCTTGTAATTTACACTTGTACAGGCCTTTTAGTTTACAAAATGGTTTTTAAATTTTTTATTTTATTAATCTTCACAACAATTCTGAGATTCCACATTTCACGTATTAGGAAACTAAGGTTTAGAAAGATTTGGAAATTCCCTAATATCAGTAGAATAAGGTCTTGAACTCAGGTCTAACTCTAAATCATATGTTCTTGCTGCTAGTCCATGCTGCCAAATTCTCTTCATTGCAATGATGGCAAAGCCAAATCACACTGAGCCTGGGGCCTCAAGTCCCCAGTCCCCACCTCCACCCCTACTCCTTGTGCATGAACTTGCTTAACTGATGACTTGCCCAGGTTACTACCACCCCACCAGGGGGCGGCACCCACTTAGAACAAGAAAACTTAGTTTAGGTGGCTTGGGGAGCAATTAACAGTCACCCCCTTCCAACAGGTAAGAATTATAGGCTCTTAGGGAGCTGATCTCCCTGGGTAGGCAGCTGTACGATACGATGTACTAGTTCCAAGACCTAAAGAAGAGGGGATGAAGAATTGGGTCTCATGGGTATGTAGTAGGGAAAGGAAAGGGCCTTCTCAGTAGACCCAGAGTTAGAGGCTGAAATGAGAAATCATGGTGCCACAAGTCACTCAGTTACTAAGAGCCCAGTTTGGATGGACAAGTGTGGTTTCTGGAAGGAACTAAGAGTGTGAACGTAGCCAGAGTAGTTGAAGTGGCATTACTGTAAGGTCTTAGGGAGACAAGAAGTTTTTTAGCTGGATAGCCCTGGAACAAGAAACTACTTAAGCATCTTTCTCCAGGCAAAGGGTCTCCTTACCTAGAGGAGTCTGAAACACATGAAGTAATTTCTCACTAGTCTCAGCCTCCTAGTTGCTCCAAGCCCTTCTGGGCTTCTCCTGAGTTTCTAAATACCGAAGAGCTTCATGTGGGAGGTCAAATCCCCCTAAGGGTGGAGATCTTAATATACAAATTCCTGAGGAGAAGTAAGGGGAAAGAGAAGGGAGGTTGGGGGAGCACAAAAGGATGGCTTAACCAGCCTAGGGCAACCAGTAGAAATAAACTGCTCTAGGGGCTCAAGAATCTGCCAATCTCCATTCCCTGGGATCCTGGGGAGGAAAAAAAAAACTTATCTCTAGCGGAATATCAGCAGAGAGAGAGAAAGGAAGAACACATAGCTTCTAATAATCAAGGCACTGAACAACCAACAGAGCCTTAAGGGGAGCTTTGCCATCACCTGGGGGCCACAGATCAGGCAAGAAATAATTGATTCTGTACCAGGAGGCTGAGTATGTACTGGGAGCTTGGCACTGGAGGGGAGGGGCACTACTGGGGGGTGCTGCCTGACTAGATGACATGATCTGTGTCCTGGGCGCTTACACTTTATGAGACTAATTCTGTGAAACTGTAAAGAACACAATTGGTTAAAATTATGTGGAAGAGATTTAAAATACTCTGCAAGAAATTGAGCTGCAGAAGTCAAGCAGCTACTTTATAAAAGAGAGGAGACTTAAGCTTGGTCTGGATGAACCAGTAAAATTTAGAGGGGAGCTCTTTCCCAGGACAAGGAGGGAAGGAGAGAGGAGTGTATCTTGTGTATTTGAAGCACAGTGAGAAGCATGGCCCAAATGTAGTTGGGTGTGTGTGTGTGTGTGTGAATTGGGAGAAATCAGAAACAAGGAATCTTCAAATCCTCTGGAGAGCTGGGGCCCAAATGCCCCCGTGGGGAGTGGAGCGCCCACTGTGCTGAGATTCCAGCCCCTTAGCCTGCTGAGAGAACTGGCTCAGAACAGGGTGGGTCAGTCCTGGGCTGATGTTGCGCCACTATCCTGTAAACTCCACCCAAGCCTGCACTCAAGGAAAGGGGTGGAGCTGTGGAATGCTCTTTCCCATGTGAGCCTAGTTCTTGCTGAACCAGGAGTGTGTCTCCCTGGTTCCCTCCAGCCCCAGACAGCCCCCCCCCCCGCCCCCGCTCCAGAGACTTGAGAGGAGTTTAATGCTCTGAGCTTTTCTAGGGTGGGTGCCCTGCCCTCTGCAGTAGGTTGTTAATCAGCTTGTCTCTGGTGCCCCTGTGCAGAGACGTCTGGAGCTGAGGCTGAGCAGCTTGTCTTCTGGGTGGGAACCGTGTGTGGTCTCCTCCCCAACCCCCACCCCTATCTTTGCCTGTTCTTCCCCTGTATTTGACTAGCTTTGAGTCTCCGTGTGCAGCTGTGTCCCAGCATCCATTTAGACTGGACTGTGGGCCACTGACCTCCCCTATACACCACTCATACCCCTTTCCTGCTGCCTCTGCCCTCTCCAGAACTCAATCCGCCACAACCTGTCCCTGCACAGCAAGTTCATCAAGGTTCACAATGAGGCTACTGGCAAGAGCTCTTGGTGGATGCTGAACCCCGAGGGGGGCAAGAGCGGCAAGGCACCCCGCCGCAGGGCAGCCTCCATGGATAGCAGCAGCAAGCTGCTCCGGGGCCGCAGCAAGGCACCCAAGAAGAAACCAGTTGTGCTGCCAGCTCCACCCGAAGGTGCCACTCCGAAGAGCCCTGTTGGCCACTTTGCCAAGTGGTCAGGCAGCCCTTGCTCTCGAAACCGCGAGGAAGCTGATGTGTGGACCACCTTCCGTCCACGAAGCAGTTCAAACGCTAGCACTGTCAGCACTCGGCTCTCCCCGCTGAGGCCAGAGTCTGAGGTGCTGGCGGGAGAGGAAATGCCAGCCTCAGTCAGCAGCTATGCAGGGGGTGTCCCTCCCACCCTGAAGGAAGATCTAGAGCTGTTAGATGGGCTCAATATAACATCTTCCCATTCCCTGCTATCTCGGAGTAGTCTCTCTGGCTTCTCTTTGCAGCATCCTGGGGTTACCGGCCCCTTACACACATACAGCACCTCCCTCTTCAGCCCAGCAGAGGGGCCCCTGTCAGCAGGAGAAGGGTGCTTCTCAAGCTCCCAGTCTCTGGAGGCCCTGCTCACCTCTGATACACCACCACCCCCTGCCAATGTCCTAATGACCCAGGTAGATCCCATTTTGTCCCAGGCTCCCACACTTCTGTTGTTGGGGGGCATACCTTCCTCCAGTAAGGTAGCCACAGGAGTTGGCCTGTGTCCCAAGCCCCCAGAGGCTCCAGGCCCCAGTAGTCTGATTCCTCCTCTTCCGATGATAGCACCACCTCCAGTCATGGTGGGTGCTCCCGTCCCCAAGACCCTGGGGACTCCTATGCTTACACCCTCTACTGAAGCTACAAGCCAAGCCAGAATGCCTCAGGATCTCGATCTTGATATGTATCTGGAGAACCTGGAGTGTGATATGGATAACATCATCAGTGACCTCATGGATGGGGAAGAGGGACTGGACTTCAACTTCGAGCCAGGTACTGCTCACAACCTATGCCTCCTCCTAGGTGCTGAGCTACTTCCACAATCTGAGCAAGGGGGAGGGAGACTTAGAACAGGGGGTAGGTGGAGCTCCTGGGAAATTGTAGGGAGGATGTCTATTAGAGTGACAGAGTTTGTAGATGGGACTTCCAGGCCCCTCAGCAGTGCTCACCCCTACCACGTAGCACAGGAGTGGTGGGAGATGGGCTGTCTCTGTTTACCTTGGTATGGACCATGATGGTGGAATGTGGTCATGCCTCAGATGAGCCTCTTACCTTGTCCTTCATTTCTTCTTCCCACAGATCCCTGAGCCATTGCTGGAAGCTTTGTCCCCTGCTTCAGAGGTGGAGCCAGGGGTGACCATATCCACGTTTTACCCTTGGACCCACGCTGGGAATTTGGGACCCTGCTTTAGAACTAGGGTGGGGTCTATTCACACAGGTGTTGAGGAAGTTATAAAGATAAAGCTGCCCCATATGGGAACTATGGGGGGAGGGAAAGGGAGGGGGTTTATTCTCACTGTGCCAATTAGCGGGTAAGGCGCCTTCTTGGGAGCCATCCTTGGCTCCCCCTATCCCCACCCCCTAGGTTTTGTAGCAGGGGCGGGCTATGCTGTTGGAAATGTGAAGTCACCAGTGGCCTTACCCCTGCCTTTGGGAGCAGGATTTTTTGTAGCGTCTTATCTGAGCTGGTCCAGGCTAGATTGAGCCTGGGGTTTTTATGCATTGGGGGAGTAGTGGGGACCTGGAAGGGCCAAGGTCTGAGCACTGGAGTGGCTCACCAGGCCAAATGACCCTTGGGAGACTGCAGATAACAGAAAGGCTTTATATAAACTTTAAAGACCTATAAACACAAATATAGAGGTTTTTTAACAGTGGCAAGGTGCTAGTGATGAAGAATGCTTTTTTTTCTTAAGGCTTTGTCATAGTGACATGTTGCAAACACTACAGACATTACTGGGGGAAACATGGGGAAGGGGTACACCAGCAGGAGAGCAGCAGTGGGAAGCAGTACTGAGCAAGGGGAAGCACTCCCATGTGGACCAGGTCTAGAACAAGGTTGGTGCAAAAATAGCTCAGACTTTCCCTAAGGAAAAAGCTAAGCCAGCTCCCCACTCCCACCCCCACCCCACTCCACCCCGTCCCGCATTCTACCACCTTGTGCCTAGGAGTGTGTGGTGTTGGGATGCAGCCACACATTCTCGTGACCCGCTGTAAGTTAGTGCTACAGTGGGAGAGTACATTGAAGGCCTGGAATTTGTTTGTGGCCTGGGAAGGGGGTGGGAGGGGGAAGAGAAGGAGGGAAGGATTTAGGGAGGTAAAGTTAGGCACAGAGACCTCCCTGTTCAAGGCCCCTGACAGCTGTTCCTGCCCTTCTTCCCCTTGCCTGACTACTGGGGTTATGTGGAAGTGTGTGTGGTGGCAGGCAGGAGGAGGGGTGGAACAGGGAAGGGGGAGCTAGGGAGCTTGGCTGAGGGTCTGGGAAATGAGTGGGGATGGAGGGGAATGTGGATCAGGTTTACTACCACCTGCCAGGGAGGCCATCTGGGGCTCCTCCACCCCAGCCCCCAAAGTAGCCCCTCCCCCAGTCCCCTTTGCATTGTTCCCTCCCCCACCCCTGCTGTGGGTTCCCATCATTTCCTGTGTCAGCGCCTGGCCTACCCAGATTGTATCATGTGCTAGATTGGAGTGGGGAAGTGTGTCAAATCAATAAATGAATAAATTCAATAAATGACTATGACCAGCTCTGGTTTCTGCTGCCTTGTTGCCCCCCCTCAGACAAGGGAGAGGGAGAGGGGAAAGCAATGGTTTGGGGACTGTCCAGAAGCTGAGAGGTGGGGGTGGGGGAATTTCGGCTGGGGGAGAGGGTGGGGCTGGGGGAGGGGGAAGGGAAGTGGCCCGTCAGCCATCTAACCCGAACAGGCTGTGATAGGTGTCCTCTGGTAGTCTGGCTGAGAAAGACCCCACCCCCTCCTCTGTCCCACTGTCCCTCAAAGGCTCATTGTACTAGACTTCAAAGTCTTTCCTCACCCCCACCCAAGTGCACACCCCAGCCCTCTCCTGCTCACCCTCAGAGCCTCCATGCTGCCTGGGGCATACTTAAGCCTCCCTGCAGATACTGGGAGGAGTCTCTTAAAAAAGGAACCTCACATTAAATTCCAGTAATTTCATACCTAGTGTTTCTGCTCTCACTTGGTCACTTTATTTTTTTAGACTGTTTTCCCTTCTTACTGAGAAAGGCTGCCCTGGTCTTTTGGAATGGACCCTTTCGAGGGAGTTTTCGACTCTTGTCGTCACCTGATTTGGACTGGAAAAAGAAAGGGTCAGTCAGATAAAGTTCGGTTCTCAGAAGGAAATTTTGTACAAACTAGGGCCACAGGCAGGACAAAAGAGGTGGAAGGCAGGCCTTGGGCATCGATGTGGGATTTGGAAAGGAAATTTAGCCCTAGCTGGTTTGGATCAGTGGATAGAGCGTTGGCCTACAGACTGAAGGGTCCCAGGTTCAATCCCAGTCAAGGGCACATGCCCTGGCTGTGGGCTAGGTCCCCAGTGGGGGGCGTGCAGGAGCAGCCAATCAATGATTCTCTCCCATCATTGATGTTTCTCTCCCTCTCCCTTCCTCCCTGAAATAAATAGAAATATATTTTTTAAAAAATTATTCCAGAGGACCATGGTGGAGGAGCCTTGTTGGCTGGTGGGGATAGGGGGGTGCTGGGACAGACCAGATATGGGGAGTCTTACTGGAAGGTTCACAGAAGAATCAATTTTAACGGCTTTCTTGGCTTCTTGGAGTCTAAGCATTTTCAGTCTGCTCTTCTCCAGCATGTCACATTGTGTGCGCAAGGCGTCTAGAAACCAGGAAAAGGCACCTCTACCTCTGAGGACTAGAGACCTTACCTACCCATACCATCCCTCCCATCATTCAAATGATCATTTGGAGCAACCCAGCCTAAAGTTAGTCTGAAGAGTGACCTGAAGGTGCCTAAGCTCCAAGAGAAAAGGATGAAGGGAAAGATAGAAATGATGGGTGGTGATAGGGAGATATACTGAGAAGAAGGCTGAGAAATGGGGAGAAGGGTGAATGACACATGCACACTCCACCTGGTTTGAGCTAAGCATCCCTTGTAAAGTGGACCTAGACCCTATTCCCCTTTTCCTGTGATCCTACTTGCTGCATGACACCAGTCCCACCCTATATTCTCCATCACCAGCTATGTGCAGTACTCTCCAAGTTCCTCCTTTCTTCATCATGCTTCTTACCAAGTAGTGTGTGGTCTGGATTCTTCAGGAGGGGCACAAAAGCTAGGTAGGCATTCGCAAGTTGGGTTCCTGTGAATACAGCAGTGTGCTATCCCCAGTCTCTGTCACCCAGTCTCCACCCTTCCAAAGCCCAAGATTTTAGGACCCTAGAACTCAATACTACTTGAGCTGGTTTACCTTATTTCCTCCCCTCAGATCCATCCCTAGGATAACGTGGGGGGTATGATATGTGTGAACCTAACCTATTGTCACAGGCAGTGCCCGTCTTAGGCTGATTAGAGATAGTCAATTGGATCTGGTTGAGGGCATCCTATTTTAAGGACAAGTTCTACAATCCATCCTGAGGGCCTTGTTCTATCTCTGGGGAATGCTCCCAAGCCTCTACCTGGTGTCCCACGTGCCACCTTACAAATGTAGTAGGTGTTTCGAGCTGTAAGGAATTTGTTGGCATAGTCTCCAGGGATCTTCATCAGGAAAAACAACTTCATTGTTCCCGTTTCATCACACAAATCAATGGTTTCTGGAGGGAGGCCAGAGGGGTAATTGGGGCAGCTCAGGAAGTAGAGTAAGGGCAAAAGGGGCCAATGATCCCATCCAAAATGGGCTGGAGGAAGCTGTAGGGATTCAAGGAGCTCTCTTCTTGCCAGAAGGAGGACTTGGAGGCTAGAGATGACTGCTACTTCTGACCCTTGGCCATTAGACCCCTTCCCAAACTCCTCACCTGTTTTAGGCAACCCCACTTTATTGCGGGTGTAATGCAGCAACCGGTGGACAGCACAATTGATATTGGCAATAAAATGCTGATTATCTAAGAAGAAATGGGATGGGGCATGTGACCCTTCTCTAGTTATACGTCTCTGTGATCTCCACTGCCCTCAAACCTTCCCAGCCCTACACACAGACTCCAGCTCCATGATGCCCCTCACCTCCATGTTTGATGTAGATGAACATACTCTCAAGAGCTCACTCTTCAGAGAGAGGCCTGATGAGTCATGAAGATGGAGGGTGTTCTGGAGGCCTTGGGGGATCCATAGGGACAGGGGACAGGGGACAGGGGACAGGGGACTGGAGAGGCAGATGGATTACATTGCCTGAGGAAGCCCAGAACAGGAAGATAGGAGAGAGCTATTGGTAGTTGTGGATAACCAGCATCGCTAGGGGTGGGGCCTGAAGGGTGGGGCCTGAGGGATTATGAGGTCAGAAGTGGTATGTGTGGCAGAAGGTGGAGTAAGGATAAGGGGAGAAGAACCTGGGTGAGGTCTGTAGAAGATTTATTGGGAATGGAGGCAACATGGTAAATCTAACTCTAAATGGGACCCCAGAAGGATAACCTTAGAGAAAAGTTAAGTTTCTGGAAAAGTGCTTTTTCTAAATAATTTGTGGTACAACTGCTTCCACAGCAGGAGTCTACTACTCCTTTTCCCTACCCTCAGCACCATGTCCCCATCCTTACTATACCTCATGTTTCCCCTGTCCCCTGCCCCAACAACACAGTCTCGATGATTATCAACAGAAACTTTATTTATCATTGATTCAGGAACAACTGAAGGGTAGATGGAGAGAGAGAGAGGTTGGGAGGGAGAAAGAATTCTAGGAAGAGGAATTCTGGATCGAGGGAGATGACAAACATGTACAGGGCAAATGAGCAATTCCTTTTTAAATATATTTTTAATTGATTTCATAGAGGAAAGGAGAGAGGGATAAAAACATTAATATTGAGAAAGAATCATTGATGGGTTGCCTCCTGCACGTCCCCTACTGGGGATCCAGCCCACAATCCATGCTTGTGCCCTGACCAGAATCGAAGCTTGATCTCCTGGGTCATAGGTCGATGCTCAACCACTGAACCACACCAGTTGGGCAAAGGGAAAATTCTTAAAGAGGAGATATTAAATGAGGGGGCAGTTATAGGGGACACACAATTCGAAATCAGCCACAGTTGGGGCAGGGGGAACATTGGGCTCAGGCTGGTTGGATGAGGGGAAGTTAGTACAATTTAGGGCTACAGGACCCTGGGGTTCTGTCAGGGTATCAGGGCTCAGGTTTCAGGGTGTAACATGGGGGAGCCCCGTAGGGGCTATGGTGGCTGCAAGGGGAGCCCCCAGGCCCCTCCCCTAGAGCAACGCCCTTTGGAGGAATTTCACTGACGTGGCAGAGCCTTTCGCTGTAGTCTGGCTGCAGGCTCTCCGCCAGTCCCTTAGACACACCACTCCAGGCCTAAAGACAGATATCTCCAGGTCAGGGGTCAATTAGGAGCAGGAAGTAAAAGACCCAGGCTCTGTGCCAAGGGAACTCTCACGTATGCACCACTATGATTAAGGAAGGGACACACAGACTCCTGGGCTCCCAATACCACTGTTTCCATACGCCTCAACCAATCTATAATCAGTTCTTCTGTGTGTCTCTCTCCATCTGCCCCATCCCCCAATTGGTTGGCCACATCCTGACAGTTAGTGCAAGGCCCCCTCTCCTCCCCTCTGCCCTCCATACTTTGTCTTGCTGCAGGAAGTGGGCAGTTGACAGACTGCAGTCTGCCTATCACCATGTTCTCACCGAAAAGTTCCCGTGGTATTCCGTAACCAGATCCTCTAGGCTCTTGAGGGTAGGAATTCGGGGCATGGTCCTGGGGTAGGGGGAGAAAGAGGGAGCAGGAGCACATTAGTGTTGCTCTTTTATTACCCTTTTCTCCCAATTCTGCCATATGGAATAAAGAGATTCTCTGTTCTCCGTGCCTGCAGCTTCCTTCCATCACCATGCCCACTTGGGTGACCCCTCATTCCTTACTGTCCTGCCTTCTTCTTCTATAGACCTTGTAATAAGCCTCTTCTACTATTCCCAGCCACCCCCACCTTTTTTTTCTGGGATTCCAGAAGTCTCACCGTTCCAGCCAGCAGTACACACAGATGAGGCTAATAATCAATCCCATGGAGCCAAGGGGGATGAGCACGGCTTCCAGTGCAAACAATGATGGGGGCTCTATGGATTCTATGGAGAAGAGGAGAGGAACAGGGCCCTAATACTTGTCACGCCCCTACATGCCAACATTGGTGGAGCCCCAACTAGGTGCCAGGCACTGTGCTAGACACTTTCTGTATAATTAATCCTCACAACTTCTGAGAGGGGGGACCAATTAGTATCTCCATTTTATAGACAAGGAAAGACAATGGAAGAGGTTAGTGATGTGCCCAAAATCAAAGAGGCAGTAAGTGGCAGAGGCAAGTTTAAACCCAAGATTTGGCTGGTCCCAAAGCCATCTTCACTATGCAGCCTTCCTGGGAATGCTGTAGGGATAGTTTATACATTCTATCTCCCCTTTGAGCACTCCTTGGCCTCCATCTCAATCCATCCCTCTAGTCTAACAACACATCGACCCAACACTACACAGACAAACCCTGCTTCCTGGGGGTTGGGGTTGAACAGTGAGGGGAGATGGACCACCAAATTTGGGAGCTTACAGATAGGGAGGTAGAGCAAAAGACAGTGGTGCTAAAAAGGTTGGGGTGCTGGACTCATGGGTCAGGGTGAGGCATTAGGTCCATCTTACCCTTTGAAGTATGGCTGCCCCAGTGGATCGGGTGGCTCCATTCACTCCAATGCTGAGCACTTCCACAGAGTGGGTTATGGCGACTCCGAACACGAAACGTGTAGAGTTTCCGCCCATCCACACTAGGCAAGGAGAAGCTACGTCTTTGGTCCACTGACTGTTCCTTGGGGAGAAAGAGGGTGAGGGGAAGATGGGTGTCTATAAAAGAAGGGAAAATTAAAACTGCTACCCTCTCCCAGCTGGTGTGGCTCAGTGGTTGAGTGTCAACCTATGAACCAAGAGGTCACCGGTTTGATTCCTGGTCAGGGCACATGCCCTGGTTGCAGGCTCGAATTCCAGTAGGGAGCATGCAGGAGGCAGCCAATTGATGTTTCTATCTCTCTATCCCTCTCCATTCCTCTCTCTCTAAAAAACAAACAAACAATAAAAACATATATTTTTTAAAACTGCTGTCCCTCCCCCCCCCCCCGTCATCTTCTGGTTCTTCCCAGTCCCTCCCTCCTCTCTTGACTATTCAAGCTACACTGCCCCCTTCACTGACTAGAATCTAATGCCTCTCTCCAGATCCCCTTAAAGGCTTCCTTTGGTTTACTTGTCTGTCAGAAAGAGTACAGGAAGGGAAACCCTAATGAAAACTCACTGGTGATAATAGGGAAAGGATTTGGAGGAAGGCAAAGGGTGGGCAGAGGAACTGGAAGGCAGAGAACAGGAGCTTGAGATCAAGCCCTCCTGTTTGGCTGACTGAGTCTATCCCCACTTGCGTGGTCTTAGCTGCTACGTTCATATCCCCAGTCACTCACAGTCCAGCTGTGGTCCCGGTCACTCCTGTACTGCACCAGGTGCTCCAAACAGTGGTCCAAGTATGTGTTGCTCCACCTCAGTTCTATCTGGGATTCACTCAGGTTGTGAAGTGTTAGGTTCTTCGGAGCCCAGGGAATCACTGGAGATATGTGTGTGAGTGTGGTCATTCCCCTGGCCTAGACAAGTCAGGATCCTGAAGGTAGTGCTACTGATCCCTCCTCCCTTCCCCATCCCAAACCCTCACCTCTTCCTTTCTGAGCGGGTACCTTTATGGTGAAAGAACACCGCTAAAGAACACCGCTCCATATACTCCAATGTCCCACAATATCCCTGGACTCTTGAGCCATTTGCAAATTACCCAGATCCTGCAGTCTTAGCTCCTTTTTGGTCTTCCTCCTAGGTTCCTGTGGGTCCTGGAGCTGGACAAAGAATGTTTGGTAGAGATTGATTTCCTCTTTTCCCAACCAACAGCCAGAAGTGATCTCTGAAGAGTATAGATAGTGGCCACACTCCTGGATGTTATGACCAGAGTTCTTATACCTAGAGAAGGGTTGGAAGGAAGAAGAATGGTGGGGTAAATTTGGATACTACAGACATCCACAGCCCAGCCTCCTCCTTGATCTCAAGCTCCTGTTCTCTGCCTTCCAGTTCCTCTGCCACCCTTTGCCTTCCTCCAAATCCTTTCCCTATCATCACCAGTGAGTTTTCATTAGGGTTTCCCTTCCTGTACTCTTCCTGACAGACAAGTAAACCAAAGGAACTTACCCCATGAGAAAATAGTGGGGAGCCTGGAATGCTGGCTACCCTCTTTCAGGGTTCCCATGCAGTCTCTCACATCTAGCCCACCTCCTCTTCCTCCCCTATGCTATCCCCTCTTTCTTTTTCATACCAATAGTGCAGAGTCAGGTTGGTGGGCTGAGGCTCAGAGCTGCTGTTCCAAGTGCAATTTATATACTCGACATTGAATACAAAACACTGAACCTCTAGGTTGGGGAGAAAATGAAGTGGGAGAGGGAAAGAGAAGAAATGATGGTCAGAAGAAGAAACACCATGAGACAGGGAACCCTTCCCCTCCCCTCCCCACAGTGCTCTTAAATTCTGCCTGCATCCTTGTTATGTCCAGTGGCAGGGTCCAGATTTCTGTATGGCCCCTTCCCACAGCCTCCGGTCTCACCAACCCCTTCCAGTCCCAGGTTTCCCACCAGCTGTGATGTCTTCATTTCCAATGGGCTTGAGGACTGTTGGGTTCAGCCCCATCCCCAACAGAGGCAGCTGCAGGAATAAGAGGAATCTGAGTAGCAATGGTCGCTTCAACATGGCACTCTTGCTCTTCGTTCCCTGGGTGTACTGTGTCAGGAACCTGGGCCCCTCACCAACTACCTCTCCCCACCCATACATTTCCTTCTGTCATCGCTTCCGGTGGAAAGAAACTTAGAAACCAGGGCTTTACAGAGGGTGTGGCAAAAGTGTGCTACGACACAGGCTAAATCTTCTGGGAGATTAGGTGTTGATCTAATCTGTAGGTGTAACACCACCCGGCTGTGAAATGGTGTTAAGTGGGCTGTATTTACAATATTGTCACAAACTCAAGAATCCTTAGGCCACCTAAACCCTGGGAAGGATCTTATTACCACCACCACCATTCCCAACCTCCTTCTCATCAAAATCATTTTATCCTATATGGTGGAGGGTCTGAACCTCTTCCCCACCCTATGCCATTCTCCTTCTTTGGCTCAGCTACCCTGAATCTACTGTCAAAGCTCTACTGTCTTGGCTGGATAGAAAATACAGTCTTAACTCCTGTGGGCACGTATATAACTGTCTTTTCTCTGACTAATCCAAACCAGAATATTAATCCTTAGCTACTGGCTGAGCTGGGTCCCTGTAGAGACTGGTGAGGAGGTCTGACTTAGAAGTAGATTCTGGAAATGGGGGAACAATACTAGCTTCAAACTCCTCATCTTCCCCTTAATCTGCTTCCCTTTCTGCGTTCCCTATCTCAGTTAATGGTATCATCACCCTCTCAGTCACCCAGACTTGAAATCACAAAGTCATCTCCAATTCCTCCCTCTCTTACTCTGAAAATCCAATCAACTCTACTTTCCGTGGTGTTTCTCCCAGCAGTGTCCTTTCCATAACCACTGTGCTAAATCAGCCTTTCATTCCCTCTAGTCATGGTTCTTACTAGAATCCACCAACTGGCCTCCCTTTCTAAAGGCCCACTGCTCTCTGCCCTGGCTGGGTAGCTCAGTTGGTTAGAGCATTGTCCTGATATGCCAAGGACAATGTGGGTTCAATCCCCATCATCCCATTGCCAGATTTATCTTCCCGTAAACACAGAACTGATCAGAGAGACTCAGAGAGACTATCTACAAAAATTGTTCATTCAGCAAACATTTATTGAGCCTTTAATATGTGCCAGGCACTGTGCTTATGTTCTAACCCACCCTAATTTTCTGTCTATTAAAATTCCTCAGGGTTAGCTCAAATATTATCTCCTTCAAGCAGAATCTTTCCTCTCCCCAATCAGAATTAGTTTGTCTCACTCTAGCCGGTTTTGCTCAGTGGATAGAGCGCCAGCCTGAGGACTGAAGGGTCCCAGGTTCGATTCTGGTCAAGGGCATGTACCTTGGTTGCAGGCTCCTCCTGGGCCAGGGTCTGGTTGGGGTTCCTGTAGGAGGCAACCAATCGATGTGTTTCTCTCACATCGATGTTTCTCTCTGTCTTCCACTCTCCCTAAAAATCAATGGAAAAAATATCCTCGGGTGAGGATTAAAAAAAAAAAAGAATTAGTTTGCCTCCCCACTGTGATCCAGTAGCATTTTGTTATTTTCACTTATTATATGCTAGTTTTATTTTTATGTATTGTAATTTGTTGCTTTTATTATAGTACTTTTCTCTAAAAGGCAATACCACCATCGAAAGAATATTGGCTCGAGTCAAGAAAAAATCCTAGTCTCAGTTGTTACTCAGTAGCTGTATAATATAGGACATGTGAACTTCAACTCTGAATATCAGCCTCCCCATCCACAAAATGAAGACAGCAATCCCTAACTCATGCAGCTGTGTTTGGATTAAAGGAGATAATATCTAAAAAGCATCTGACAGTAGGTGCCTCTTTCGCTAGAGCAGGGATTATTAACCTGAAATTCATGGACACTTAGGGGATGCATCCATGAGCTTCAGGGAGTGCAAGAATCTCCCTGGAAAGTAACGTTTTGTATGTCTCCATGTTCATTTTACTGGGATAAGGGTCACAGCTTCCATCAGCATCAAAGGGGTTGTGAATCAAAAAGGGTAATAATCTCAGTGCTAGACCATAAAGACCTTAAGGGATTAGATCCGGCCTTTCAGGGGTTTAATGAGTGCTTTCTCAGCATATATAGGTCCTTTGAAGGCGATATTAGTACACCCATTTTTCTGACGCGGAAACGAAGAGTGGTTTGTAAAAGGCATAGTTCCTAACCAATGCCAATACTATCGAGCACCCATTCTAGGCCCAAAACTGAGCGAGGCGCCCGGAAGCCAGCGCCTGTCAGAGCTCCGCAGCGCTGCTGCTCCCCTTTTGACAGGTTCGCATCACTCCGCGCTGGGCTCCGGGACCTTCCGCAGCCGCTGCCCGTGTGAAATGGATCTCAGGCCTGAACACTCCCGGAGCGGAGCTCCGCCTCAAGCCGGCCCGGCCCCGCCCAGCCCCGCCCCGCGGAGGACGGTATTGTCCGAAGGTTTACGGAATATCGAGGAGACGCTCCGTAAATTACGGAGTGGGCGATAGTTTCAAAGCGGAATGACTTTGTAAGCTGAAAAAAAACGCTAAAAAGTACTATAAGGGCTACCATTTCCTTATTGCACTCATAAAGAATTGGCAACAGAAGACTGCAGTGTTTAAAAGAAACCACCAATAATAGTTGTGT
>NW_005871052.1:13046077-13072109 GCF_000147115.1 Myotis lucifugus | reverse complement strand
TCCGGCAATGATCGAGAGTTTCTAACCTGCCCCCCGTGTCTCTCGGGCGCCGTTCTCTGCCACCGCCGCCCCCCCCTGCGGCTCCCCCCGCCCCGGAGCCGGCCCGGCTGGGGCCTCCGGCGCTACGGGCTGGGCAAAATGGCGGCCTTCGGGATCTTGAGCTACGAACACCGGCCCCTGAAGCGGCCGCGGCTGGGGCCTCCTGATGTGTACCCTCAAGATCCCAAACAGAAGGAGGTGCGCGTTCACAAACCGGGGCTCTCGCGGGGCCAGGGGCCAGCGCTCAGCACTGGAGGAAGCACCTAGGGTTTGGGAAAGGGGGGGCGCGGCGGTCTGGTGGGAGCAAAAGTCCCGAAAGGGGGAAGAGTAAAGTGGGTGCAGGAGCGTGGGACCTGGAGGGCAGGGGGCGGTTCCTGAGTGTGACTAGGGAACGGTGGAGGGGCCACGCTGGAGGCGGCCTCCCCCTCTACACACCCTTCAGAAAGTTGTCTGAGGCAGCTTGGTGAGCCATGGCTGCTAGCCAGCTTGTGAGGAAAGAGTGATGTTGAGTGAGATCTGGGTGATGGGGAGCCTGAGTAACTTTGTGTGTGTGGGGGGGGGGGGAGGGGCGGGAGGGTGGTGGTGAGGGTGGGGTCCAAATGAACATCAGGGCCTAGCTCTAAACAGTAATCTGTGCTACTTAGAATCCTCCTCCTACCTTCTCGCCGCTCCCCTTTCCCCCTCTTTTCCTGCCCTCCTCTCCCACCACCATCACCCCCAAGGAAAAAACCTAAAATGCCATTTTCCTGCCTCAGGATGAACTGACGGCCTTGAATGTAAAACAAGGTTTCAATAACCAGCCTGCTGTCTCTGGGGATGAACATGGCAGTGCAAAGAATGTAAACTTCAATCCTTCCAAGGTGAGAAAATCCTGCCAGGCTGAAGGAAAGGGCTGGAAGAATCTGAGAAGGAGCAAAGGCTGTGGGTTGGGAAGACCTAAAGGGACGACCTAAGTGGCCAAGTTTCCCTTCATAACCTAATGCTACCACAGTGGCATTTGCCCGTCAAAGGCACCACTACCTCTCCACCCTTTCTTTCCACCTGAGGTATAGTTTTCTTTCCTCAGATCAGTTCCAACTTCAGCAACATTATTGCAGAGAAGTTACGTTGTAACACCCTCCCTGACACTGGTCGCAGGAAGCCCCAAGTGAACCAGAAGGACAACTTCTGGCTGGTGACTCCAAGATCCCAGAGTGCCATTAACACCTGGTTCACTGACCTGGCTGGCACCAAGCCACTCACACAACTAGCCAAGAAGGTAAGATACTGTTTCCTGTTCTTCAGGCCAAGGAGGGGAGCATGGGTACCAAGTATAGTCCTATGCCCAGATTAAGCTATATGGCTGCAAGCTAATGGTGGCAATAGAGGTCTCTCACTATTTGCGATGTCCATCCAGGTCCCTATTTTCGGTAAGAAGGACGAAGTGTTTGGGTACTTAGCAAAATACACAGTGCCTGTGATGAGGGCCGCCTGGCTCATTAAGATGACCTGTGCCTACTATGCAGCAATCAATGAGACCAAGGTTAAGAAGAGAAATACCATTGACCCCTTCATAGGTGAGTAACTCTTAATTACCAGGGTTCCCACCACTGATCGCTTCAAGGAGCGATAGACTCTTAGAATTATTCTCCTTATCTGTATTCCTTGCTTCTGCTTGTATGTTGCTTTCTCTCAATTAGTAAACATCCAGTATCTTGAGTGTTTACTATGTACATGTGCTAGGCTATAAGGATGACCAGTACCTAATCCCTGCCCTTAGGATGCTTATAGTCTAGTAAGTATGCCAAGGCAGGTGTACGAGTCACATTATTAAATATATAAGGTGTCAAAAGAGGAGGCAGAAGCTTCTTTGAGACTTCAGTAGGCAGAAAGATTACTTTCTTTTTTAAAAAATATATATTTTTTTTATTTCAGAGAGGAAGGGAGCAGGAGAGAGAGATAGAAACATCAATGATTAGAGAGAATCATTTATCGGCTGCCTCCTGCACACCCCCTACTGGGGATCGAGACCCCGACCTGGGCATGTGCCCTTGACTGGAATCAAACCTGGGATCCTTCAGTCCGCAGGCCTACACTCTATCCACTGAGCCGGGTGAAAGATTACCCTCTTTTGGGGACACCTGGGAAGGCTTTAGGAAGGTAGCATTTGACTAGAGCCAAAGAGGATGAATAGGGTTTAGAAGTACAGTAGTCCCCCCTTATCCGAGGGGGATATATTTCAAGACCCCCAGTGGATGCTTGAAACCACGGATAGTGACGAACCCAATATATACTGTTTTTTCCTCATACATACCTATGGTAAAGTTTAATTTATAAATTAGGCACAGTAAGAGATTAACAACAGTAAGTAAAAATAGAACAATTATGATAATATACTATAATAAAAGTTTTGTGAATGTGGTATCTCTCTCTAAACATCTTATTGTACTACATTCAAACTTCTTGTGATATGTGAGATGATAATGCCTACGTAATGAGATGAAATGAGGTGAATGACGTACGCATTTTGATGTAGCATTAGGCTACTATTGACCTGATGATATATCAGAAGGAGGATTATCTGCTTTGGATGATCCTGGATCATGGAGCCATGAATGACAGTGTCGATGGTTGGATGTCAGGATGTCAGGAACAGATGATATTGATGGTTAGGAAAATTTATTTATTTTCAGACCACAGTTGACTGTGGGTAACTGAAAAGGCAGAAAGCAAAACCATGGCTAAGGGGTGGGGTGGGGGGTGGGGAAAAGAAAATGTTCTAAGTAGAGGGACAGTATAAAATAGCCCCTTTCCATCTTTCCCTTAGAATGGACTCAGATCATCACCAAGTACTTATGGGAGCAGCTGCAAAAGATGGCTGAATATTACCGGCCTGGGCCTGCAGGCAGTGGGGGCTGTGGTTCCACTATAGGGCCCTTGCCCCATGATGTAGAGTTGGCAATACGGCAGTGGGATTACAACGAGAAGCTGGCCATGTTCATGTTTCAGGTAGGGCATGTCGTGTGGGACATTGGATTGAGCCTGATCTCGCACTCTGCCCATAGAGAACGGAATCTGCCTGCCACCTTACCCCAGTTGTGGTTCTCTTCATCCTGTCATTGATTTTATCTGCCTCATCTCTAATAATCCCTGGGCTAAACTAATCCTTTCCCCTGGTACCCATAGGATGGAATGCTGGACAGACACGAGTTCCTGACATGGGTACTTGAGTGTTTTGAGAAAATCCGCCCTGGAGAAGATGAATTGCTTAAACTGCTGCTGCCTCTGCTGCTTCGAGTAAGGTCTAGGATTTAGGGGTCCTGGGCGGGGGGGCTCTCGGGAGGATTAGAGGAGGAATAAGATGTGACAGCAGGGTCCCTTGGAGAGAATTTGGGGTTTTGCTCCTCATGTCTTCACAGTACTCTGGGGAGTTCGTTCAGTCTGCATACCTCTCCCGCCGCCTTGCCTACTTCTGTACCCGAAGACTGGCCCTGCAACTGGATGGCATGAGCAGTCACTCGGCTCATGTTATGTCTGCTCAGTCGACAAGCACACTGCCCACCACCCCTGCTCCTCAGCCCCCAACTAGTAGCACACCCTCTATACCCTTTAGTGACCTGCTTATGTGCCCTCAGCACCGGCCCCTTGTTTTTGGCCTCAGCTGTATCCTTCAGGTAAGTACTGGGTGGCCCCAAGGAAGTGTTAAGAGGCATCCTGAGAGGAGTTGGTTGGGTGCCTCTCCTGGAGAATGGGGGTGATTCTGAATTGGAGGTGGGACTCGGCACTGAGTACTTGCTTAGAGATTATCGCTTCTCATTCATGGACTGTTAGTTCCTTTTCAGTTAGGAGTGTGGATGAGGGGAGGGGCTCAGGGATGCCACTCTAGGGACTTAGAATACTTTGGACCGGAACTCTAAGGATTGGGTCTTATAATGGGATTCTAGAGAGGTAGCCATGGTAACTGAGTTTGACATAGTGGTTCCTATCTGGCAGACGATCCTCCTGTGTTGTCCTAGTGCTTTGGTTTGGCACTACTCGCTGACTGATAGCCGAATTAAGACCGGCTCACCACTTGACCACCTGCCTATTGCCCCCTCCAACCTGCCCATGCCAGAGGGCAACAGTGCCTTCACTCAACAGGTAAGTCGGACCAGTTGCCTAGTACCCCCAGATTAGGAGGTGAGGCTCAATTATTCTTTCAAAAATAGTGACTTGGAGTCCTCTTCTTTTAGCCTGGGGCCCTGGCCTTTTGTATGCCTTGGTACATCCTTAAAGTCGTTGATATATATTTCAGGTCCGTGCAAAATTGCGGGAGATCGAACAGCAGATCAAGGAGCGTGGACAGGCAGTTGAGGTTCGCTGGTCTTTTGATAAGTGCCAGGAAGCTACTGCAGGTGAGTGCCAGACGATGAATAGTAAGAAGGATGTTTGAGGAAAGGATGGAGATTGGTTAGGACAGAGGTCTGAGAGTTGGACTGCATAGGGAGGTAAATCCCCTTTGCCACTTTTCCTCCTTAGGCTTCACCATTGGACGGGTGCTCCATACTTTGGAAGTGCTGGACAGCCATAGTTTTGAGCGCTCTGACTTCAGCAACTCTCTTGACTCCCTTTGTAACCGAATCTTTGGATTGGGGCCTAGCAAGGATGGGCATGAGGTAAGCAAGAAGGGGCACCGAAGGAACAAAAAACTTTGCAAGAGCAACAGTATGAGGGGAAGTCCTGGTGAGGCATGAAAACGGGATGTCTGAAGAGATGCTATTACTGGGCCGGGATGTTTTAAGATGGGACCCAGTGTTTAAGAAATCGGAACTGGGTTCTTTGTCCCCAGCTCTACCTTACTCACTCCTGTCTTCCTGTGGTCTCCAGATCTCCTCAGATGATGATGCTGTGGTATCACTACTGTGTGAATGGGCTGTCAGCTGCAAACGTTCTGGTCGGCATCGTGCTATGGTGGTAGCCAAGCTCCTGGAGAAGAGACAGGCAGAGATTGAAGCTGAGGTTAGGGAGCAGAGAGAAAAGAAAGTGGTTGGCCAGTGGGGTAGTGGCAACTGGGGTTGGAGACAGATTGAGCTGGTAGTGGGACCATAGTTGAAGCTGTGAGAATAAAGAAGTAGTAGAGAACCTAGGGGGGAAAGTCGAGGACATAAGGCAAAAGTAGAAAGGCAAGAGGATTGATGTCAGAGAAGCAATCAAAACTTCAGTTGGGAGGCAGTAAAGAAAATGGAGGTCAAAGGGGGAATGGAATTGAAAAGTTTGGGGTGGAGACAAAATAGGTGGTAGTTCTAGGATTACACATGGAGGAAGGAGTGAAGAAAACAGGTAAAAACCAATCCTGCAGTTTATTCTTTCATCTTACAGCGTTGTGGAGAATCAGAAGCTGCAGATGAGAAAGGTTCCATTGCCTCTGGCTCCCTTTCTGCTCCTAGTGCTCCCATTTTCCAGGATGTCCTCCTGCAGTTCCTGGATACACAGGCTCCCATGCTGAGTATGGACCCCTGCCACCCTCTGGTTACCTCGGCCTAGACTCAGTTACCCGTTACTGTCATCAGAAAGCATAATTAAGCACCTTCTGGTATATTTTTCTGTCTTGGGCTCTATGCTGAATGAATTTTGGACATAATTCTAGTCTTTGATCATTTTATAGTTTAACAGAGTAGAGAAATAAAGAGAAAAATAAAAACCAGCACAAACAATCGAAGCATTGTCACATATACTTAGCAGCAAAGATGCTATATTCCTTTATGAGATGGTGTGTGGGGCAGGAGGTGGGGTAACCAAGGATACTTTGTCCCTCTGCAGTCTTATTTTGTTTTGGATTGTTCCTCTTTTTGCCTACCTCAGGCACTCTAGGAGGAGTGTGCCTGAGGTGTGTCCCTCTTTCTTTCTGCCCCCCTCTCTTTTTTCCCCCCATCTCTTTTGTGCTTCTCCTAACTAATTTTTTCTCATTCCCTCTCCTCTAGCGGACCCCCGAAGTGAGAGTGAGCGGGTGGAATTCTTTAACTTGGTACTGCTGTTTTGTGAACTGATTCGACACGATGTTTTCTCCCACAACATATATACTTGCACCCTCATCTCCCGAGGGGACCTTGCCTTTGGAGCACCTGGTCCTCGGCCTCCCTCTCCCTTTGATGACCCTGCTGATGACCCAGAGCGCAAGGAGGCTGAATGCAACAGCAGTAGCAAGCTGGAGGTGAGTTTTTCCCAGCCCTGGATAGTTTCTTCCTATGTTCCCATCTTCCTGGCTCCCAGAGTCCTCTGAGAGTCCCTTACCTAATAATGAGACCTAACTATGATCCTAACTATGATGGTAGTATCTGCTTAGTGCTTCTTGGTTTACAAGGCACTCTTGCATCATTCTTTTTTTTAAAGAAATATCTTTATTGATTTCAGAGAGGAAGAGAGAGGGAAAGAGAGATAGAAACATCAATGATGAGAGAGAATCATTGATCAGCTGCCTTCTGCCCAATTGGGGATCAAGCCTGCAACATGGGCATACACCCTGACCGGGAATTGAACTGTGATCTCCTGGTTCCTAGGTTGGCGCTCAGTCACTGAGCCACCGCAGCCGGGCTCGCATCATTCTTTTTCATGTGATCCTAACAACTGCCTTGTGAGGTCATCTTAACCCCATTTTACTTATTTATTTATTTGTTTATTTTCAAATATGTTTTTATTGATTTCAGAAAGAGGAAGGGAGAGGGGGGAGAGAGAGAAATATCAGTGATGAGAGAGAATCATCGATTGGCTGCCTCCTGCACGCCCCCACTGGGGATCGAGCCCGAAGCCCGGGCTTGTGCCATGACTGAGAATCAAACCCTGACGTCCTGTTTTATAGTTTGACGCTCAACTACTGTACCACACCAGCCAGGCTATTTTTTCTTTTTTTAAGAATATGTTCTTATTTGTTTTATTTTAATATGTTGTTATTGATTTTAGGGAGAGGATAGAATGAGAAACATAGATCAGCTGCTTCCTGCATGCCTCCTACTGGGGATCAGGCCACAACCCAGTCATGTGCCCTGACCAGGATCGAACTGGTGACCTGTTGGTTTGTGGGTTGATGCTCAACCACTGAGGCACTGTGGCACTGCGGCTGGGCTGTTTTTATTAATTTGGGAGAGGGAGGGAAGGAGAGAGAGAGAGAGAGAGAGAGAGAGAGAGAGAGAGAAAGAGAGAGAGAGAGAGAGAGAAACATCAATGTGAGAGAGAAACATCCATCATTTGCCTCCCCCATACACACCTGACCCAGGATTGAGCCTGTAACCTGGGTATGTGCCCTGACTGGGAATTGAACCTGATTCCTTTTCGTGCATGGGACGACGCTCACACAACTGAACCACCCGACCGGGGCTATTTATTTTGTTCTTAACTGAGGCCCATGGTGGTTAAATGAATAATCAAGGCCTGAATCTAGATCCTGTGCTTTTCCCAGTATGGTCTCCTGTCTCCAACTCCCTTGTCAACTTTTCTAGATGGTGGGGAGCAGCTCCCTGGGGCTAAAACACTCCGCTTATGTTCTGTGCCCTCAGGATCCAGGGCTCTCGGAGTCTATGGACATCGACCCTAGTTCCAGTGTACTCTTTGAGGATATGGAGAAGCCTGATTTCTCAGTAAGTTAGAGCCTGGTGTGGAAGAACCCACCTCTTCAGGGCCTCCCATGATACCTCTTTTGGGAATTTCTTTATGCCCTTTCATCCCCTTTTGTTCCTCTAAACCAGGGGTGGGGAACTTTTTTTTCTGCCAAGGGCCATTTGGATATTATAATACCATTCGCTTAATATAATTCACTTAATATAAATTTATGTTGCTATGATAAAAGCTCCTAGATTTATTGAATTTCAAATCCCACCTGCAGTTGCCTTAGCAGGGCCAGAACAAATGATTTTGCAGGCCAGACGTTCCCCACCCCTGCTCTAAGCATTATGCCCTTTTGCCTTTCTCTTAGTTGTTCTCCCCAACGATGCCCTGTGAGGGGAAGGGCAGTCCATCGCCCGAGAAAGCAGATGTTGAGAAGGAGGTGAAACCACCACCCAAGGAGAAGATGGAAGGGACTCTCGGGGTTCTTTATGACCAGCCGCGGCACGTGCAGTATGCCACACACTTTCCGATCCCCCAGGTACTCTTCCCCAATACCCTGTGACCATCTGTTTTGAGTCCAGGTTTCTGTCCCAGGACCAGCAGAGGGGTTGGAGCTGTTCTTGAGGGTGCAACGTGCTGGGAAGGGTTTGAGCACTGGGCTGCTGAGGGGCATAGCGCATGCTTTTAAGTGGAGGGAAAGAGATTCGTGCAGGAGTCTGATGGTGCTGCTGGGATGCAGGAGGAGTCATGCAGCCATGAGTGCAACCAGCGGTTGGTCGTACTGTTTGGGGTGGGAAAGCAGCGAGATGATGCCCGCCATGCCATCAAGAAAATTACCAAGGATATCCTGAAGGTTCTGAACCGCAAGGGGACAGCAGAAACTGGTGGGTTTGAGGCTCCTTAACCGATCTCCCCTCAAAGAATGCCCTAGTCAGTCTTCCCTTCCCCAGCATAAGGCATTCCCAGTCATGTCCCAATGTCCTGTCTCTTGGAGTCTTCTGAGAGCTCTAGTCCTTTTGAAACTTCCCCCCTCATTCCCCCCCTCTGCAGACCAGCTTGCTCCTATTGTGCCTCTGAATCCTGGAGACCTGACATTCTTAGGTACCACACAGTAAGCCCCGTACTGCCCTCCCTCCCTCTCCCTTCCCTCCCTCAACCTAGCACCTCCCTGTATTTATTCCTCTTATGGTCCACATAGTTTGTGGTCCTTGCAACCTTCCCTTCACTGTCCCCTTCATCCCTCCCCCACCCCTTCCTTGGCCCTCCCTTCCCATCTGCCCTCTTCCCTGCCTCCCCTTCCTTCTTCGTTCCCTCCCTCCCACCCCCGCATAGCCTTTCCCTCCATTCCCCACCCCACCCCTAGTCAACTAGTTTATCTTCCCTGTCCTGACTGATCTCTTTCAACTGTCCTCTTAGGTGGGGAGGATGGGCAGAAGCGGCGTCGCAATCGGCCTGAAGCCTTCCCCACTGCTGAAGATATTTTTGCTAAGTTCCAGCACCTTTCACATTATGACCAACACCAGGTCACAGCCCAGGTGTGGGCCTAAGTCCAGCCCCCTTCCCACACTCTGGCCTTCCATCCTCTTTTCCTTTCCTCATCTTCTTTCCCTCCTAAGCAGGGCAAACCTCCCAGTCTCATCCCCTTCCACTGCCATCCTTTCCTGCTTCCCTCCACCTCTCTCCACTCCCGTCTCACTCCCACTGCCCTTATCAGGTCTCCCGGAATGTTCTGGAGCAGATCACGAGCTTTGCCCTTGGCATGTCATACCACTTGCCTCTGGTGCAGCATGTGCAGTTCATCTTCGACCTCATGGAATATTCACTCAGCATCAGTGGCCTCATCGACTTTGCCATTCAGGTGGGGAAGTTGGGGAGATAAGGGTGGAGGAAGGAGTTTGTACTGTATAGGGTCATAAGGATAGGAGTTGAGACTCAAGTCAGAGTCCCAGCTATTTGCAGGGGCAGAAAGATTAGCTCAGGGGGAGTGGAACATGAGCTAAGACGGCAGGAATAGAGACTCAAGTGCTCCCTGGGGAGGTCCAAGACACAGATGAGAGCATTGGGTATAGACTGTCCTCCCACCATGGAGTTCATAGAATTCTATCCTGGAGAGTGATTAGATCATTGATGTGGCTGATGTCATTAATAGAATAAAGGGCTGTGGCATATAGCAGCAGGGCCCTTGTAGACTGAGGCGGCTCCAGCAATAAGGGCCTGGGGCCTGGCTTTGCCAGTTTCTTCTAAGAAAGTGTGGGATTTTATATAATATGTGGGGCCTGTTCTCGTTTCTCACCCTACTTACTCTGCTAGCTATTGAATGAGCTGAGTGTAGTCGAAGCCGAGTTGCTCCTCAAATCCTCTGACCTTGTGGGCAGCTACACTACTAGCCTATGTCTGTGCATCGTGGCTGTCCTGCGGCACTATCATGCCTGCCTCATCCTCAACCAGGACCAGATGGCACAGGTCTTTGAGGGGTAAGCAGGGCTTTGGAATTACCGGAGCACAGAGGGCTCTCATGAATGCCGATGGGGCTCTCACTGTGGACGTGCATGCCATTCATGTGGGGTGGGGTGGGGTGGAGTGAGTATTGCCAAAAGACTTTAATCTGTGTCCAGGGACCTTTGTGTCCTGGCCCCTGCACACTTATCTGCTGTCCCTCTTCACCTTCCTTTCTCGTGACAGGCTGTGTGGCGTAGTGAAACATGGGATGAACCGGTCGGATGGCTCCTCTGCAGAACGCTGTATCCTTGCTTATCTCTATGATCTGTACACCTCGTGTAGCCATTTAAAGATCAAATTTGGGGAGCTTTTCAGGTAAGAGAGGTGGGAGGTAAGGGGTAGAGAATGGAACCTCGTCCTTTATCCTTCCCATTGTCGCCCATCTTAGGAGCAGAGCACAGCCCAGGACCCTGCTGCCTTTGCAGGGTCGTTTGGGGACTGTGCCCTCCATGTGTTCTTAGTTCCTGAGAGTGGTTCTCCTTCCTTGTTGGCCTTAGTCCCAGCCCATCTCGGTGGGGCCCACACTCCTCCCCCTGCCTTCAGGGGCCCCTGTGCTTCTAACTGGGTTCTTTTCTTGCCTCGTCTGCTTTGTCCCATCTCCCTTTTTCCTGTCCCAAAGTCCCTGGTCTCTCACTTTCTCTTCTTTTTCTTTCCTCCCCCTTCCTGACCATCTTTCTGTCTCACCAGACCTTCAACACTACTATCTGCTTTCCCCTACCCCTGCAGCGACTTCTGCTCCAAGGTGAAGAACACCATCTACTGCAACGTGGAGCCATCAGAATCCAATATGCGCTGGGCACCTGAGTTCATGATTGACACTCTGGAGAACCCTGCTGCTCACACCTTCACCTACACAGGGCTAGGCAAGAGTCTTAGTGAGAACCCTGCTAACCGCTACAGCTTTGTCTGCAATGCCCTTATGCACGTCTGTGTGGGGCACCATGATCCCGATAGGTATGGGGCGTACTGAGTGAGGAATGGGCACTGCGCTCTGGCCCCATATTGGGAGGGATGAGATGCCTGGGAGGTACTGCAATCTTGGTTATTGCCGGAGTGGAAATGAAAAGTTAATGGGTCTGAGGTTTTATGGAACAAGGTTTTTCCTGAGGGCATTTGTACTTTTCCCCAGGGTGAATGACATCGCAATCCTGTGTGCAGAGCTGACCGGCTATTGCAAGTCACTGAGTGCAGAATGGCTGGGAGTACTTAAGGCCTTGTGCTGCTCCTCAAACAATGGCACTTGTGGTTTCAACGACCTCCTCTGCAATGTAGATGTGAGACTTGGGTGGGGTCCTGCTGGGGCCTGGGCCACTTACCAGGGCAGGAGTCTGCTCTCAGTAATCAAGGCGGTACAGGGACAGAGTTTGATTGTTTTTTAATATATTTTTATTGATTTCAGAGAGGAAGGGAGAGGGAGAAAGAGTGTGAAGCATCAGTGATGAGAGAGAATCATTTTTTTGGTGCCTCCTGCACGCCCCACACTAGGGATCAAGCCACAACTTGGGCATGTGCCCTGACCGGGAATCGAACTGTGACCTTCTAGTTCATAGGTCCACGCTCAACCGCTGAGCCACACCGGCTGGGCGGGTACAGAGTTTTGTACAGTCGAGGCATACCACTTTGAGTTTGATTTAGCACCCTGTCTCCCCTCTGAGTCTTAATGTCTGTCTGCTTTTTCCTCCAGGTCAGTGACCTGTCTTTTCATGACTCCCTGGCTACTTTTGTTGCCATCCTCATTGCTCGCCAGTGTTTGCTCCTAGAGGATCTGATTCGCTGTGCTGCCATCCCTTCACTCCTTAATGCAGGTAAACTACCAGTCCAGAACCCCTAGAATTTCTAGATCCCAAATTTCAACACACACTCTATGGGTGCACTCTCATTGTTCAGTGTCGGGCTCCCTGGCATCCCCAGAGGCCAGTCCTGTGGTGTGTCTCAGGCTGGGGAGCCTCTGTATAACCCTGCATTTGCAACCCTGATCTGTCATTTTGTGATCCTTCGAGGAACTCCTCTCATACAGCAAAACGGTTGGCTGCTCCACCTCTTCTTCAGCATTATCTTGGTTTTTTTCCTCCTTTTGCCTGACCTCATCTCCCCCTTTACCATCCCTCCTCCACAAACCTATATACAGTCTGCTTTCCTTCTGTCTGATCTGCTTTGTCTTCCTTTCTGTAGCTTGCAGTGAACAGGACTCTGAGCCAGGGGCCCGGCTTACCTGCCGCATCCTTCTCCACCTTTTCAAGACACCTCAACTCAATCCTTGCCAGTCAGATGGAAGTAAGTGATCCGGATCTGAGCCAGCCAGCAGTAGAAAGTGTGGCTACCCCACCCCCACAGTTTCTACTTTTGCTTCCCCTGACTTCAGCTCCCTCCCCAGACAAGCCTACTGTAGGAATCCGCTCCTCCTGTGACCGCCACCTGCTGGCTGCCTCCCAGAACCGCATCGTGGATGGAGCTGTGTTTGCTGTTCTCAAGGCTGTGTTTGTACTTGGTATGGGGGTAGGAAGGTAGTGGTGCCAGAAGTGTGTATAGGGTGGAGTGCCAGCTAAACTACAAAGGACAGTCTCTCTCCTGAAGGTGGTCTCCCTGACCTTTAGGGAAGAGAGGAGGGAGGGAAGTATATTTCTGTTCCATAGGGCAGGACTTGGGGAGTTGCTGCCTCTGTGGGTCCGGGGTGGGTCTCCACACAGTATTCGGATCTCACCCCTCCCTATCTCCCGCCTATGGACCACAGGGGATGCGGAACTGAAGGGTTCAGGCTTCACTGTGACAGGAGGAACAGAAGAACTTCCAGAGGAGGAGGGAGGAGGTGGTACTGGCGGTCGGAGGCAGGGTGGCCGCAACATCTCTGTGGAGACAGCCAGTCTGGATGTCTATGCCAAGTACGTGCTGCGCAGCATCTGCCAACAGGTCAGTCTCACCTTCCCCCCACACTTCCTAAATGCTTTTCTATAATATAGTCCTGTTTCCAGCCATGATCACGCCACCTCTCTACTATACATTGTGTCCCTCACCAACTCCCACCCTATCCCCCTTATTCGTGACCCCCCTTTCTGGTTGCCTCAGTCCCCTGATAATCAGCCTCCTTAGGAATGGGTAGGAGAACGTTGCCTTAAATCGCTGTGTGAGGACAGCAATGACCTACAAGATCCAGTGTTGAGTAGTGCCCAGGCTCAGCGCCTCATGCAGCTCATCTGCTACCCACATCGACTGCTGGACAATGAGGACGGGGAGAACCCCCAGCGGCAGCGCATTAAGCGTATTCTCCAGGTAGGTCAAGGAATTGGGGGTCTTGTAGAAAGCAATGTAGTCCAAGCCTGGGGTCAAACCATGGAAACCTTGAGAGAAAAAGAGATGAGGAGTTAAGAAGGAAGACAGATAAGGATGTGGGTGAGAGAAACAGCTCCAGCATGGGTTTAGAAGTAAAGCCAAAATGGTCTAGACCAGGGTTGGGCAAACTTTTTGACTCGAGGGCCACAGTGGGTTCTTAAACTGGACCGGAGGGCCGGAACAAAAGCATGGATGGAGTGTTTGTGTGAACTAATATAAATTCAAAGTAAACATCATTACATAAAAGGGTACGCTCTTTTTTTTTTTTTTTTAGTTTTATTCATTTCAAACGGGCCGGATCCGGCCCGCGGGCCGTAGTTTGCCCACGGCTGGTCTAGACTCTAGAATAAACTGTTGGGTAAGGGCACAGCTCTCTGGATGCAGTGGGACTGTAGCTTATCTTGGGGGCGGCGGGGGGGCATGGCATCTGGGAGACCTACTTTTTGGCCTTGTGTTTTTGGCACTTTGGCCATGGCTCAGTAATGAATGGTAATACTACTCAGTAGCTACTACACTAGAATGTCTGTTTCATGCCAGCTACTGTGCTCAGCACACTATGTGTATTTTCTCATTTAATATTTACGACCCTATGAAGTAGGTATGAGTATCTCTGTTCGACTGGTAAGGAAACTGAGGTTTGAAGAGGTTAAGTAACTTGCTAAAGGTCACACAGCTAGTAAGCTAAGAGTCAGTATGTGAACTCAGGTATACCTTGCCCTTTTTGCTTAACCATGCAGCTTCAGACATTCAGGTGACTAGAGAGTGGACAAATAAAGCCATTAAGGAAAAGCTAAAGGAATGAGGTCTCTAAAGTCCAGAGGAGATAATGCCAAAGAGATTAGCTAGCAGTATAGCCTTGGGGTCTGTAAAGGACTTTGAGCAGCTGGTTTGAAACAGGAGAAGCAGGCTTCAACTTTAACATCAAGGATTTAGGTAAAGTGTTAAGCAGAACTTCCTTGTGCTAAAGAATGTGAGGCCCGCCCAGCTGGCGTGGCTCAGTGGTTGGGCATCGACTTAGGAACCAGGCGGTCAACAGAGTTCGATTCCCTTTCAGGGAACATGCCCAGGTTGCAGGCTCGATCACTAATCTCTCTCATCATTGATGTTTCTGTCTCTCCCTCTCCCTTCCTCTCTGAAACCAATAGAGGAGTTTATTTTAAAAACAAATAAATAAGTAAAATAAAAATATATTTTAAAAAAGAATGTGAGGCCCTGAAACAGGAACCTGGGGAAAGATATGAAATCTTTCCTGAACCACTTTTTTAAAAGGTTAGATTTTTCAACCATTTTGAATTATTTAGGTGTAATCTTTCCTAAAGCTGGGATTATAGAGGTCCCTTTCAGAGTGTGGTTCAAGGTTGTGAGAGATCAGGAACTGGCCTTGGAGTGATGAGTGGTTGTGGGTGACATGAAGATGACTAGCTTGGGTGTGGGGTCTCTATCACAGAACTTGGACCAGTGGACCATGCGCCAGTCTTCCTTGGAGCTGCAGCTCATGATCAAGCAGACCCCAAACAATGTGAGTGGTGCCCCGCCCTCTCTTTCCCATGCTCACTTCTAGCTCCGAGTGTCAGGGAGGTGGCCCACCATAGAAGAACGTAGGTCCTACCCTGGGGTTCTTGAGATAAGAGAGGATGGGAAGATGGCAGATATGTAGAGCCGATGATAAAGGAGCTGGGTTGGAAGTGTTGGGACTCTTGAGTTGTGGGAAGGGTTGGCGGTGGTAGTTGTGGAGGCTGTTTCTGTGGTCACTACTGTAAGGAGGTCTGCAAAGGAGAATACTGGGGAATTGAAAAAATCTTCAGGGACCGGAGGGTATGACTCCCAACAGGCTGGTGTCCCTCCCCTCCCATTAACCTCCACAGATGCCTTCATCTGCCCTCATCTCCCATCTCTCCTACCATCTCTTTTCCTTCACCCCAACTTCCCATTTAGCGTCCCTGTGCCTTTCCTCTTCCCCAGGAGATGAACTCCCTCTTAGAGAACATTGCCAAGGCCACAATTGAGGTTTTTCAACAGTCAGCAGAGACAGGGTCATCTTTTGGAAACACTGCAAGCAACATGCCCAGCAGCAACAAGGCCAAGCCCGTGCTCAGGTTGGGTAGACACCTGTTAGTACCCATCCCCTTATAAGTTTCTCTGATGTCAATGTAAATTATTTCAACCGTGTGGAGATAGATATCAGGCATGTCCATCAGGAGAGGAGAGGATGGATTCTACCAACCTTGCCTGGCTCCTCTGTAACCCTGTGGACTCCATCTGTCTTCCAGCTCTCTAGAGCGCTCTGGTGTCTGGCTGGTGGCCCCCCTCATTGCTAAACTGCCCACCTCAGTCCAGGGGCATGTGTTAAAGGCTGCTGGGGAAGAATTGGAGAAGGGCCAGCACCTGGGTTCGTCTTCCCGCAAAGAACGTGATCGACAAAAGCAGAAGAGGTAAAGCAGCTGGAAGGGGGGCAGGAGCAAGGGGTAGAAAGGAGAGGAAGCAGCCCAGTGAAGAAAAGTTAGGGCAGAGGGGTGAGGAAAAAAACCCATGGAAAAGTGGAAAATCAGAGGGTAAGCATGGGTCACATTGAGCAAGCGGCTAGATCTTAAGATAGTAGGCTATGGGGCTTGGGAGAATGAAGTTGGAAGCGGCCAGATCTCCAGCCCATGGTCCTATTCTTTTTCTTTTCCTTTCCTCTCATCTCTAGCATGTCTCTGTTGAGCCAGCAGCCCTTCTTATCCCTGGTACTGACATGTCTGAAAGGGCAGGATGAGCAGCGTGAGGGACTCCTTACCTCCCTCTACAGCCAGGTGAACCAGGTACGGGTCTCTGGGTCATGGAGCCTGGCAGGAGGGCAGAGAAGGATGTGCCCAAGAGGCCACTGTGTAGTCGGAACCTTCATTACTTTCCGTGAACACTGTGGGTACTTTGGAATGGAAATGAGGGGATCCCTGAGCTGTGTGTTATACTTGTTTCTGTCTTAGATTGTTAATAATTGGCGAGATGACCAGTACTTAGATGATTGCAAACCAAAGCAGCTAATGCATGAGGCCCTCAAACTGCGGCTCAACCTGGTGAGAAAGGGAGCTGGGAAGAAGAAGGGAAGGGGTGGGGCTAGAATTGCAGAGCAAAGAAGTCCTAGCCCAGGGAGGGCAAGGGGAATGATGGCGGGCCCAGGCTATTCTGGGTCTTCAAGCATTCACCCAGCTCTCCTAAAGGACGCAGGCCCTGAAAGTGGTTAAGGACACTGAATCCTAGCAGGGACACTGCCTCAATTATCCTAGATTCTGGCCAGACCCTAGAAGACTTAGAAGCTCATTTTAGAATGTTGGATAGAATCTTGGACATCCCTTAGTCCAACTCCTATGATTTAATAAGTAAGGAAACCAAGGCCCAGAGATGTCAATTATTAAGTCATTGCCCTGAGTTCATGTAGCAAGTAATAGGTACAACTGGAATACTGACCTCAGGTGTCCCTAGTCCACGCAACCCAGGTTCTGATCCAAACTTTCCTTAAATGCTGAACTTCACCCTGAGCCATCTGACTGACCTATTATGGCCTTGGCAGGTGGGTGGCATGTTTGACACTGTGCAGCGTAGCACCCAGCAAACCACTGAGTGGGCAGTGCTCCTCCTGGAGATCATCATCAGCGGCACTGTCGACATGCAGTCCAACAAGTAAAGCACCCTACCCCTCCCTGCATTTTGTGCCCAAGAGGGACCCCCTTCCCCCACACCAGGTGCACAGCCCCCTGTGATCCCTGGTTTTGATGCCCCTGGAGTGACATCTTAAGCACCATTTTCTGCTTGCATCCAACCCCCAGTCCTTTATTTTCACCTCTTCTCCGATTTTCTTCCTGGCTTCCTGTCATAGTGAGCTCTTCACTACTGTATTGGACATGCTGAGTGTGCTCATCAATGGGACCCTGGCTGCAGACATGTCCAGCATCTCTCAAGGCAGCATGGAGGAAAACAAACGTGCCTACATGAACCTGGTGAAGAAGCTGCAGGTGAGCAGAAGAGGCAAGGGTGAGGCTTAGGCCAGTCAATGAAGGAAAAATACCACATGATCTCACTCATTCATGGATAATAAAGACCATTACAAACTTTTGAACAATAATAGATACAGAGGCAGAGCTGCCTCAAACTGATTGTCAAACTGCAGTGGGAAGGCCAGGGAGGGTTGGGGGACAGGAGGGAGGGGAATAAGAGATCAACTGAAGGACTTGTTTGCATCCATATAACCATAACTAATGGACATAAGACACTGGGGGGTAAGGGAGGGCAGGGGTTTGTCAAGGGCCGGGGGGGGGGGGGGGGAAGGACACTTATGTAATACCCTTTGTAATACTTTTAGCGAAAAAAATAAATAAATAAATAAATAAATAAATAAATTTAAAAAAAAAAAAGGTGAGGCTTAGGGAACAGTAATATTCTTACCCTACTGTCCCCTGACCTTGCAGTGGCTGTCCAGCCTCTGGGACTTTGCTCTGGCCAGAGACCCCACCCTGTCCTTTCACAGTCGCTTTTTCTTTGTTATTTGTATAGCAAGGATTGACTGAGTGTTTTCATGCTAGGTTCTGTGTTGTCCCAAGACTTTTCACCCCTATGTTTTTGTATTCTTGAACTCTTGTCTCTTCTTACTGTGCCCACAGAAAGAGTTGGGGGAGCGCCAGTCAGACAGTCTGGAAAAGGTTCGCCAGCTGCTGCCACTGCCCAAGCAAACCCGAGATGTCATCACCTGTGAGCCACAGGGCTCCCTTATTGACACCAAGGGCAACAAGATTACTGGCTTTGATTCCATCTTCAAGAAGGAGGCATGTTTCATTGTCTTTCTGCCCCAAATTCTCTACCCCCCGCCTTTCCCCGCTTCGGACAAGAGCCTTTCCTGCATTAACCTTGTACCTACAAAGGCTCATCAGGCTACTGCGTCCATCAGGCTCTGCAGTGAAAGCCGCCTCTGCAATGTTGAGCTCTTCACTAACTTTACTTACATTTCTTCTCCCCATCTTGGGAGTCTCAACCTCTTTCCTTGGTCTCTTCATTCACCCGTACCCACCGCTCACCACTCCTACCCACCTTTTAACATACCACCCATTTCTCAGCACTTTACCCTCCTCTTTCCTCTGTCCCACCTACCTCCTGCCCTCCTCCAACCCTGCCTGCACCCCACCCATCTATCTGGCTGACAGCTCATATCTGATACCTTCATGCCTGCATTTTTCTCCCTCCACTCACTCATCTCTGCACAATTTTCTTTCTCCTCTCTCTGTTAGTTGTAGTATTTGTTAAGTAACTATAATCAATGTGTATAGTAGAGAGGGAGTGGAAGAAGAGGATCTAGAGCAGTGGTTCTCAACCTGTGGGTTGCGACCCCTTTGGCGGTCGAACGACCCTTTCACAGGGGTCGCCTAAGACCATCCTGCATATCAGATATTTACATTACGATTTATAACAGTAGCAACATTACAGTTATGAAGTAGCAACGAAAATAATTTTATGGTTGGGTCACAACATGAGGGCCAGAAGGTTGAGAACCACTGATCTAGAGTTTAAAATCCAAAGTCCAACCCATTCATGTATAATTCTCATGTCTTTTCCTGTCCCATCTGTCTCTGTCCCCCTTCCTCAGTGTCTCTGTCTCTCTCCACCTGTCTCTTTGTCTCCCTCTGCCTACCTCTCTCTTCCTGTTTTTCTCCTTTTCTCTCTTTCCCTCTCTGCCTGTCTTTAGTCTCTCACTGCCTTTTCTCTTCATTTCTATCTCTGTCTCCCTCTGAATGCCTCTCTCTCTCTCTCTCTCTCTCTCTCTCTCTCTCTCTCTCTCTCTCTCCCTCCCTCCCTCCCTCCTCCATACACCCATCACCTTCTTTCCACTTAACTCTGTCTCCCGTGTGCATGTTTGTGTGTCCATACCCATCTGTCTTCATCTGACCATCTCTCCTGAATCTGCCCATTACTTTTTTTTTCTTTCATTGCCTGAAGATACTTCCCCCTTTCCTATAAGTCCTTAAGGTCTGGCTTCTGTTTTACAAGCCTTAGCCGCTCATTGTTTCTCATTTTCTGGAGCAGGGTCTACAGGTTTCCACCAAACAAAGGCTCTCCCCCTGGGATCTTTTTGAGGGCTTGAAGCCGTCAGCGCCACTGTCTTGGGGCTGGTTCGGAACAGTCCGGGTGGACCGGAGAGTGGCTCGAGGTGAGGAGCAGCAGCGCTTACTGCTCTACCACACGCACCTGCGGCCTCGGCCCCGGGCGTATTACCTGGAGCCACTGCCGCTGCCACCAGAAGATGAGGAGCCCCCTGCTCCTACTCTGCTAGAGCCTGAGAAAAAGGCTCCAGAGCCCCCCAAAACTGACAAACCTGGGGCTGCTCCAGCCAGTACTGAGGAACGCAAGAAGAAGTCCACCAAAGGCAAGAAACGAAGCCAGCCAGCTGCTAAGACAGAGGTTAGTGCTGTCCCCGTGATGCTTCCACAGCCAGTTTCTGGTTTGTAGGAAGGGCAGGGGCATGTGGGGCAGGGGTGCCTTTGGAATTATAATAACCATGTAGATCCAGTTCCCCATCACCCCTCCTAGCCCACTTCACCCCCACCTCTCACCTTCCTCTTCTACTGTTCACATAGGACTTTGGAATGGGCTCAGGACGGAGTGGCCCCTATGGCGTGACAGTGCCTCCAGACCTCCTGCACCATACTAACCCTGGTTCCATAACCCACGTTAGCTACAGGCAGGGCCCCATAGGCCTCTACACCCAGAACCAGCCACTACCTGCAGGTTAGTGCCACCCCAGGAATGAGAGACTTACCTGGATTCCTCCTGCCTCAGGGATGATGCCCCTCGTCCAAGGAGCTATGGGTAACCAGGACACCTAGCTGGGGATGGAGGGACAAGGAGCCTTGAGAGGTCAGCCTGCTCCCATTTCCAGGTGGCCCTCGTGTGGACCCATACCGCCCTGTGCGGTTACCAATGCAGAAGCTGCCTGCCCGACCACCTTACCCTGGAGTGCTTCCCACAACCATGAGTGGTGTCATGGGACTGGAACCCTCTTACAAGACCTCCGTGTACCGACAGCAGCAGCCTGCAGTGCCCCAAGGACAGCGCCTTCGCCAACAGCTCCAGGCAAAGATAGTGAGAGGGGCCGTAGGGAGGGCCCCCAGGGAGAGGCATTTGAGGGTCACAGGACTGAGGAGACACTTGGGCTCTTCACGGGGACATGCAGAGTGGGAGATAGAGTTAACAAGATGGCGGAAAGTGTTCTCTGAGTTTACATTTGTCCCCGTTTTCCCTTTTAGCAGAGTCAGGGGATGTTGGGCCAGTCATCTGTCCACCAAATGACTACTAGTTCTTCCTACGGTTTGCAGACCTCCCAGGTAAGGGCACAAGATGGTGAGAATTAGGGAGCTTGAGGCAAGTTGCTCTGCACGCTCTTGGTCCTGACTCTCTCCTCCTTTCGTCCAGGGATATACTCCTTATGTTTCTCATGTGGGATTGCAGCAACACACAGGCCCCGCAGGTACCATGGTGCCCCCCAGCTACTCCAGCCAGCCTTATCAGAGCACCCACCCTTCTACCAATCCTACTCTTGTAGATCCCACTCGCCACCTGCAACAGCGGCCCAGTGGCTATGTGCACCAGCAGGCCCCTACCTACGGACATGGGCTAACTTCCACTCAAAGGTACCCAAGGGAGTCGGGGTTGTAAAGGCACTGAGGTACAGAGGCACATTTGACTTGGAAAAACATGCCTGGGGTGATGGGACTAATCAGACCTTCTGGAGGTGGCAAGAACATTTATCTGGCCACATAGCCTGTTGCTACAAAATGCCAGAGCTGGAAGGGACCCTGGCAACCAGTAGTCCCACACCTGCTTCCTCTATATTTCTTTGAGGCCGAGAGAAGGGAAATGATTTATATGACTACAGTAAGGGCAAGTCTAGGATTCATCGATGCACTGCATGATAAGTTGGCATAAAGCCAGTGTTAGAACAGTCTTAACTCTGGAATGGACTAATGAACATATCCTCTCACTATTCTGAACATTAGTCAGGCCTAAGTTAAGACATCGTAATTGTGTCTTGAGGGTCTGTAGCTTAGGGTTTAGAACACTGAAGGGTAGACCAGCAGAAGTCCTTTTACTGAGAAGTAGTAACTGCTCACTGTGTGGCCAGCACTGTGCTAAGACCGGTTGGGGCGAGGAAAGATATTTTTAAAAAACTATGAAGTCCCTCACCACAAAGAATTGTTACTCTAGTTGAGGAGATGAGACTTACCCAGAGGAACATTTAGAGAACACTGAGGAAAATCAGCCAGATGTGCCATTATGTACTGTGAAGTAAAATGGGAATCCAGAAAAGATGCATGGTGCTGTCATCGTGGGCCTGAGTCGTCAGAGGAAGTGTCACGAAGGAGGTTGGACTTGCGTTGAAGGATGGCTATGATTTGTATTTGTGGAGAGGAGGAGAAGGAAGGGGATTCCAGATAGAGGGCATATCATGAACAAAGACATGGGAGCCAAATGAGGGGAGTGGCTGGGAGGAGAGGTAGGAGAAGAACTTGGATGGAGGTAAAATTGGTGTCAGGGAAGTAAGGGATAGGCCAGGAGTGGGCAGGTTGAAGAGGGCCTTTACTGCTTAGTGCAGAACTGAGACACAATTCCAGAAAGAGCTCTTTGGATCTGGAAAGTGACATGACGAGTTGGACATGTCTAGAGATTATTATGGGATGCATGGATAGGATGCATAGAGAAGGTGCGAGAAGACTTGAGACAGGGGACCTGGTCAGTAGCCTGGTACAGTGATGTACAGATTGGGGTAAGGAAAGTGGAAGGAGCAGTGGGACTCAATTGTCTTTAAGCCCCTGAAATGTTATTGGGGATTGCCACCGACAACAAAAACCTCACAAAGTGTTAACAAAATGCCTGTCCTATGCTAAGACTTTTTTTTCCATTTTTATAAGAGAAAAATAGCTAAGACAGAATTGAAAAATTTCTAGCCATGAAGGTTATGAGACACTGAGATGGGGCATTGTCTTTACTCCTTACTCCCCTACTTAGAAAGGTGCCAGGACCCAAAGGGCTCTTCTGATTAGTGACAGGAGGAATGAATGAAACGACTGAAGTGTCTTTAGAGTCAGGACCTGGGGCTTCTCTTTCACCTCTCTCCCCGCCCCATGCCTTGATCTCTGGACCTCTCTTTGTAGGTTTTCACACCAGACACTGCAGCAAACACCCATGATAGGTACCCTGACACCACTGAGCACTCAGGGTGTCCAGGCTGCCGTCCGATCAGCTGCCATCCTGCCTGAACAACAGCAGCAGCAGCCACCGCAGCAGCAGCAGCAGCAACAGCAGCAACAACAGCAGCAGCAGCAACAGCAACAGCAGCAGCAACAGTACCACATCCGGCAGCAGCAGCAGCAGCAGCAAATCCTACGGGTAAGGCCCAGGGAGTTCACAGGGGACCTGGGAACCCGAGGAGGAGGAAAGGCCCAGGCTCCTCCTCATTGTTATCTATAGTGACTGAGGCAGTACATAGAAAGCGCCTGGCAGAGTATCTGGCATGCAGTAGGATCTTAGAGAGTTAGTTTCCCCTTATACCCACTTTGGTTTTGTGGTCGTCCTATTGGGAGAGAGTTGGGGGTTGTCTGCTGGGGACTCTAGATTGGGTATCTTTCTCTGCAGCTCTCTGAGGAAGGAGGGCACTGAACCCAGTTTCCTCCCTGCTGCTTCTTCCCCTGTTCCCATCCCTCCATGCCTGGGCTCAGCTGCTTGCTCTCCTTAGCAATATCTCTTATGTTCTCATAGCAACAGCAGCAACAGCAACAGCAACAGCAGCAGCAGCAACAACAACAACAACAAGCACACCAGCAGCAGCAACAGCAGCAGCAGCAGCAGCAGCAGCAACAACAGGCAGCGGCTCCTCCCCAGCCCCAGCCCCAGTCCCAGCCCCAGGTAGCTGCTGGACTCCAGCCCCAGGCTCAGGGACAGCTGCCCAGGTTGGGCATGCAGCCAGTGAACTAGGTTGGGGACAGTGTGCCATGTGGTAGAAGTAGGAGGCAAGGCATGGCACACTAAAAAGAGATGGGGAGATGGGGATAGAGAAGGATGTGGAAGATTCCGAGTAGAGGGTTTGAGTTCAGTGTTCCACTTCCAATTTCTACCTCAGTTCCAACGCCAGGGGCTTCAGCAGACCCAGCAACAGCAACAGACAGCAGCTTTGGTCCGGCAGCTCCAACAACAGCTCTCCAGTAAGCCTTCCTTCCTTCCCAGGAGAGTCCCATGAAATAAATTGGGGGCGGGGAGGGGCAAGTAGCTGAGGCTGTTGCTTCTAGCCCATATTGTGGGGGCAAGCATTATATTCCATCCCTTCCCTTAGCACCTGAGTAGCTCTTCCCATGCATATCTACAGCCCCGCTTGGCATCCCACCCCTGATCCTCTCTGGTTTTTCACAGATACCCAGCCACAGCCCAGTACCAACATATTTGGACGCTACTGAGCCATCTGGAGGAGCTGCTTGTGACTGGATGTGGCCCCACCCTTTTCTCTGAATTCTCAATCCCCTTCCTGGGCTAGCACCAGTAATGGTTGGGGCTCTTCCCTCAGGCTCCATTTTTAATGAGTTTTTAGTATTTTTGTTAATGTGAGGCATTGAGCTGTTGGGTTTTGTATATTATTTATATTGAGACCCCAGAGCTGTTGCACCCAATACACAGAGCTTCTTTGCAAAGGGCACGTGTGAGTTCTGCATATCTGGGAAGGGTGGGCCCTTGGGAGAGTACTGGAGGCTGGACGGACAAGTTAGAGCCTTCATTCTGTTCAGATCATCTCCCCTGTTTACCTTCCATCCCCTAAATTTCTCAGTTGAATTTGATTGCTACCCTCTCTTCACTTCTCCAACCTGGCAACATATTAAGGTTTGGGCCCTTAGTCTCTTAAGAAGGGCAGCTTATGTTCTCAGCTAGATGATACAGCTTCTGGATAACTTTTCGTCATGGTGGATATACCACTGGGATTGGGGAGGGGCCGTCAGGCCAGAGGGGAAAAAATCAGTGGAACCTGATTCTGCTTTCACTCATCCACATGCTGGGTTTTGAACAAGCTTCAGAGTGGAGGGGGTGACAGACACTGCCTACCCTTTTTGCCACCTTTTGTGGTCTCCATCATGTGCCAAGCGGTATCCTAGACAGAAACCTTCCCTGAGATTCACATTTCGGGGATGAAAAATTGCCCTGCATTAGCAAGTGTCACCATTGAATAGGTGGTGGAAGTCTGGCGTGGTTCCAGGAGGAAGAGACACCAGTAAAAGGAAGCACCCTTTTCTTTCTCTGCTCTGTTGCTGGAACTGCTTGCTTTTACACTACTCACCTTGGCAGTTACCCAGGGTAACTGTTGGTCACTCCCATTTTAAAGTAGAGATAACAAAATCTGCTGCAGAGTCACAATTGATACTGTGCAGGGCTATTCTCAGATCCCTTGCCTTCAGGTTTGTTTTTGTTTTTTAAAATATGTTTTTATTGATTTCAGAGAGGTAGGGAGAAGGAGAGAGGGATAGAAACATCAATGATGAGAGAGAATCATTCATTGATCAGCTGCTTCCTACACGCCTCCCACTGGGGATCAAGCCCACAACCCAGGCATGTGCCCTGGCCAGGAATTGAACCAGGACCTCCTGGTTCATAGATCGATGCTCAACCACTGAGCCATAGGGGCCAGGCCCCTTGCCTTCAGTTTTAGGGCCCTAGATCAAATGCTATCTTGGAGAGTCAACTGGTTTACTACAATGGAGTCCCCTGGTGTGCCCAGCTGGGGCTAGAAGAGGACCAGCCCCTTCTCTGTGGGTGGGCAGTACAGGATGATTTGACAACTTCAGGATAACATTCAGGACATATTTGCACTGTATCACTGGGAAGTGTCAAGTGTGCTGGTAAAACTAGGAGCACCAATCCATACCCAAGTTATAAAATAAAAAAAATAAACTCCCTCTTTGAGGTCCACAAAGTATGGCACTTAAGTTTAAGAGTTATGTGCTCAAGGAATGGAACTCCCTGATAGGGCAAAAACAAACATGACTGAAGCTTCTGCTGAACATTGTAAAGCAGCAGTCGCCAACCGATGGTCCCCGACCTCTGGTGGTCCGTGAGGTCCGAAATGTTGGCAACTGCTGTTCTAAAGAGATACAGGAGTAGAGATTTGGCTGGGATAAGAGACACTCAGAGGGGCTTCTGGTACGGGGATTAAATAAACGACAGGTGCACTACATACAGGAACACAAAGACAGCCGGATCTAGAGAGGAGAGACCCTGACAGTCTGAGGCTGACATGGCCCCGCACAAGCAGCAAAAAGGAACATCATTGACCTTTGAGAGAGTGACAGGATGAGGGCAAAGTGCCCCCCACTGGTGCTACTTGAATAGTGCTGGTGCTGAGAGGTGAGGGCTGCTGAGGCGGAGGCCTGTCTGTGGAGTATGACGGGTCTCCTGCAAGCAGTGCCTCAGTTTCTCCCTTTGTTTCAAGTTCTCAAGCTTTGCAGGTAAAGTTTGGACTAGCTGCCCTGGAAGATTACCTGTTTGTGACTTGAAGGGGGTGTGTGTGTGAGGAAGAGGGATTTCATGAGCAGTGTGTGCCAGATCATGG
>NW_005871052.1:13038298-13045977 GCF_000147115.1 Myotis lucifugus | reverse complement strand
CGCGGGCACAGCAGCAGCAGCCAGAGAGCAGATCTCGGGGATTCGGGTGCGGAGCCCTTGGCCTGGAAGCGATATGGGTGGTCCGAGGCCCGGTTCAGTCGCTTGCAACAGCCAGGGGAACAGGTGAGGCCGAGGTCTCTCATTCTTTAGCCGTCCATACCTTGCCCCATCCTATCCCCTCCCAATCGGGCTCCTCCACTCCCCAGCCAGTGCTCCCCATCCTCAACCCCATGTTCTCCATCATCGGCACCCCTGACCCCCCCACTCCTCCCCCACTTCTCTCCTTCACCTCCTCCCTGAAGCCCACATATCCCTGTCATCGTCCTGCCCATGGTCCCTATATTTCCACAGCCCGGCTCGAATGCTCATCAAAATACCCCTACTGAGGGCCCCCAATCCCATTCCTGTTATGCACATTGCCAGTCCCCCCACCCCCACGGTGCAACCCCATCCCTCTTCTATGGTAGCATCTCACAGCCAGGCTCCCTCCCCCACTCTGCAGCCCCCCCTCCTAACAGAGGCCTTTATCCTATCCTCCCCATTCCAATGCAGCTCCATCCCTCAATTCCGTTCCGAGCCCTCATAGCCCCCAATCCTGTGGTTTACAATACCAGTGCATTCCTGTACAATGCCCCTCACCCAATACTGCTCCAGCGTAAAAAGTACCCCCAGATGCCATTCTAATCCCTGGCATTGCCACCTCTCCTTGTCTTCTCCCAAATTGGAAGTTGGGCCAGGATGAAGATCTTGGCCTTGGGGACTTACAGTGGGTCTTAGGGTACAGAGGGCGTTTGGGGGTCGATTTGTCTAGGTGTTCACGGGGGAGGGACTGCAGGGAATTGACTCAAAGGGGACCGGCATTTGGTACCAAAGGGGTACTGGAGAGGGAAGCATCCCAAAAGGGTTAATGGAATTTGTGGGGAGGGGCGGCACCGAGAGGGTTAATCGTGGGGGTGGGTGCTGGTGGGGAAGCCGTGTGAATGAGCGGTCTGTGCCCCAGAGTTGCCATGGAGACAGTGAATGGGGGGATTGTGTGAACTCAGCTGCGGACTATTCCCCCCATACACACACACACACACACACACACACACACACACACACACACTCGCTCCTGCTCCACCTCCCTACTCCTACCCCTTCTTTCTTCTGCCCCTCCTCCCCCAACCCTGGGCCATTATGGGCAGTGGGGCAGTGGCTGGAATCTAACCCCCCATATTTTGCTCCCCATTTCGTCTGAGCCCCCACCCCTTTAGTCTCTTTGCCCACCCTCCCTTCACCCTCCTTCTCTCTCTCTCTCTCTCTCTCTCATCTCATTCCCCTCTCGGAGGTGGCGAATTGCCGGGCGTTCCCAATCTCCCTCCCCCACCCCTTCAGGCAGTTCTTAAAGTCTTAAAGGAGAAGGCCTGCAATCTTGGAAATTGGGAGAAATGGGGGGGGAAGGAAATATTGTGTGTGTGTGTGTGTGTGTGTGTGTGTCCATGCACGAGTGTCTGTGTGTACCTGTGGATATGTGTTGACTGTACCTGTGTGTCAGAAGGCCTGTGTCAATTGTGTTGCTATTACTGTTTCTGTCTCCACCTATGTGTCACCATCATGCTGCATGTGTCTGGATATTTACCTGAGTAGTGTGTGTGACTATATTTTAGTAAGTCTCTGGCTGGGTGACACTCTCTGTCTCAGAATGTGACACTATATGAGGGGATCTCTGTGGGCTTGGAATGTCTGTCTCTGTGAGTGAATATTGTAGTATTTATTATCTGGCTTGGTATCTCTTACTTCCTCTTTGAGACTTTGTGAGTCTCAAAGTGTGAGTCTCTGAGAGTGTGTTCCCTACACTCCACTGTTTATTTTCCACTGGCTGAGCATCAACAATGCCTAGGGTGCTAGGCAGAAGGGTTTCTGCCTCAGTTTTGGCATTCCATGTGACTCAGAGCTAGCTGACAGAGATGACCAAGGCTTAAGGATTTGGGAGCAGTTAGGGCTGAGGAGAAATGTACAGAAGGGCACAGGAGGTTCTGGGGACTTTGGGAAATGGCTGTCCTGCCCCTATCCTTGCTCCTGCCCCTGCCCCTGCCCCTGCCCCGCCTGAGCATGAAGGGTATCTCTGTGGGACCCTTTGACTGTCTGCTGCTTTCCCTTCTTATGCCATAGAGTCTCAGAGTGAGGTTCACAATCCTGTCCCCTGAGGCAGAGGTCCTTGTGTGGGCTTTCCAGTCCTGGGGCTAGAGAGCGCAGTGTTCCTGCAGCATGCCCGGGGACCTAGCTCTATTTCCAGTTCTCACCTCTTCTACCACATGCTACTCTGGCTCCAGCTGGCCCTCGGGAGCTCCATTGGCTGAGGAGTTCAAGTTGGGGATTGGTAACTTGTAGTGGCAACCACTGTCATTCTGTCAATCCCCTTGGGTTTTCCAACCATGGCCGGGCACATAGAATGGTTCAGATTGGCAGTGGAGATCATCTATGGGTCTCTCGACTTTTGGGCACGTGAAACCTCTCCTAACTAGGAGAATAGCCCAAGCCCAGCAGGGCTCCCAAAACCCACTCCATAACCCTCCCCACTGTCTTGGATGACGAATACTTCCCTCTTTCCACAGGCCTGTCTGGCCCTGAGGGAGTCTTCTTTCTGAAGCTGTGGTGCTTGGATGACCTGCTCTCTACGTGGCCAGCACCTGTAGGTGTCCCTCAAGAGCTCAGTTTTGAGGTTCCAGTCAGTGTGGCCATGAAGGGGCTGCCTATTGGGCTGATGCTGTGACCCTGGAATCTGCCTTTCCTGCCAGTCCCCCTGCCCGGAACATGTGGCTGTGGCTTGGCCTGCCCTGGCTGCCCCTGAGCCCCAAGCCCACAGTTGGCCGGAGCCTGTGCCTCACCCTGTGGTTCCTCGGCTTGGTGCTGAGGGCCAGTACACAGGCCCCAGCGCCCACAGTCAATACTCACTTTGGAAAGCTAAGGGGTGCCCGGGTACCATTGCCCAGTGAGATCCTGGGGCCTGTGGACCAATACCTGGGGGTGCCCTACGCAGCTCCTCCGATCGGCGAGAAACGCTTCCTGCCCCCTGAACCACCCCCATCCTGGTCGGGCATCCGGAACGCCACACACTTTCCCCCAGTGTGCCCCCAGAACATCCACACAGCTGTGCCCGAAGTCATGCTGCCTGTCTGGTTCACTGCCAACTTGGATATCGTCGCCACTTACATCCAAGAGCCCAATGAAGACTGCCTCTACCTGAATGTCTATGTGCCCACGGAGGATGGTGAGTGCTGTGGCCAGGCACTGTGCCCTCCCTGCCTTCTCCTGCCCTGTTGTGTTTGTGGCTTGCATGTGGTTGTGTGCCCTGCAGCATGCCTCTGTCTGTCTAACCATCACTCTGCTTGGCGTCCCCCTTCCTCCTCCCTGTTCTTTGCTCTCCCAGCATTGTCTGAGCTCCCCTGTGTGAGTGACACTGTTACCAGGAGGGGCCTGGCCAGGCCTGAGAGCTTTGACAAGTCTAGGGTCAGAGTGCTGGATGGGGGTTCCCTGGGGGAGTATGGGTCATTGCCAGCAGCTGCCCGCGGGAGGATGCTGGCCCCACCAGGCCTCCTGTTGCCATTCCACCTGCTTTGGAAGGTGGAAGTTGTGTGTAGCCAAAGGAGCTAGGTGTGTGGGGGGATGGGGGCAAGCCTGGTGGGCACTACTTAGGTGCCTCCTCTTTCACTAGCTGGTGCCTCCTCCCGCGGGGGTCACACTAAGGTAAGTGACAGAAACAAGGAGGTGGTGGGAGAGGCTCTCTGCCATGTGCCACCTGAGAACAGCTCTTGGGGTCTGGGGGTGGAGGGTGCATGCCCCTTGGCAGAGGCCTCCTGTTATTTTTTAGTTTTTTATTCATTTTACAGTAAAGCGGATTTCCAAGGAATGCGCCCGAAAGCCCAACAAGAAAATTTGTAGGAAAGGAGGTAGGTAGCGAGCCGGCGGGGAGGGAGAGAGAGAAAGAGAGAGGGAGGGCTGCCTGCCCACCTGCACTTGCCCCTGAGGACCCTGCCTTCCTTCAAGTGGCCCAGGCTCAGGGGGCAGGTGGTGAGCAGACATAGCTCCACCTCATCCAAGGGCCCTGGCCGCCTTTTCAGGGAGGATTTGGTGGCCTAAGGCAGATTCAGAGCAAAAGCAGCAACCACGTTTCTTCTGATCTTCTCAGACCTCAATTCCACTCTTAAGACAGAGCCAGTGGTTCTCTCTGGCCACCTCAGGAGAACTCAAGGCAGTCAAGGTGGAACCAGAGGCCTTTTCCTGGTTAGGGAGCCACGGGCTCACCCCTCCAAGTTCGTTCCTGGGTTGATAGTCTAGACCAGTGATGGCGAACCTTTTGAGCTCGGCCTGTCAGCATTTTGAAAAACCCTAACTTAACTCTGGTGCCCTGTCACATATAGAAATTTTTTGATATTTGCAACCATAGTAAAACAAAGACTTATACAGTGGGGCCTTGACTTACGAGTGTCCCAACTAACGAGTTTTTTGAGATTGGCCATCTCTCGGCTGATTTTTTGCTTTGAGTTGCGAGCTAAAATTCGGGTTACGAGCCAGCTTCAGATACCCCACCGCTAGTTGGCGCAGCGAACGTCACAGTGAACGCCACAACATCAGCCCAGCATTTCAATTCATTGTAATGGTGAAAATTGATTTGACATACGAGTAATTTGAGTTACAAGCTCCGTCACGGAACGAATTAAACTCATAAGTCAAGGCCCCACTGTATTTTTGATATTTATTATATATATTTAAATGCCATTTAACAAAGAAAAATCAACCAAAAAAATGAGTGTCATAGGTTCGCCATCACTGGTCTAGACTTAACTCTCCAGCCCTGAAGCTGAGACCAAACTCATGCACAGGCTTAGGAATCCTGCCACCCAACTCCCCACCTTTGGCCAGAGCAGCTGAGTGACCTGGGCTGGTTTTGTGGCAGACTTGGGGGGGCGGGATTTCCTCCTGGAACTATGGACTCTAAAGGAGGCACGAGACCCTGCGTTTTAAATTGACCCTCTTGCTGGGAGGAATTTGTTCCCCCTGTGTAACAATTCTTCATGTTCGAGTAGCACTTTATGTTTTCTGTAAAGAATTTTCATACTTATCTCATAAAATCCTCCCTACATCTCTGGAAGCTTCTAAGGCGGGAATTGGTATCCTGATTTTATGGATGAGGAAATAGGCCCAGGGGAGTGACTTGCTGCTGCTCATCCCCTGTCACTGGTCTGTGGCAGAGCTGGGAACAAAACCTGGGTCCCTTGACCCTCAGGACAGTGTTCTTTCCGCTGTAGCACGTGAACCAACTCAACTCCCGTCTAGTCATTCCTGCCTCCCCAATTCTGAAAACTGGTAAAGTGTGGACAGGTTGGGCCAAACTAGAAACAGTAATAGCCTAAGAATTGGTGGAAAATCAGCCTAATTCCTAAAACCCTTTGGCAAACTTGGAGTTTGTTTTCCTTTGAAATCCTGGAGCAGGGTTCCCCCAGGTGGGGTCTTCAGGATTCCTGGGACTGGGTGCTCCCTGCTGAGTGAGAACCTCAGGGAGCAGAGCCCAGGATCTCCACAATGGGCATGCGTGCTGAGTGCTTTTGATACACACTGAGCAGTGAGTGAGGCCTGCTGCTCCAGGGGAGTTTTCCACCATATCTCTACTCCCAGCCCAGGACCCTACAAGCAGTAGGCTACCAGTAAACACTTTTTTTTTTCACAAATGAAGAAGCATCGTGGTGCTGCAGCAAGAGTACAGGTCTCAGAGCCACAAAGCCTGACCAGTCCCAGCTCTGCTGCTAACTCACAGTGAGACCTTAGGCAAATATTTTCCTTTAAGAACCTCTGTTTGCACATGTGAAGGTGGTAGAGGACTGGTATTGTCCTTAACATTCCATTAGCCTATCAATGAACTCAGGAAGAGGGTCTCTTTAATATATATGAATATATATATTAATATATATATTATTGATTTCAGAGAGGGAGAGGTAGAGAGAGATAGAAACATCAATGGTGAGAGAGAATCATTGATTGGCTGCCTCCTGCACGCCCCACACTGGGGATTGAACCCGCAACCTGGGCATGTGCCCTGACTGGGAATCGAACTGTGACCTCCTGGTTCATAGGTCAATGCTCAATCACTGAGCCACTCCAGCCAGACAAAGAGGGTCTCTTAAACTTACTCCTTTGAGTTACTTACTTGGGTGGGAGGGAGAGGAAATGATCTTAAAATTAACCATTTCCTAGAAGGAATGACCTCCCCAGAGCACCAGGAAGGGCCTAAGACAGTCCAGTCCTGAGAGTTTGGCTAGAGAGCTGGCTTTTAGTTCCACTCAGATACATATACTGATCATGATAGTTGACAGTGGGCAAGGCCAAGTGCTAGGTGTTGTTGGGATGTGTAGAGAGATAAATGGGGCAGAGGAAAGATTTAGAAATAACTAAAGGTCTGATTGCCACTCTGAAGAAGCTCCTAGCCTAGTATTTAGTCTCAGCCAGTTTAGCCAGGGCCCACAGGCCAATCTGGGAGGTGGATTTTCAGACAGTTGGAGGGGAGGTCATTTGGTCATTTAACTGTTCAAAGTAGTTCCCTATTCAGGGCCCATTTGGAGGAGACTCATCCACAGAGGTGGTTAGGGTTGTGTGCTTAGGGTAGGCAGGGCTGGCCCGGCTGGGATCCTGTAGCAGTACTCTGTCAGGATGGGGGATGGTGGTCAAGCTGGCCAGGGTGACAGGCATGGCAGCAAGGAGTAGCTCACAAAGTGCAAAGCTGAAGAAGCAAAGGCAGATAGAGGAAGCTGAGACAGTGCAGCAACCCAGGAACACTCCCAGCGGTCAGGGAGGGATGCATCTTCTAAGCCAGGGCCCATGGGAAGTAAAGGATTTCCTGGGAAGACCTGCCCCATCCTCACCCCAACCCCGTTCAAGTTGCAGGGAATTCATGTTTAGGGATGAGTGATTCCTTTCTGTCCACTATGTGGATAATGAAGCCCCAATCCCCACAGGATCTCTGAGGGCAGTAATGTTAGGTGTTAAGACAGTAGACACTACTGGAAGTTTGGGAAGCTGGAGGAGGTTTCTATCCCTTGGGCTGGGCTCCTGCCCTAGTTGAAAAGCCATTTTGTATTATGAGGGTGGTTTCTGTTTTGATTAATAGCTGTAAGGGAATTCAGCACCAGAGACCAGGCCAGCTGAGAAAGAAGGCTATTTGCTGCCTCCAGGCTGAGAGTATCTGGTGTCCTAGAGAAGAGGGTAAGCGCTGGGTGCCAACAGAATGACCTCTGTTTCCACATGCTGCCCAGCATCCAGGCAGGAGGTCTCCTTTCTCCACAGCCATTCTCAAGATGCACTTCTCGTCTCCTTAGAACAGGAAGAAGAGTTGGTGCCAGCTTACCCCCAGGTCTTAAATGTCTCTCTTCTCTCCTCTGGTCTCTTTTCTCTCCTTCCCATCCCTCCCTTCCCCTCCATGTTTCACCTCTTTTCTCATTTATTTTCCCTTCCTTTTCCCCTATCCCCAAAAGATGGCATGGTGCAGTGGAAAGACCATGGGTTCCAGAGTCAAGTAGACCTGGGATTGAATCTCATCTCTAGCACTTTCTAGCTGTATCATCTTGAGCAAGTCACTTTACCCCTCTGAACCTCAGTTTCCCCATCAGTAAAACAAGAATAAAGATAGTACCCGCCTCATTGGGGTG
>NW_005871052.1:13036204-13038105 GCF_000147115.1 Myotis lucifugus | reverse complement strand
CCCTGATTTCTTTCCTTCACTACCCCTCACTCAAGAGCTCTCATCTAGATTCTCAGAGCAAAGCCTAGCTGTTTCTTCAAGTCTTGGTTTCCTATGGGGCAAGGAACCTCATTTGTCAATTATCCAAGAGCAGGAGGTCCCATCAAAGGAAGACCAGAGAGACCAGCTTCATGTCCCATTTTTCTCCTGTGGGAATCAGGGTTGAGCTGAGGGCTCAGCTTACGCTTGCTCACTGGTCCCAAGGAGCCCCAGGGCTGGGGTCCCTGGTACCTTTCTGTGCCCTAATAGCTCACATCCACATCCACACATGCTGGCAATGCTGCCTCTCACACTTAGTGCCTGCCCTGCTCTCCAGCTCAGCCTGCCTGTGTGTACACTCACAGCCCCTTCCAGATGGAAGAAATCCCTTCCCTGAGTGGCTCTCTGGCTCTGTGCCCTGGCCCACCTGCTTCTACCTCCTTCCTAACTGGAAGGTAGTTGGTTGAGATGGGCTGTTGGGACAGGGAGGCGGGGCAGGGAAGTGCAGGGAGGCCAGCACAACAGGGGCCTGCAACACCATCTTCCTGATGAAAGTCTGGGCCTCAGCCCACCCATTCCCTCAGTTCTTGCCATCCGTCCTGCCTGTCCTGGGCCCAGGCCCAGAGCTGGCTTGCTGGGCCACACTGCAGTCATGCTGTTTTTGAATTCTCTCTCTGTTTTGTTCTCTGTTCTGTGCTGTTGTGTCTCCCCGTGTCTGGTCCCCAGGATCCGGCGCTAAGAAACAGGGCGAGGACTTAGCGGATAATGACGGGGATGAAGATGAAGGTATTTGGGGGCTGCAGGGCGTGGCGGCTGGTGCATGGCACAGAGCCCCTCCCCCTCTCAATGGGGAGAAGCCCCGTCTGTCTGTCTGTCCGTCCGTTGGTGTGTTTCTGTTTCTGTACAAGGCCATTGGGCTGTTCATTCATCTTTGGCCTGGTTGGCCATTGGGAGTTCCAGGGTGATGGACATGCTGGTGGGAGCAGGAGACGACAAGCAGAGCCATGGGGAGGGCATCCTCCTCACCCCGGTTTCCCACCCATTCTCAGTCCTATAGTAGTAAGCTGGAGACAGCTTCCTCCTCATCTTCTGTGATTCATGGGCACCTGCCCCTACTGAGCAGCAGGGAGAGTGGAGAGAAAGCAGGGCTGAGGGAGGGTGAGGAGATGCCTGTGTTGTGGGGAGACTGGCTCCTGGGAGAGGGGCCCAGCAGGATGTTGAACAGAGGAGTGAGGCAGTGACAACCAAAGGGGCTGGAGAATAGCCCCAGCTAAAACCTCCCCAGCCTTCTCTTAGCAGAAGGACTGGGGGCTAAAGCTCCGGGCTGAGGCTGGGACACCACAGCTCAGTTAGTGGATGGCGTAAGATCCTTGAGTGATGGCTGAACCAGTCCTCCTTCCTCCTTGTGAAAACAGGGTACGTTTGCTCAGCAGCAGAGAGCTTTCCCTTCTACCTCTGGTACCCTGCCCCCTCACCCCCGGAGGGGCCAGACAGTTCAGGGGGTCCGTTGGTGGCTACTAGGGTTGTGCTGGTGTGGCTGAGTGTTGAGAGGCTGCAGGTAGAGGTGATCAGGCCAGGAGGCTCCTCCTGAATGCCCATCCCATCCCTGCCCCTGTCTGCTGAGACTGGGGAACAGCCACTTGAAGGTCCCTCATTGTATGGCCTCTGGGAGGCTCCATCTTCATTCTAATGCTGACGGGGGCCAGATCTCTCAGTCTTAGTTCTGTCCTTTCCTCTTCCACATCCCCAATGGCTCCGGATAAATCTGCCTGATGTCCTGGGAGAATGGGGTAAATGAGAAACCATGTCACTAAGGGTCCCCTATCCCATCTCTGCCATTCACTCCCCTTTCCCCATATTCTTCCTTGTTCTCTCCCTGTGCT
>NW_005871052.1:13034792-13035841 GCF_000147115.1 Myotis lucifugus | reverse complement strand
CCCCCCCCCCCCCCCGCCGCCGCCTCCGGGCCTTCTTAGGCCTAGCTGTATCAGGCCAGGAGGCTGCTGGGAGGCACTTGAACCAGAGTCTTTAAAAACCCCAACCCCCTTGAAGTCCAAGTATCTCTGGCTGATGCTCTAGCTCTAGGCTGAGCAGCCCCATGAGTCCTGCCCTCAGAGATGGCGGTGGTGTCCTGGCACCTGGGATAGCTTTGCTACCTGCACCCCCCCCCCCCAGGGCTGGTGGGGGTGGGGAAGGAAGGGCATCCTACCCAGCCTGTGTCTCACCCCTTCTTCTTACAGACATCCGGGACAGTGGTGCTAAGCCCGTCATGGTCTACATCCATGGAGGCTCTTACATGGAAGGGACAGGCAACATGATTGATGGCAGCGTCCTCGCCAGTTATGGCAACGTCATCGTCATCACCCTCAACTATCGGGTTGGGGTGCTAGGTATGGTTCCCTGCTAGGTGTCTAGGAGGAAGCCTGGGTTCTCAAGGAGGGAAGAAAGAATGCTGGACAGTCAAGAACAGGTGGCCTTGGTTTCCTAGCTGGTGCTAATGACCATAGTAAAAATGCTGTTATCCCATTACCCCTACCCAAGTACTGGGAGCTTCCCTATGTCCCCAGGCCCTTTCCTGGATGTTTAGTTCCCACTGGAAATTCAATTCAAACTTCACACCTTCTCTTAGGTCTTAAGCCAGGTCTTTGCTTCCAGACTTTTGCTTGGCTGAGTCTTATAGGGCCCATTAATTTTCTAGTGTCCTGTCCTCATCACTACCCACCCACCCACAATCTCTAAACACCCTGCACATACATAGGAATTCCTTCTAGCCAATCACATATCCACACATTCACATACCTTCACATGTTCACATATGCACACTGTCCTCATTCACCCCCATGCATATGGTGATTTCTCACTCATCCCCCCACAAGCACACTCACATATCCATACACATGTAGCCCCCACATCCACATATACAGATTTCTTCACATACACACACATCCCCCAGCACTCCATATACACTCCGCGCATGTAGTCTCAC
>NW_005871052.1:12994743-13034692 GCF_000147115.1 Myotis lucifugus | reverse complement strand
TATCCCACAAATGGTATACACATTCCTATACCCACATCTGTCCATTCATGCACATACAACTCTACTCACCCCCATATTCATGCACACCCATACTTATGTACCCCATATACACACACATATACATTTCTTCTACTCTATGCATACATCCTCATACGGTCCCACATATTATACAAACACATTCCCACACACACATTTATTTTCCAAATCCTTCCTCATACACACCCACATGTCCTTCTCCACACACCCACATGCCCTTCTCCACACACACTGTGTCACCCACACACTTGTTTCAGTGATTTGGGCTTCCACTATACCCCATACCTTTCTCAGTGACTGTTAATGCTTATATGTGGCAAAGGTCTGAGGTAAACAAGTGTCTCAAAGAGGTGACTGGGCATAAAGGTCCTTGCTCCTTTTCATATGCTCACCTAGGCCTCAGAGGGCACATGCAGCCCCATATCCTTGGAGTGGCATAAAGAAGCCAACTTCTTACCTCAAGGGCTTGTGTCCTCAGAGTTCCAGTGGGGGTCAAGGCTGTTTGTCAGGTCTGTAGGCCTGCGTGCTGAACCAGCAATTAGGCATGGCTTCCTACATGGCTAGTTGGCTTATTTTAATTTGCTTTTGAGTATATTGCTTTGCCAGTTCTAATTCCAGAGGCTCTGGTACTGCCTTAATACTATATGGGATAGCAAGATACCTTTTTGGGGTTCAGACTGGAGAAGTGATATTCCCTGGAAAAAGTGGAGCCTGTGTCCCCTTCAGTGGTATCTAGAAACTGGGTATGAAGCCTGCAGGGCAGCTCCCCAGTCTGTTAATAGTCTGATGTGCTTTGGGTTTCATGGTTCTGCTGCTGCTCCTGTCTGAGCTTCCCCAGACATCTTGGCAAGGTTCTCCTAAGAAGTTCTGTCCTGTTGAGAAAGGGAATTTGAGTCTATGACAATAAAAATGGTACCGTGAAGGTGGCTGGAAATACATGTACTAGGGCTACAGAGTTCTTCAAAAATGATGAATATACAAATATAATCACACACAGATATATAGGCACACATACCCAGCAGTTTAAGTCCAAAAGTAATGTTGCTACTTTATTTTCTTAGTGAGAGTAATAGAAAACATTCAACTCAGCTGCTTCTAAAAATTATAAGCACAAAGCTTCAGTCTAGAAGATGTATTGGAAAGCACAGAGAATACTAAGAATATGCTTCAGTTCCATATTTTTGGACTGGCTAGGGATGAAGGAAAGAGAGGAGAGGAGTGGGGAAGAGGGGAGAATGTAAAGGAGAAAAGAACAGGATGGGGACAGTACAGAGGAAAAGGTGACAAAGAGAAAGGAGGCAGAAAAGAGACAGGAGAGACAGATTTGCAGTGTCGGTTGGGAGCTGTGGGCTGCACAGAAGGCTGTTGCTGGTGAGCACTCCCTGTGATTTGCTGATTACTTCACAACCCTAGCCGAAGCTGTTCTAATCCTTATGCTTCTGTATCAGAAGTTCTTAACCTCTTGGGGAGTCTTGGACCCCTTTGAGATTCTGATGAAAGCTATGCACTTTGCCTGGAAACACACACACACACACACACACACACACACTCACTCACACTTGTAGAAATGATTTCATGGATCCCACTGAAGCTCATCCATGAAACCCAGGTTGAGAACCTCCCACTTTACAACCTCCTGTCATTTGGCTAACCAGAACAGCATATCTGTGGGCAGAAATATTATTCTTTGGGCTTAAGTAGTTAATGATCAAACTAATATTACCCAAACCTCAGAAGGAGTCATAAACTAAGATTTGATCAGAAGTTCTTTACTGCTTCCTGTGTATTCTTCAGTGCCTGCTAAGAAACACAAATGTAATCAGTAAAGCCACTGGTTGGATTCTGGGTACATACAAGATGTTTTGCTTCTTGGTGCCAGTTGTAGAACATGGGTTTGTCCATGACACTTGGGGATTTTCCTCAGTGTAGCTGAGGCTTTGTTGTTTTGTTTCCCAAAGCATCCCAGAACAGGTGGCCAGTTTTGAACCGCAATTATAGTAAGTCCTCACTTAACATTATCAATAGATTCTGTGACGTTAAGTGAAACAATGTATAAAGGTACCAATTTTAACCTTAGGCTAATTGATACAAACAAGAGTTAAATTCCTATGGCATCTTATCAACATTACAATGAAAAGATGTTGAAGGAGACAAAGTTATTTTAGGACTGCTGTATATGTATTCATTTACCCTCCTTCCCATCTGCTTCTCTGGAGCACTGAGCACAAACAGACAGCTCACTCTAAGGTGCTTCTTTAGACATCTTGGGTGACTCATGTATTTGGAGAAAGTCCAAGGCAGAATGGTAGTTATTATTTGAGAAGCCCTCACTGGGCTTGAGACCAACAAAAGAAAGGGACCCCAGCAGGATATAGGATGTGGTTATCTCTGGGACTGAGGAAGTAGAGGCTTGCCAAGTTTTATTCTGGGTTCCAGAATTTAATCCTACATCCTTGCCCAGGTACCCTTCAGACAAACTGAAAACCCGGTAAACATCAAGCCTTGAGTGGCATGGATATCTGGTTTTGATATCATTGGTGCCAGAATCCCCTGTCTTCTGTTGACAAGCAACTTACCATGCACTGCAGCATAAACTTGGGCCCAGGGAGACTGGCTCAGGTTTATTTTGGCAGTTTGTGGAGTTTGGTATTTTAGCCCTCATTCTCACATGCTTTGCATGGATGGCTGAGTTACAGAGGAGCTAGCAGCGAGTGACTGCTCTCCCAGACTGCCAGGTTTTGTGTGCTTGTGGTGGGTCATGTTTGCTGTGTCATCTTCCTGAGCCTGTTGGATATAGCACTTCAAGCAGGACTCTTGTAGTAAGGATGGTTGGCATGGCATCATCCACGTGCTTCAGATCTTCTTATCCCAAGGTTCTTGGGATCTCAGGGAGCCAAGAGTAATGGACAAACCCTCCACCTAGCCCTTTCACACCTTTGCTCCTAACCCAGGAAACCGGTACATGTTAGAGCAATCTACTTTCCTTCATCCAAATGCAGCCTCTTCCTAATGTTTAGGACAGATGTGTTTGACACATTTCACTGAATGATACCTTCCTTGACAAAGGCTAAGGCCAAATCTGCTGTTGCCCAAATGAGAGAAATGGGGAAAAGGATTTGGGGAAAGGAGGGGCAGAAGACAGGCAGGCCTAAAGAAGTACATAGTGATTTTTGCCAGAGGGTCTCAAGGTTTGGACAGCTGGGTTGAATCTTGGTCAGCATACTTCTTAAGACTCGCAGGAGCAGCTTCAGTTTGTGAATGGGCCTGGCAAAGGAGGAGCTAGTCCTGTTGTCTAGAGGAACAAGCGCTCCTCCATTCATCCTCGTGCAGGCTTTCTCTAATTCCTTCTCATTTCCTCATCGGGAACCTGGGGCTAAAGAGGGCTTGTGATTAGGTCCTGAGAGGACTAACTAAGTACTTTACATACTTAATTGTACCAAAGGTAAATTAATAACTTGAAGAGGGTGAAATGAGCTCTCTTGTAGAAGCTAGAAACAGAAGGACTTGAGAAAGACGCTGAGGAATTCTTGTGCCTTACTGAGTCTTTTGAATTCAGCTTCTGCCCGTGGACTTTCAGGACTGCCAGAGAGCTCTCTGTGAGCTGAGGGAGCCTCCTTAAACACAGCCTCTCATAAAGATGATGCCAGATGCTGTGAATGAGCTTTTCATGGCGGGGTTAAAAAAATACTAACCTAGCCTGGCCAGTGTTGCTCAATAGTTGAGTGTAATCCCATGCACCAAGGGGTCACTCGTTCAATTCCAGGTCAGGGCATATGTCCATGTTGCGGGCTGGATCCTCAATAGGGGGTGTGCAGGAGGCAGCTGATCGATGATGTTTCTCTCTCATCAATATTTCTATTTCTCTCTCCTCTCTCCCTCTCCCTTCCTCTGTCTCTAAAAATCAATAAAAACATTTTTAAAAAATGCTGATCCAGGTATGGGTTTCCAATATGTAGGAGCTCCACAAGTTCCACCTGGAAAGAACCCTTCTGAAAGTCTAGGGTGGGAGCCTAGAGATCAGGAAGAGGGTTGAAATGAGGCAACAGAATCCATCTGAAATGAAAGCGTGTGGGGAGGGAGGATGAGGAGATATAGGACATCTCTGTGGAATAGCCAGCAGGTGGGTGGGAAGGTAGTCTCCATGGTAACAAGTGTCCACAGCAGCAAATCCCAGCAGGTGGGTGGGAAGGTAGTCTCCATGGTGACATATCTCCTGGCAGCAAATTCCACTGGGTGGGCGGGAAGACCTGTTTCTGTGGTAACGCACTGCACTGACTCCCCAATTTCTCCACCAGCTGAAAAAGATGGTCTAACCCAGTGGTTTTTCAACATTAGCAGGCATCAGAATCACCTGGAGAGTGTGTTAAAAATGCTGATTGATGGGTCCCATCCCCAGAGTTTCTGATTCATTAGGTCTTTAGAGGAAGGGAATGAAGACCTGTCCTGAGAATGAGGGGAAGGGAACATCCGAGGCCCTGGAAAGAAATGGAGATGGACTAACTTGTATGGGAAGGGCAAAGAGAGCTTAGGGGTTGTTGCCTCTTAGGATCTTCACTTTCTTCAGAGATAGAAGGAAGGGGAAAAAGAAGTAACTACAGATTTACAATGTGCTCAGCATATTAGTGATGCTTATTTATGTTCCTTTTATCCTTGTAACAACTCAGAGTATTTTTTATCCCCATTTTACAGAAGAGGAAGCTATAGCCCAGAGATGTTAAATAATTTGCCAAAAGCTACATGACTAGTAAGTGGTAGAGCTGGGACTCGAACCAAGGACTATTTGAGTCCAGGGTCCCTGCTTTTTCCACTCTATAGTGCCAGGTGCTAGAACCATAACCAGGATAGTACATCAGGGCAGAGGATGCTGGGTCCTGGCCATTTGCAGTTCCTGCAGGTTAAGTCTCCCAACTGGAGGCATCCCCTTCTAATGGTCTGGATACCCCTCCTTCCAAACTGGAGAATGGGTGGGAGGCAGGGAGCCAACCCTTCCTGTACTGATGGTGCTGGACCTTGCAGAAAGGAGCTCTGCTTTATACTAGCTAGGTGGATAAAACTGTGCTGCATGCTCATCCTCTGTCCTCACAGCCCCTTCTATCATACTGCAGGTCCTCCATCCCTCCACCTTCACTGTCCTCATGCCCTTTGTTGAATCCAGGTTTCCTGAGCACTGGAGATCAGGCTGCCAAGGGCAACTATGGGCTCCTTGACCAAATTCAGGCACTCCGCTGGGTGAGTGAGAATATTGCCTTCTTCGGTGGCGATCCCCGTCGTATCACAGTCTTTGGCTCAGGCATCGGTGCGTCCTGTGTCAGCCTCCTCACGTTGTCACATCACTCTGAGGGTGAGTAGCTCTGGGAGCAAATATGAACCAGCAAAGTGCTGGCTACCCTGCACCTCAGGCCTCTCAGGCTCCAGAGTGCCCAGTTCTATGCCCCGGAGCACCAGGAGAATCAGCCCACCCTCTTCTATCAGCTCAGTATACTTTTGGGGAGAAGCTGATGGGAAATGTTTCACTAGAAGAAGATGGAATTCTCCCAATGGGAGAGAGGGGAGGAGAGAATCCCACTTACAGCTTAGAAAAGTAACCCCATTTACATCCCCTTCTGACATCAGAGTCTTATTTGAGTGAGTGGGAATCCATTGCCTCTCTCTGAAGGGACAAGAGTTCTTTTTGAGGCAGGGGATCTTTCAGTTAGGGAAGGACACACGACTGCAAGGTAGAGCTCTAGGGTGGAAATTAGTTTTTAGGTGTAAGAAACACTCATTCTCTGGTTTTCTTTCTGACGAGCAAGTCTGTACAAGAAGGGATCTTCCTTGAGGGGGGATGGGTCCCAGGTAAGGACTGCTAACCTGCAGGGCAGACTTTTTCTGAGGGTAGAAACCTATCATCGGACTCGGACCTCCTTGTGGGCTGTACAGCCCTGCTAAAGGAAACTCTCATTTTTAGCCCCAAGGAAAGCCTCTCTCCTTGCTGTGTGTCCCTCTGCCAGTAACTCTTCCAAGGGGGCTGAATAGGCCCTTTTGTGCTCACAGGAAATGTTCTCATCACCTCTGGACTATAGCACATTCTGTCTCTGAGAGGTAAAGGTGCCTTTCTCTGAAGTAAGGAAATGTGTGAGAGACTTTTTTTCATTGAAATCAATCCCATGAGTTAGTGATATTCTCACAAGAAGACTTGCAGTCTCTCTTTGAAGAAGGCCTATCTCTCTGAGAGAGAAAAATCACCGGCTCTGACCTAGAAATCCTCTCTCCCTCTAGGAACTACCCCGGTGAGGGAAGTCTAAGCTGGGATCTGCATCCCACCTTAGAATGTGTTTCTAGGTGATTATAATTGGGGCAGGAGTCCCTTTTCCACAAAGATGGATGAAGTGACTGGCTGTGAGGGTGCCTCTGTCTGAAAAGAGGAACGAACAGTACCTCCTCTGGTTGGGACTATTTCACAGGGAGGAGAAGGCCTTCTTCAGAGTGGTGCTATACTCTGTCTCCTAGCGGGCCGGTGTCCCTGGAAGTCTGGCTGCTTTAAAGATTTGTTCTCTCTGTCTTTCCTTAATTGACTCATGGAGAATAATCTTTTGAAAAGTGAGGCTGTCTCTTAAGTTGTCATCTGTATTTCTCTCCCTCTCTTTCTGCCCATGCATACTCTCTTTCTTTTAGAGGAATGGAATTGTGTGCCTGAGGACCAGATTATCCCTTGGCAGTGTTGGGGCCAGGGAGAGAATGATACCCCCCTATTTTAGGAAAGAATCATTCATTTTTTTAGTTTGGGGGACTGGCTCCCCGTCAACTAGGGGAAAATCTGGATCTGAGGCCTCAGTAGCTTCAAGAAAAGGAAAGTCTCTGTGGACACTGTGGACTGGGAGGGCACATTCCCTGGAGACTTTCAGACCCCAAGAACTTTGCCCTCAAAATCCTTCCCCAGACTCCCAGAATGTGAGGCTCTCTCCTGCTTGCATTTCTCATCTCTCATGAAAAAGACCCCTTTGTGGTGGAAGCGCCAGCTCCCTGGTGGTGTGCTGGCACAGAACTGGGCCCAGCTGGGCAGGAAGCAAGAGGGGAAGACAAGGAGAGATAAAGAGAAAGAGCATAAGGAAGCTGATGTCTAGGGCCAAAGGGGTTAATTCTTCCTGACATATCCTTAACCCCCAAGTTACCAACCATTGCCCCAGGACTAGGAAGCTAGAAGCAGGCAGTGGACCAGTCAGGGAAGGGACCCAGAAACCCCTCCTCTGGTCCTCACCAATCATCCCAGCCCAAAGGATTTTTACTCTTTTCCAGCCCATTCAACCCATAGGGCAGCCTCAGTAACAAAGGAATGAGGAGATGTTTGATTTGTCCCTCAGAGACAGGCAAGGGAGGCCTGGGCTGTGGGTAACAAGACAGATCTGACCTGGTGTTGCCTATCTTCTCTAGGGCTTTTTCAGAGGGCCATCATCCAAAGTGGTTCTGCTCTATCCAGCTGGGCTGTGAACTACCAACCAGTGAAGTATACCAGCCTGCTGGCAGACAAGGTGGGCTGTAATGTGCTAGACACAGTGGATATGGTGGACTGTCTTCGGCAAAAGAGTGCCAAGGAGCTAGTAGAACAGGACATCCAGCCAGCCCGCTACCATGTGGCCTTTGGCCCTGTGATTGATGGTGATGTCATCCCTGATGACCCTGAGATTCTCATGGAACAGGGTGAGTTCCTCAATTATGACATCATGTTAGGTGTCAACCAGGGTGAGGGGCTCAAGTTTGTGGAAGGGGTGGTGGACCCTGAGGATGGTGTCTCTGGCACTGACTTTGACTACTCCGTCTCCAACTTTGTGGACAATCTATATGGATATCCTGAGGGTAAGGATACCCTGCGGGAGACCATCAAGTTTATGTACACAGACTGGGCAGACCGTGACAACCCTGAGACCCGCCGTAAAACACTGGTGGCACTCTTCACTGACCACCAGTGGGTGGAACCCTCAGTGGTGACAGCTGATCTGCATGCCCGCTATGGCTCACCTACCTACTTCTACGCCTTCTACCATCACTGCCAGAGCCTCATGAAGCCTGCTTGGTCAGATGCAGCTCATGGGGACGAAGTACCCTATGTTTTCGGTGTCCCTATGGTGGGCCCCACTGACCTCTTCCCCTGCAATTTCTCCAAGAATGACGTTATGCTCAGTGCTGTTGTCATGACCTACTGGACCAACTTTGCCAAGACCGGGTAAGGAGAACGTGGGGGTTCTTCTTTGGGACCCCAGCATGCCCTCCCCTCTGCTCTATCTAAATCTCTTCCATCATCTCCCTTCCTAAAGTATTCCCCAAGTCTTGCTTGGTAACCCTTTCACACACAACCCTCCGTACTTCCTCCTTTTGAGTCTTTCATGCCATTTCCTTCCCTTAAAATTTTTGCTCAGGCTCACAACTCGGTTAACATTAGTACTGAGCAGGAGTGAGAGTCATTGGCTAAACTATGGGATGCAAGGTTAAATGGCCGGAGGCTGTGTGAAGTAGGAGTAAAGTACATTCAGAAAGAGCCTTTAAAGGCTCTTCGGAAAACTGGGCAGCTGAAAAGATTGATGGATGCTCAGTAGCATGTGAAAAGGAAAAGTGGCATAGCATGATCTTACAGGATGGGCATAGGGAAGGATGAGATGGTTCCATGATGCTGTGGGCAATAGGAGTTCAAGGCTAGGGAGGAGGAGTATGGACAAAGGGAGGGGCCCTGAAAAAGATGGAAACAGTGGGAAATTTTAGACTGGGGAGGAGGTTTTTAAGGGTGGGCGTGAGAGGAAGAATACTGGGACCTTTCCTCATCTAGGTAGATTGGTGACCCCAGATTTTCATGTGATATTTCAGGGATCCCAACAAGCCGGTCCCCCAGGACACCAAGTTTATTCACACCAAGGCCAACCGCTTTGAGGAAGTGGCCTGGTCCAAATACAACCCCCGAGACCAGCTTTACCTTCACATCGGGCTGAAACCGAGGGTTCGAGATCATTACCGGGCCACTAAGGTGGCGTTTTGGAAACACCTGGTGCCCCACCTATACAACCTGCATGACATGTTCCACTATACGTCCACAACCACCAAAGTGCCACCCCTGGATACCACCCACAGCTCCCACATCACCCGAAGGCCCAACGGTAAGACCTGGAGCACCAAGCGGCCAGCCATCTCCCCTGCCTATAGCAATGAAAATGCCCAAGGGTCCTGGAATGGGGATCAGAATGCAGGGCCACTCTTGGTGGAGAACCCTCGTGACTACTCCACTGAATTAAGTGTCACCATCGCCGTGGGGGCCTCCCTTCTGTTCCTTAATGTTCTGGCCTTCGCTGCCCTCTACTACCGTAAGGACAAACGACGTCAGGAGCCCCTGCGGCAGCCTAGCCCTCAGAGGGGAGCCGGGGCCCCCGAATTGGGAGCTGCTCCTGAGGAGGAGCTGGCAGCATTACAGCTGGGCCCCACCCACCATGAGTGTGAGGCCGGTCCCCCTCACGACACACTGCGCCTCACTGCGCTGCCCGACTACACTCTGACCCTGCGGCGCTCCCCTGATGACATCCCACTCATGACCCCCAACACCATCACTATGATTCCCAATTCCCTGGTAGGGCTGCAGACATTGCACCCCTATAACACCTTTGCCGCAGGGTTCAACAGTACTGGGCTGCCCCACTCACACTCCACTACCCGGGTATAGCTCCAGCCCAGAGCACAGCCTATCTCCTGGCTCCCTTCCTCCCAGATCCACGAACACACATGCACACACAGACACACAGAGAAACACATACAGATATATATGTATACGCACGCACCCACGCCCAACAGCAGACCCACCTGCACAAACATAGATAGACGTGGACATGCACCCGCATGTACAAAAACACAAATAAGGAAGTAAACCTAAACAAACCCTCCAAATGGGGATGCAAATGAGTCCTTGGGAAACTGAGGACCCATGGGACAGCAGCCGAAGCCAGCTCCTTGAGCCTGACCACAGACTCTCCTGGGGGCCTGAAAGCACCAGCTGGACACCCCCTTGGTGCTTGCCCTCCGCCTCTCTTGGAACCGCACCACCAACCAACTCCAGACTTGGGAGCTGTAAAGAGCAGAGTAGCTCTTTCTCCCCTAGACTTGATCTTTTTTTTCTGGTCTTGTTTTTGTTGATTTTAAAAAAAAATGGAACAAATCCTTCTCCAACCTGTGAGTGCGAAGAAGCTCCAGAAGGGAGGGCCCCAGCCCAGGTCTTTCTGGCTCCAGTGTTCACAGAATCCGACCAAGGAACAGGACCCCCAAGAAAGAAACAGATTTGAGTAAGACCACAGGTTGGAAGGAGGAAGGGGCTATGGCCGGATGGGGCTGGAGGCCATAGGGGAGAACTCTCCAGCCATCTCTGTGTCCCTGTGAAGGGCTGCAGACTGCAGAGTAGATTTGGTGAATGAGGTTCTGTGGAGTTCACGCCTCTGTCCTCGGGGTAATGCCATCAGAAATTCACCCCATTTTATTTACAGTCTCTTGTGTCTGTCATTTCTCTTTCAAAAAGGCAGTGTTTTTTGTTGTCGTTGGCTTTTTTTTTTTTTTTTTAAAGAAAAGTTCTTAAAACACTAACAGAAACCCATGGAGTTTGTCCTTTGTAAAAATTTTAAACACAGTGTCTTGTTATAAAAATAAAAAATCCAGTTAGCACTCCCAATTTGCCTCCCTTGCACAGGCCTTGCCCTAACAGACCTCCCAGCTGGGTGCCTCTGCAGGCTAGGAATCACAACAGCTCTCCGCCTCCTGTGCCTTTAAACTGATACATGTCTGGGCTGCGCTCTGCTGGACCCGCATGAAGGCCTCTCCAATCTTCATCAGGTTGCTGTCCCCACCCCCAGGGCCATGGGTTCCTGCTGCTGAAGCCTTCTCTTAGTGCCTCAGGGCCTCCTAATGAAATAGCAAAAATAACACTTCTTTCTCCTCTGCATGCCATCACGCTGCTGCCGCCTTCATCCGTGCTGCCACTGCCACCAGGGCCACCACCCTCATCCTGGACTGGGGGCTGGGAGGAGGTTTGACCTCTAACATGCTGAAATTCCTACTCATATCTGAATCCAGTGAGGCATCAGGTCTGTAGACTCCCTTGCCTTGGGTGACTGACAGAGCAAGGGCCCTCTCCTCCCCAGAGATGCTTGTGTCCTATTCTGGTCACTGGAATTGGAGAAGTTCATTGGGGCCCTGGGAGCAGTTTCTCTCCAGGATTATAATCAGTGACTCCCTATCAACCTTGGGGGACAGATTCAATGAGGTTTACAGGGTTAGCATTATGGTATTTCATATTATTCTCAATGACTTGAAGGGCTGAACCAGCTCAACAAGTGTGACAGTTGGGTGGGGTTGCTGATACCTCAGAAACCAAGAATATAATTCTTCTAAATGACCCTGACAAAATGAGGGAGATGAACCAACACAACAGGATGATGTTCAGAGGGGATGAACACAAGGTAGTATAAGGACCAAAAGAGAGATGGGCAATGATTGACTTGACACAGTATAGTTAAAAAAGAAAAAAAGAACTGGGGGCAGAGTGTCAGGGTGGGTCACAGCTGAATGAGTTCATAGTGTAGAGTTTATTCCTATTCTCTCTCCTTTTCCCTTCTTCTCTTCTTTCCCAAACAAACATGAACACTAGCATATAACACAAATATAGCATGAAGTGGCTGGGAGGTAATCAGGCTCTGAGTTTTAGAATTAGAAGTAGCCTCAGAGTCATCTGGTCCAACACACTTATTTTACAATTGGTAAAATGGGCCCAGAAAAGTCCAATGTCACAGTCAGTGTTAGAAACAGACATGGAGTACAGTCCAGAAATATATGACCTTTCCCATGGTCCTCAATTTTTTTTTTTGCTCTGCCTAGCATTGGTTATGCCTTTTAAAGCATTAATGTGTCTGGCCTTCGTCAACACATTTTCAGCATATGTGGAAAAGCTGGAGAGGGTCTGGAGAAGAACAAAAACAATGTGCCAAAGGACTAGTGTGTTGTTTTTTAATTTAGAAAGGAGGAACATGGTGAGGAAACATTAAATAATTGTAGAGCACCTACTAAGTGACAAGTGTGTTATATCTTTAAAAAGTTAACTCCTAAATAAGGACAAAGCTGCCATTTCTTCTGACAATGATAGAGGGGAAAAGATGGTTAGATACAAGGAAAAACTTTGATATGGATAGGAGGTGATCATGGCACTCAGTAAGTTCTCCAAAATAGTTGAAAAATGAATGAAAGACTACTACTAAGGAAAACACTGGTGTTCATCTTCCTGAAATCAGAGGGCTGGATGACATGAACTTTTTAGGTCAATTCAGAGTCTTTGTTGTTATAATCCTTTGATTGCTCCATCTCAGATATTACCAAACTGGGCCTCCTCTCTTCTGGTGTGTGTGTGTGTGTGTGTGTGTGTGTGTGTGTGCCTCCAAATTAGGAGGCTCTCTATTTGGAGAGGATTTAAACATTGCCTATCCTCTAAGAACTCAAGGTCTATAGCAAACCCAGCTCCAATTCTATTTGGGACCCATCAGTGAGAGATTACAGTTGATCTTCATACCTTTGAAAGGTCTGTCTGGGTTGCAGAAGTGGCCTCCAAGACAGGCAGGGTTTCAATCAAATTATAGTCAGTGCTATGCTGGGGTAGCTTGAGGGTTCGTAGCCCCATTACTGATAGCCAGCCTTGAGCCCAGCTAAAAAACGCAGCTCTTTGTTTGGAGAGGGGCTGAGGATATACTTGGATTTTATTTCCCATTGCAAAAATCATTAGTGCCTAGAATGAATGTGTCCAACCTGCATTCCTAGATTTATCTGGTTTCTGTATTAGTCCTTTTGGGAGCTGGACAAAGCTATCTTGAGGTCTAAATTTGTGGTGTGTGTTAAAAACCAGATGTTGGTCACTGTAAAAATCTCCATAGAAAGCAAGTATGATTGTTAAGACTATAGGCCTGGCCCTGTGCTAGTTTAGATACTGTGAGGGATAGAAGATACCCGCTTTGAGGTGCATACTATCAGGAAGACAAAACTGAACTATGATAAAAATGAGTGAAATGCATAATTTAGCATGTGACTTCAATTGTATGGTTAAGGTTAAAGGGGCTAGAGAAATTGCAAGACAAGCTGGGCGAGGGGGACTTTTGGGGGACATAGTAGGCATTCCAAATTGGGAGAAAAGGCTCGGCCAGAACAACCACACCAGAAGGTCTAGGCATGCTTAAGTTGCAGTGAGGAACTGACCTGACTGAAGTAAAGGGTTCAAGTTAAATAGTTGGACATCAGATTGGAAAGGCAGGTTGCGGAAGTCTTTATAACAGCAGAAGTGTTTGGGTGTTATCGGATGAGTGATGGGATGCCCTGACTTTTCCTTTTGCTAATGGTTTTATAGAGAGAACACAAAACCTCCTCAGCTCCTCTTTTGCTCCTTCTCTTCTGTGAGGAGAAGGATTTCTAGAGTAGAAAGGACAGAGTGAGCACCCAAGAGAGGCTCCTAAAGGCAGTTTATTCCAAAAGAGCCTTTAGCTGCTCTGAGTAATTTCATCTCATACTCTGGATCAATAACAGCCCAGAGCATTGTGAGGACTTGCAGCTCAGGTTGCAGGACAACTAGTGGTAGCTGTTATAATCCCATAGAAAGTGAAGAAGATGCACACTGCAACTTAGAGATGGGCAAACGTGGCTCCACAGTTTTACAAATAGGAAGAGATGAATTCCATAAACTATAGATCAATACATTTAATATTGATTGAGGGCAAGAGTCCAGGACAAATGAGTAAAAGGATGGTTGGTGAGCACTTGCAAAAGGAAGTGAAGATTGCTCAGCCCCTGCATGGATTCAGGAAAAACAAATCATCCCCCACTCAGCTCATTTCCTTTGAAAGGGTGACTGGATGGGTAGATGAGGAGAAGGCTACACCTACAGTGTATCTGGAGTGCAACAAAACATTATCTTAGGATACTCTTGGGACAATATGCAGGAATATGAGGTGGATAAAGATAGGTGTGTGCAGATTCTTAACCAATTGAATGACTACACACAAAAAAGTTCTGTTTTAATGTCTCTAGATCAAATTTGAATATTACACATACATGGGAGAGAAAACCAAAATGACAGAATCAGAATTCATAGAGATGCCCAGAGGCTGGTATGATGGACTCACTATAGCAAAATAGAACGTAACAGGGACATAACCTTTCTATGATACATTTTCCTGCTCTTATTTCCAGGTTCCTAGGCATCCAGTAAAAAGGTTTAGGGCTAAGGCAGTAAAAGATGTCCCACAGAGAACTTAGGAGCAAGAGCCCAGAGGAAGACCCTTAGAACATATATGGGAAACATGTAAGCTTTCCTCTTACATGTTAAATACCTGGGGAGGGCAGCCTGGCACAAGACTGCAATTCCGGTGGATCAACTAGAAGAGCTCAACAATTGCAATGCAATCATTACTGGAAGATGGAGAACCCCAGGACCTCTGGGTTACAACGAACTCACCAGAACTGATAATCAATTCTGTATTCAGAACTAGAAAGACAATAGTGAGCAAGATGGATGTAGTCTTGAACCTCACAGATAAGACAAATATTCAACACATATGTACAAATATGAAGTTTATTCCGATAAAGATTAGTCTGTGAAAAACAAGAAAGTTAGCAGGAACAAATATAAAGTCACTCATTTGAATTCCAAAATGTAATAGTATAGCCCTAACCAGTTTGGCTCAGTGGATAGAGCATCAGCCTGCGGACTGAAGGGTCCCAGGTTCGATTCCAGTCAAGGGCATGTACCTTGGTTGCGGGCACATCCCCAGTAAGGGTGTGCAGGAGGCAGCTGATCGATATTTCTCACTCATCAATGTTTCTAACTCTCTATTCCTCTCCCTTCTTCTCTGTAGAAAATCAATAAAATATATTTTAAAAAAACAAAATGTAATAGTATCAGTGTAGGATGTGAGAGATGTGGCTTAGAGGGTTTTTAAGTAGATGAAAGCTTATCATGAGCCATGAGTCAAAAGTATAGTTTGGCCCTAGCTGGTTTGGCTCAGTGGATAGAGCGTCGGCCTGTGGACTGAAGGGTCCTGGGTTCGATTCTGGTCAGGGCACATGCCCAGGTTGTGGGCTCGATCCCCAGTAGGCAAGGCAGCCGATCAATGATTCTCTCTCATCATTGATATTTCTATCTCTCTCCCTCTCCCTTCCTCTCTGAAATCAATAAAAAAAATATTTTTTTAAAAAAGCATAGTTTGGTTCCTGTAGAATGTCTTGTGACCTTGAGCTGCATTAAAAAGAGTATAATGTCCAGAATAAAGGAGGTGACCATCATGTGGTATTCTGCACTGGTCAGACCATGCCTGAGGCCCTCTGTTCAGCTGCGGGCATCACACTTCAAAGGAGAAGTCAACAAAAGTATATCCAGAGAAAGAGAATAGTGAAGGGACTGGAAAATCCCAGGAGAAATTTGTCCTCTGTCAAAAATTCATTACTGGGTTCATGGTGAAGAGGAAGCTATAGATTTATTCTGTGTATATCTCCAAGAGCTCCAAGATCTCATGGATGGAAGTTGTAGGAAAACAGATTTTGGTTTGATATAAGGAAGTTGCTTTCTTTTTTATAATGAAAAAAAAAATAATAAAAGTTTCAGCTCACAGTTCCAGCCTCTTGAAGTCCTTTAAAGATTTATTGTCAACATTTTCCAAAACAGAGAAGAAGAAAATTAATAATCTCCAGATCTTGGCTATTGTAAATAATGCTGCTATGAACATAGGGGTGCATATATTCTTTCTGATTGGTGTTTCGGATTTCTTTGGATATATTCCCGAAGTGGAATCTCTGGGTCAAACAGCAGTTCCATTTTTAATATTTTTAGGAAACTCTATACTGTTTTCCACAGTGGCTGCACCAGTCTAATGAACAAAATAAACTGACAAAATAAAAACAGAGTCATGGATACATGGAACAGACCGACAACTATCAGAGAGGAAGGGGAGGAACTGGATAAAAGAAGGTGAAATGTTTAGCCAAGGAAGATATATACATAACTCATAGACACAGACAATAGTGTGGTGATGGCCAGAGGGAAATTGGGCAGTGCCTGGATGGAAGTGGGCAAAGGGGGAGGAGGCATGGGGACATCTGTAATAGTGTGAACAATAAAAATAAAGTTTTAAAAATTCCTAATCTCATAATCTCAATATAAGCATTTCTCTGTGTTTAGGAAGACCTTTCTAATGATTAATTGTACTCTCTGAAATTAAAATGGACTGCCCATAAAGGTAAGCAGCCCTCCATCACTAGAGATATTCAAGCAGTGACTGGACAACCACTCCATGTGGATGATGCAAAGGCAATGAAAGCATCTGATAAAGGACCAAACCAGATGACTATCTAGGGTTACTGAGATTCTATGATGCTGGAAGGTCTCATGGTAAGGTATTTAGGAAAATATTTCTGGAGCCTAGATGCAGGTAGGCTGGAGGAGGAGAAACCAAAAGCAGAGATAATAACTGGTTAAGAGGTACCTATTCTGAGGGCTACAACTATTTTCACCTCCAGCCCTCCTTGAATCCCAAAATTACAGTCAAAAGCAGCTTTGATGGTTGCCTAATTTCCCTCCCTGGTGATCTGATGCTTGATTTCCCTCTGCAACCTCCTTGCCAAATAGTTATCTTGTCTCTGCTTAAATACCTCCAGTAATGGGAAAATCTTGTCCTTTCAGAGTAAACTATTGCATAATATTTGGTCATCTTGGACCATTATAAAGTTCTTCCTTAGTCTGAGTCAAAATATGTTTTCCCATACCACCTGCCCTTTGCTCCTGATGACTCCCTCTTACAAAGCAAAACAATATTATGAACCTTCCTATATTTAAAAACTGAATCTGAACCACCAGCATCACCATGTTGATCCATTCTCCACATTAAACAGCCCCAGTAGCTCATATACAAGGATTTTTAAGTTCTCTCACACTTCTGGTCTCACTCTTCTGTACGTGCTCCAGGTTGCTAATGCCCCCCATTCATGTGTGGTGTTCAAGGCGAAAGACAGTCCTCCACTGTGGTCTAATGAACAGAGAAAAGAACACAACTGTAATCTCCCTCATCCTAGCACCAAATGCATTAGCATTTCGGGCAGTTGGTATCAAAATATTGAGCTTACAGGCACCTCAAAGACCTGAAACCTTTTCATACAAATTGTTACTAAGTCATGTCTCTCCTACATTGCACTTAAACATTTGGTCTTGACAAACTCAACAATGAAACTTTACATTTCATTTTCCCAGTTCACTATGGTCTCTTGGGATCTTCCAGAAACCAGCTTCATGTCATTTACAGATTTGATTAGCATTCCCTCAATGTCCTGATCCAAGTTGTGAATTAAATTATTGGACAGGCCAGGGACCTCCCTCCAGGCTGACAAAGATCCATTAGTCACCAGCTGTCCTGTCTACACCCCACATTTTCCCTTCTTATCTACAAGGACATCTCACACCAGGACATTCTTAAACAAAATAAGATTGTATTCTGAAATCCTCTTTGGAAACAAGGGAGTGAGAGGGAAGGGAGCAAGGAGGGAAGGAGGGAAGTTTGACCTCAGTTCCCATGATGAATCCCATGCTTGGGTCTCCATGAAGGAATTTGTAGCCAACAGCTCAGGTACAGAAAGTTATAAGAACTGAATTTAGGGTCAGAAAACTTGCATTCATACCCTTCTCTGCTTCTTTCAAGCTGTATGACCTTGGGCAAGTTGTTTAACTTCTCTGAGTATGTTTGCTTATCTGTAAAACCGGGATGGTAACAACTACCTCACAGGGTTTTTGTGAGGATTAAATGGGGAAATGGATGTTAATGTGCTTTGTAAACTATAAGCACCATACAAATGTAACATATCATTATTATTTATTGAGTGCCCACAGTGTCACCAATATAGAGTATAAAAAGAAAAAAAAGATAAGCTATAAATAAGAAAAAAGATAAATGAGTTTGGTCCTTTTCCTTGGGTAGCTCACACTTTTGTAGAGGAGATATATTCACAAAATAGTTATAATATAAATTAGAAAATAGGACAAATGGCACAAGTTGTGATAATTTGGAAGAGTGGAAGGTCCCTTCAAACTGAGGGAAATTAAGGAAGGCTTCATGGAGCTCTGTACCTCGACAAGGGGCGTGGATCCAACAGAAATGGCTGAGAGAGGACAGCATTCCAGGTGGAGGAGCCTAGGAATGGAATTCATGGAGCGTGCTTCAGGTGCTGGAAGCAATCCTGTTTGCCTATAAGAGGCCATGAGGCTGGTCGGCCACATCACAATTTTTGTAGACATGGTCATCCCCAGCACACCAAGTTAAAGAATTCAGTCCTTCATAAGGGAAGCTGCATTTAAGCAAAGCTTCCCAGGCCTCACGTCTGTTACTCTTCAGCTGACCTCCTTGAAGAAAAACAACTCTTCTGTAGGCTAGAGGCATCTGGAAAGGTTCCAGGAAATCACCCTTTTCCTTATCTGCAACTGAGAAATAAGTTTCCAGGAAGGGCAGAGACTAAGGCCTCATTTAAATTCTAGGAATCTTCAGCTGGAAGTAGCTCTAGGTTACGGATTCAAGCGTTTTCACTGAAGGAGAATTATCCACCATATTTGAAAGGCTTCTTATTCAATTCCATGTGAGAAGCAGGAAGGGAGAGTAAAATAGTTCAAGGGCTCTCAAGGTTCATTTTCTGCCGGTTTCTTTGGACTTATGGTTATAATTTGGTGCCACCTGGTGTTAGAGACAGACTATAACACACTGGTATAGCTGCCTCCTTCCTAAATTTAGAGCTTCTGTACTGCCATCCAGCAGCATTTAGGGATGGGTTAGCTTCCTTCCAGGGGGTTAGAGCCAACAATTCATAGACACTCTGGCATCTGGATAATGGAAAAGAAGGGGGAGAAAGGGGAAGTGTTGCTCCAGGCCGCATGGCAGTCCTTTCTTCTTCCTCCAAAGCTATTTTCCTCAGAGTACACCTGGGAATGTGTATTTTCCCCAAGTACTACAGGATTGGGTTTGTCCTGTCCCCTCCCTCCATCCCCCACTCTCACACACTCTCATGATGGCTTGCATTATCTGTAAGAAATTATACAAGATCTTTCTTTCAGATGTGACCAATAGAAATTGTTGTAAGCCTTCAGGGTGGCCAAGGGGTCTGTTTCCCCATGAGCTCAGGTTTAAAGTGTTTTCTTCTGAATGGTGTTCTAGAATGACTGATCCCACACTCCTCGATGACTGATCCCAAACTCCTCGAGAAATCTGCTCCCTGAGGCTACATTTAGCCTTCCGACAGCCCTTCTAAAAAATTAGGGGAGGAAGAACCGGGGCCTCGGAGACTAGAACAGATGGTGGCCTCTTTTTCCTCAAACCTCTTTTCTGAATAGATTCAAAGCAGTCAATAAAACTAAAACCAAATTGGTCTGATGATGCCTCACAATGGGGTAATAGTAGAGGGTAGGGTGAGAGGATGGCTCAAATTGGGATGGCCATTGCTGAGAAAGACAAGACTGAGCTAGTGAAAAAGTTAATCCTTCTTCTACTGCCTCCTTTCTCAAGTCCCCTTGAAGTGCCCCACTCTCTCAGGCATAGCTTTTTCAGGCTCTTCTAAATGCCTGTTCCCAGTTTGGAGTATAGATGGTCAGTGTGAGCATGAAAATGGCCAGAGGGCCATAGGAAAGAATTAGCTAGATTAGAAGGCTTCAATCTTGGATCACTACTTTTATATGTTTTGGCTCTTCCATGGTCCCTACTATACAGGGAGGCATGAATAGAGGTCTTCTGACTGAACAAGAAGTTAACATATTCCTTTTTATTTTGTACTTTGGATAAATTTTTAAAAGGTAACATTTGCTAAGAAATTGAATGACAAGAATATATAGCTTTATGGGTTAACTCACATTTCTTATCTTATTCTGGATCAATAAAAATCTAACTGTAGGTAAATGTATCTGGTGCAATGTACAGGGCACCCAAACAAGTCCTTTTTGGCCAGAGCAAACTATCAAAACAAGTGAGAGGTCAGAGGTTATGTCAAGCTGCCTAGACTTTATCCTGACATAGATCTGGTGAGACTGGCCCACCCAGGTGGAATCGGCTTCCCATGTTGCCCCTGGCCTGGCATGTGCTGCCTTCTGCAGTTACCCTGGCCCTTGAGCTCCCCCACCCTCCCCTGCTCCCCGAGAGCAAAGAGCCCCAATGAAACTCTACCTCTTCACACATTATGTTTTTAGGACATGTGTTCTGACAAATACAAGTGTGTTTATGAGTCTAACAGGGGAAAAAAATGGATTCGAGACTGCTTCTGAAAATCTGGATTCTGTTGTGGCTGTTGCTATTATTCTCACTAGCATTTCGGTTAGTGTCCTAAAGTGGCCGTGTGACCTTGATGGCAAACGCCATCTTTTTAAGAAACCTGCCTGCGCTGCATCAGACTCCTCTGGAGCTTGCGCTGTCTTTTCCTATTTCAAAGCCTTTAGACCGCCCACCGAAACCCCTTTTCCGTCTGAGAAGCCAGGCAGGCTCTCAGGTCATTTGTGGAGCAGATGTGATTGACACGATCTGTATCTAATGAACGCTCGAGTCTCCTTCCCAGCTCAGATTACTAGTTCCGTTCTCTTTCCCAGCTTCTTTTTGATGACTCATTCCTCAAATTCTTCGCTCGCTTGGCTTCCTAATACCCGCCCCGCCCTGTCTTTTCTGCTTTGGCCCCTAGTTGCCTCCACCTTTGGAAAAACGGGTTTTGTGGATATTATCGGGTATAGTTTTTACAGTGTACTTTAAACATATAGAAACAAACAACAACAACAAAAACAACAACAACAATTTCCGCCCAGGAAGAGGGAGGTTCATTTCCTTATAAGGATCTTAACCCGTTTCTGTGCTTGAGCTTTCCCTTTCACAGGATGGGGGTAGGTGAGGGAGAAACGCCAGCAGGGCTTCTGCCTCCGTTTCCAGCTCAACTCCAAACCCCAGCCAGCTCTGAGTCCCCAACAAAAGTCAAGCTGCCCCACTCCAATGCCGACCTCGCTAAGGGAGGAGTCCAGGGAGGCACAATTAGGGTAGAAAGTTTCCAAACATTTCTGTGGGTCTCTTAGGCATCTCCATCAAGTATAAAACCATTTTGCTGGGGACTGCAGTCCTGAAGAGGAAACAGACATTGAGTCGTTAATGGGGGCGGGGAAGGGGAGGGAGAAGGGAGAGAGAGCAAAAACAAATAGGGGGCTGAGACTGAACTAAGAAGCTGTCCTAGACCCAGTCCATTTAAACAGGTGAATAAATGGACTTTCACCAGAGCAAGGGTCCATTGCCACGCTGTGCCCAAGCAGGTTCTCACAGCACGCATTCCTGGACAAGATCAAGTGAAGCCAATAGAAGTTCTATAGTAGGAAGCTGGCAAGGAGCTGGCTAAATTTGTCCCCTTTGGGCACTTGTAGGCTAAGTTGCTCTTTCATGCTCACACAATCATCACCACTTCTATGCTTCTTATTCCACAGCTAAAACCTATGATTGAAAGCTTCCAGTTCTGCCTAGGTTTAACCTGGCCTTACTTGTATAGGGTTGCACATAGTGGGCACAAAACAAATTCCCTGAGTCTAAGTACAATACCTACGCTAGAGACTCAGAGATCACCCAGTCTGCAAGTACTCTCAGACTCAGGCTTGTCATGGGAGGGAGCTTTTGCACTTTTGTATTGTGTCTCTGGGAGAAAAGAGTACTTTGAAACTTGGGGAAACAAAAGAAATGTAGGCACCTTCCTTTGCTATTCTCTCCTACCCAGCCCCGCTGCTCTCCCTTTGGAGGCCCCTTGGCTAAGTCCCGTCCACATCTCATTTGCATTGTCCAGGCTTGCCCCTCTGGCCTCTGAGAGGAATGTAGCCAAAGAACAGGAAAGAGGCAGCATGCTTTCTGCCCCTGTTAGGGTGAAGAGTAAGTGGAGACACAATCCCCTCTGCTTCCCAGCTTCTACTTTCACCTCTCCTCTATCTTCATCACAGAACAATTCTGAAGCATTTCTCTATCCCAGGCTCTGTCTGTCCTCATTAGTTTACACACAATCCTTGCCCTGACATTTAGAGATAACAAGGACTGAGTGACACTGGAAATGCAGAAAGTACGTACACATGGGAGGGAGAGTAAGCTAATGTGTAAAATGTTTAATCCAGAGATGTTCACACCAGTGACACATCTGGGGGTCACTGCAATTTGGGGCAAAGAAGTCAGGATAAATGCATGTAATTGTGCTGGAAAATGGGAGTGGGCAATTGCGAGAGTATAGATCTCTAAGCAGATTGGGAGAGCAAAGCTATTGGCTCTCACTTGCAAAGGATTCATGAAGGAATTGAGATTTCAGAAATGGCTGAGTGACAGAACCAAATGGCCATATGGTATTTGCATCTGAGGTGGGAGTGGAATTAACAGATGGAGTAGATTTTGATCAGGAAAGCTTGAATTACCTGTGACTGTTATTCTGTCTCCTCCCCTCTCAACACTTGTTTGTTGGGTATCAACTATATCATAGATAGCAGGAACATAAAAATAATAATGATAGCAAATAGTTATTGTGTATTTACTATGTGCCAGGGACTGTGTTAAGCACATTATCTTATTTAAATCTTACATTGACCCAATGATGTAGATATCACTATCGGGACCCTTTTGCAGATGAGCAAACTGTGGCTCACAGAGATGAAGTGACTTGCCCCCAAATCACACAACTGGCTATAAGTGCAAGAGATTAGATTTGAATCTAGCCAGTTAGAGTTTAGAGCCCATGGATTTAATCAGTGTGCTCTACCTAATCTTCTAGTTGGACAATGATAGAATGGGATGCCTTTAGTGGCAGGGGAAGCTGGAACAAGGCTTTTGAGAGCAGAACAGTGTAAAGCAGAAGATCCCAGAAGCAGCAGCAGAGCCCCAAGCCAGCTATGAGGACAGGAAGGTAGAGCAAGCTTCTGGGTAACGAGGATGCAGCAGACACTCAAAGGAAGCCCAAACAGGCAGGTAGTTGGCAGACAGGGTATCTAGCAGCCAGTGGCAGAGGCTCTGCTATGGCGCCTGGGCTTCCAGAGCAGAATGCCAGATGTCAAAAGGTCTGGCTAGATCTAGATGAAGCATTATTCTTGAGAAGATTAAGGTGCCAGATAGGACACCAAGGTAGGACTAAGGAACTGGGGACACCAGAATAGGGGCTTAAGATAGGGGCTTTTATAAAAGAAAACAGTCCAGTTAATATATATGTATATGTGTGTGTATATATATATATATATATATATATATATATATATATATGTTGTTGTTAACCCTCACTAGAGGATATTTTTCCATTTATTTTTTTAGGAAGAGTGGAATAAAGAGGGAAAGACAGAGAGAAACATTGATGTGAGAGAAACACATTGATTGGATGCCTCCTGCATGAGTCCTGACCAGGGCCCAGGCTAGGGAGGAGCCTGCAACCAAAGAACATGAGGACGAGGCACACTTGGAGAGGGCTGGCAGCTGAGGACGCGACACACAGGCTAGGGAGGAGCCTGCAACCAAAGAACATGCCCTTGACCAGAATCAAACCTGGGACCTTTTGGTCCACAGGCTGACGCTCTAGCCACTGAGCCAAACCAGCTAGGGCCAGTCCAGTTATTAGAACTAGGAATCAACTCCATTCATCTACCCTCCTATGTTGAGCTCTCACCTATGTTGCAAGTGCTAGGCACTGGGGGTAAGACACAGTCTAGTAAGGGAGCCAGACCTGTAAAAGAAGTAGCTACAGTATTATGTGATTAGTTATCTTTTATCAAATTTATTGTGATGACTTTGGTTGATAGCATCATATAGGTTTCAGGTGTGGATTTCTATGTTACAAGATCTGTATATTGCAGTTAGTTCTCTATTAGAAGCACACACAGATTTTGTGTGGAGGTGGAGAGCAGATTGACTTTTCTTGGGAGAGTTCACAAAGAATATTAACTCTGAACTGGGTCTTTAAAGAAGAGGATACGGGGGAAACCAAGATGGCGGCATAGGTAAACACTGGAAATTGCTGCCTCGCACAACCACTTCAAAAATACAACTAAAAGACAAAACGGACATCATCCAGAACCACAGGAAGGCTGGCTGAGTGAAAATTCTACAACTAGAAAGAAAGAGAAAAGCACACTGAGACTCAGAGGAGGTGTGGAAGTAAAGTGCAGAGGTACGGAGGTGCACTCGGAAAGGGCTGGCAACTGAGGACGAGGCACACTTGGAGAGGGCTGGCAGCTGAGGACGCGACACACATGGAGAGGGCTGGAAACTGAGGACGCGGTTGTCTTTTTCAATCGGGAGGGAGTCTCAAGCTCCCGACTGCTCTGAACTCCAGTTCCGGGTGAGTCTCTGGGGACCCAGACTCATACGGGGAGAAACTGGACTGTCTGGCATTGGGCAGAACTCAAGGGCGGCTTTCTCTCAGAGGTGCTTGCAGCAATTACTGGGACACTGAGACGCGGGGCCTCTTAGGGTAGAACTGGGGAGCAGCCATAGCTGCTTGCTCCTCCCTGTTGATCCCCTGAGACCCTGCCCTACCCAAGCTGTGCACAGAGGCTTTTGCATATGAAGGGCCTGGCCCTTTGCAACCTGAAAATTACCTAACAAACTTCAGCTGAATCAGGGAGAACCAGAACTTCCAAAAGAGGGTCCAAGGCCCCACAGCAGCTTACATTGCTTCACAGCTGGGCCTCATCTGGGCACCTCCAAACCCCAAACAAAGAAGAGGAATCTGCAGATCTCTCCATAGCTCCTGCTGGGTAACCTCAGGAAGAGGCTAAATTAGCACCTCCTTAGAGATCCAAGAGCCAGTGTAGCCAGTGGTCAGAGTGGGACCATCCAGATTACAACTCCTCAGATCCATAAGGGACACACTCAGGGGGCAGACTCAGTGAGCACCAAAGCCCCACTGAAGCAAGTCTTGCCCCAGAAGGGTGTCTCCAGCACAGAAGTTCTTCCACTGCAGACACAGCTGATTCTCACAGCCAATTGGCCTGGAGGTCAATTCCTCCCAGTGATACCTACAACAATCAAGGCTTAACTACAACAAGACTGTGCACAAAGCCCACAAAGGGGTGCACCAAGAGTGTCCACCTCAGGTAATTGGGGAGGCTGAGCCACTGGGCCCTATAAGACACCTAACACAGAAAGCCACTCTATCAACACAGGGAAGCATAAAAAATGTGGAGACAAAGAAACAGGTCACAAATGACAGAAATGGAGGAAAGCAAACTACTGGATATAGAGTTCAAAACCACACTTTTAAGGTTTTTCCAGAATTTTCTAGAAACCGCCAATAAATTTAGTGAGACCCTCAAGAAATCTAGTAAGACTGCCGATAAATTTAGTGAGACCCTCAAGAAATCTAGTGAGACCCTCAAGGTTATGAAAAAGGACCAACTAGAAATTAAGCATGCACTGACTGAAATAAAGGATATTATGCAGAGTTCCAACAGCAGACTAGAGGATTGCAAAAATCAAGTCAAAGATTTGAAATACGAAGAAGCAAAAATCACCCAACCAGAAAAACAAAAAGAAAAAAGAATCCAAAAATATGAAGATAGTGTAAGGAGCCTCTGGGACAACTTCAAGCATACCAACATCCGAATGATGGGGGTGCCAGAAGAAGAGAGAGAGCAAGATATTGAAAACCTATTTGAAGAAATAATGACAGAAAACTTCCCCTACCTGGTGAAAGAAATAGACTTACAAGTCCAGGAAGCACAGAGAACCCCAAACAAAAGGAATCCAAAGAGGACCACACCAAGACACATCATAATTAAAATGCTAAGGGCAAAAGACAAAGATAGAATCTTAAAAGCAGCAAAAGAAGTCAGCTGATTTCTCAACAGAAACTTTGCAGGCCAGAAGGGAGTGGCAAGAAATATTCAAAGTGATGAATAGCAAGAACCTACAACCTAGATTACTTTACCCAGCAAAGCTATCATTCAGAATTGAAGATCAGATAAAGAGCTTCACAGATAAGAAAAAGCTAACGTAGTTCATCACCACCAAACCAGTATTATATGAAATGCTGAAAGGTATCCTTTAAGAAGAGGAAGAAGAAGAAAAAGGTAAAGATACAAATTATGAACAACAAATACACATCTATCAACAAGTGAATCTAAAAATCAAGTGAATAAATAATCTGATGAACAGAATAAACTGGTGAATATAATAGAATCAGGGGCATAGAAAGGGAGTGGACTGACTATTCTGGGGGCGGGGCGGGGAGAAAGGGTGTGGGGGGTGTGGGAAGAGACTGGACAAAAATTGTACACCTATGGATGAGAACAGTGGGTGGCAGGGGTAAGGGCAGAGGGTGGAGTGGGAACCTGGTGGAGGGGAGCTATGGAGGGAAAAAAGAGGAACAACTGTAATAATCTGAACAATAAAGATTTAATTTTAAAAAATTACCCCCAAAAAAATAAAAAATAAAGAAGAGGATACATTTCCCAGGCCTTGAGTGGTGCAGAGGATTTCAGGCAGAGGGAATAACATGGGCCGAGGCATAACATTTTGAAAAAGTAAGGCACATTTGATGAACAATAAGCAATTCATACTGGACCATTAGGTAGATGGTATGGAGAAAAGAGGACTATGAGTCTAAAGGCCAGATTATGAAGGCTTTTGTGAGTTTTACTAAAGAGCTCAGACATTCTCCCATAGGTAAAGGACGGCCAGCTGTGATCATTATGTTGGCAAGTAACTGGGTTGCATTGGGGTGTTTTAGGAAGATTATATGGGAAATAGTTTCCAGATGCACTGGAGGCAGGCAGGTAACTGAGGAGGTCATTGCAATTGTGCAGGCAAAAAATGATGGGAGCTTGCCTTGGCTGGTTGCTCAGTGGTTAGAGCGTTGCCCTGTGGACTGAAGGGTTGTGAGTTCGATTCCAGTCAAGGGCACGTACCTCAGTTGCAGGCTCCATCCTGGGCCCTGATTGGGGCATGCGCAAGAGGCAACCAATCTATGTGTCTCTCTCACATTGATGTTTCTCTCTCTCTGTCCCCCCGCCCTTCCACTCTCTCTAAAAAAAAAAAAAATGGAAAAAATATCCTCAGATAAAATGATGGGAGCTCGAACTAAGATAGTGACAGAGAGGATTAATTCAGGAAAATATTTCTGAGGGAGAGTTGATAAGAGTCAGTGATTGATCAGGTGAGTGACTGGGAGAAAGGAGCAATGGACAACTCCAAAGATTTCTTGCTTGACAACTGAGTCTGTGGTGACATCATTCTCATAGAGATTAGTACTCTAGGATGAGGAATGGGTTTTACAAGGGGACATAAAGAGTTCAGTTTGGGACATATTGAGTTGGAAGTGTCCAGTGGTGTGCTAGTAAATGTTTAATACCAGCTCTTGCTGGTTGGGGGAGCCTTAATTTACTGATCTTCAGGGTGTAAATATGCCTACTGTGGCAATTTGAAGCTACCACTGTGATCAACCCACTCACAAAATTCTTGAAAATTTAGTAGTCTCAGAGACCCATGGAAAGGATAGTAGTCAAGTAGTCTGGGGCACAGGCTTTTGATGGCATTGCTTAAATGATTTTGAGAACACACCATTGGGCTGAGTCAGAATTTTCAGAACTCCAGTGGAAAAGCTAGTCTATAATAATAAAAGGGTAATATGCTAATTAGACCAGACGTCCTTCCTGATGAAGCCTGGGCCAGAAGGAAGCCAGCCCGGGTCCCGGGTGCCTGTGGGAGGCCCGAGGGAAGCCTAGATACCAGGTGCTGGAGGGAAGCTGGTGCCGGCAGCCGGGGGAAGGAAGCCCTACTCTTGCACAAGTTTTTGTGCATCAGGCCTCTAGTGGGTTTATAAAACTGTTAACACAAAATCAAGCAGAACATGAATTAACTACGTGGGATTGAAAGAACTGATAAAGAATAATTATGGCTTTTGTTTGAAAAATGGCTGATGGATTTAAAGAACCCCTTTCTCTTTTCTCTTGTTAGCTATACTCGTAACAATTAGTAGATCATAAACAATGAAACACTCATCTTTTCTCCCTAACTGATCTCTCTGGAATTTGAAAACTTTTATTGATTATTCTTATTTCCATGACAACATAACAATTTGCAAAAGTTCAATAAGAATCTGTCCCCATTGCAACAGAACATAATTCAAAATATTGCTTATTGCCCTGACCGGTTTGGCTCAGTGGATAGAGCGTCAGCCTGGGGACTGAAGGGTCCCAGGTTCGATTCTGGTCAAGGGCATGTACCTTAGTTGCGGGCACATCCCAGTAGGAGGTGTGCAGGAGGCAGCTGATCAATGTTTCTCTCTCACTGATGTTTCTAACTCTCTATCCCTCTCCCTTCCTCTCTGTAAAACATCAATAAAATATATTAAAAAAATATTGCTTATATAATGAAGACGGTCATATTTGAGAATAATGTGCACAAAATTAGATATGACCAGACAATTCAAAACAAAACATGTTTTTATTGATTTTTAGAGAGAGAGAGAAGAAGGGAGATGGAGAAACATTGATGAGAGAGAAATGTCAATCAGCTGCCTCCTGCAAGCCCCCCACTGGGATCAAGCCTGAAATCCGAACAGGGAATGGAACCAGCAACCTCTTGGTGCATGGAACAAAACTCAACCACCTGAGCCACATGGCTAGGGTGTGACCAAACACTTTTAATGGATTAAAGTTGACTTTATGGAGCCAATGCACAAAAAGAGCCCTCTTGAGAAAACTGGCCTGGTACCTGGCTTACAGGGCTCCCAGCCTTACAGATGAGTAAAGACGGTCATTTCTGGAAGGCCCAGGAATCTTAAGCTATATGGGGGACATCAAGAAGAGAGGAATTCAAAGAGAAGTATGCTCTCACTCATATGTGGAATCTAAGTTACAAAATAAACTGATAAATAGAGTGGACCCAGAGACATGGAACAGAGTGCAGAATCTCAGAGGGAAGGCAGGGGAGGGTGGGTGGGTGGGAAATAATCAACCATGGACCTTGTATGCATATGTGCATGGCCCATAGGCACAGACAATGGGGTGGTGAGGGCCTGGGGTGGGGGGCAGGGACAGGCTGGAGGTGGTCAATGGCAGGAAAAGGGGGACATGTAATAATTTCAACAATAAAGAATTATTTTTAAAAATAAAATAAAAAAGAAGAGAGGAATTCACCCCAAATTATAAGTATTGCAGTTGAAATATTGACTTGGCTCTTTAGCCTCCAGAAGGCTTTTAAAAGTCTAATGTGAAATTCTTTATGAAAACTTCCAGCAAAGCAAACTTTAAAAGGCTTATGTGATCAATTATCATTCCTGATGTATTTTTGTAAATAATCATGCTAAATCTAATGACACCAGACTTATTTTGTAAACAGAAATCAAAAAGGGGGGGGGCGACTGGAGAGAGAAATTTTATGTTTCAATAGAACACCTTGTGGGGTTTTAATTTTTTGGCTTAAACAATAGAAATTTATTGTCTCATAGTTCTGGAGGCTAGAAGTCTGAAATAAAGATATTGGTAGATTAGTTCCGTCTGAGAGCTCTGAGGGAAGGATCTGCTCCATGCCATTCTCCTAGCTTCTGGTAGCCTCAAGCATTCCTTGGCTTGTAGGTGCCATTCTCCTTGTGTCTTCACGTCATCTTCCCTCTGTATATGTCTGTCTCTTTGTCTATGTTTTCCTTTTTTATAAGGTCACCAGTCCTATAGGATTAGGGCCCACCCTAACAACCTCATCTTAACTTGATCATCTACAAAGACCTTATTTTCAAATAAGGTCACATTCACAGGTACTGAGGGTTAGGAATTCAACATCTTTTGAGGGAACTCAGTTCAACCCATAACGTAGTCTAAGGGCAGAGCCAATAGACATTCTATAGTTCCTCTCCTCCTGAACTATCCTAGTGAGCCCAATACTTCAGACACTAGTTACTAGAGAGCAATATTAGGTTCAAATTGAAGACCCAATAGAGGCAAAAAGAACCTTGTAAACTCCAGGTAAACACATTCTACAGGTAAACAATCCCCAACTACATTCTTACCAGACATATAGCCTTTCAGTTTTGTAAGACCTATAGGAAAAGATTATTGATAACATGGAATAGGTCCATAGCTCTGCTAGCAACTATTTATGTGGTCAATAATAATTATGACAGTAATGATAATACTGTATAACACATTTGTGGTGCATTAGAATGTCAAAGCATTTTCACATCATTTTATTTATCTTCACAACTATATGAAGTAGGAAAAGCAGATTTTGTTTTATTCAGAGATAATGACATATAACATATTAGTTTCAGGTACACAATATAATAATTGATATTTGTATATATGGCAAAATGATCACAATAAGTTCAGTTAACATCTGTCACCATAGTTAGTTACAAATTTCTTTTTCGTGGATGAGAACTTTTAAGATCTCTCTGAGCAACTTTCAAATAAACAATACAGCACTATTAACTATAGTCACCATGCTGTACATTGCATCCTGATGACTTTATCAACTTTGTGGGTTATTAGAGTCTAGTCCTGTTCATTGTCTTTGAGCTGTTTTTCATCTCTTGGTAAACTACATTTTATTCTCTACTTTGTTATCTATCATAAATTGGACTGGATCCTGTCAACTTGAACATTTTGTCATTCCTTACCAATTTCTTAATTCTTCTAGTTTCCTTCAATATCTGGCTACAACTTTCCAAACTGGCCTTTTCATCTTTTATTCCCATCCCCTGACTTGGTGTCACTGAGAACTAAAACCTGACTGCCCAGATCCTTACTGGATTCCTAAGTTGTCTTGTAGCTAACCTTCCCCCCAGGATCTAAATAAGCTCTGTAAGCTAAAACTGCACAACTTGATATAAACTTTAAAAGAGTCATCACCACAGCAAATCATGTACGGGCAACCTGCCTACTGCTGTGTGGACCACTCAGGAAGTTCACTGGAAAACCTGCATCTTCTATGCTCTGCTCTGGGAAATAACTATGCAAACCGCAAACCAAGAAATCCAGCAGATTGTCACTGCTGTCCTCATTCCACCATCTAAAGATGCTTTGAGCCCTAGCCGGTTTGGCTCAGTGGATAGAGCGTCGTCCTGTGGACTCAAGGGTCCTAGGTTCGATTCTGGTCAAGGGCATGTATCTTGGTTGCGGGCACATCCCCAGTAGGGAGTGTGCAAGAGGTAGCTGATCGATGTTTCTAACTCTCTATCCCTCTCCCTCTCTGTAAAAAAATCAATAAAATATATTCTTTTAAAAAATAAAAATAAATAAAGATGCTTTGAGTACAGTGTATAGAAATCTTCTTGACTAGCTGCCTTGTAAGCAGGGTTTATGATCTGCTCCAACCATTAATCTTTGTTTTTCTTTTGTTTTCATAGAAATTTCCCTCATTAAATGCCTGGTGGCTTGCTGGGGTCCAATCCCAGCGGGTCCAGGGGTCCCCAAAGGTGTGGACGGAGTCGGCGAAGAAGGAATGACACGAAGACAGCCTTCAGTTGATCAGCAGCCTAGTCAGGACCTCTAGCCAGGATCTCCAGCCAAAGTTCTGGTCGGAGTTCTGGTTAGGAACTGATCAGGATCTGATGTTTATTGTCTTGTTACATCCATATTTATACCAGCCGATTTTAATCCTGTCAATTTCTATTACAAAGGTTAGGGCGTTTCTTATCTCCATTCCAGGGAGTAAAGATTATGTAGCTTAACTACCCGCCTGGCACTTAATTAAGGGGTTGTATCCCCTCCCTAACCTCAGGGAAAGATCCCCACCTGGGGAAACAACCTTTCTCGGAGAGGTGACCTTGGTTAAAACACATGGCGCTAAAGAGAGCAAACATATTAAGAACAATATGCTATATATGCCAGGTCCCTTGAAACATATGCTGTGCAGATGTTTCTTTCCTGCAGCGACTGTGTGAAGCAGCAAGGATGGACCGGCTCCCGGCAAATTCCCCCTTTTTTATTTTTTAAATGATAGCGCATGCAAATCAGTGGCCACCTCTCAGATTGGGCTGTTTAAGACTTGGAAGAAGACTGGCAAGCAATGACAATAAGCATAGCTATAAACATAGTGGATGAAGCACACAAGGAGCCCCGTTCCTTAGGAGGTTGCCGGCCTCTTCAGTCAAGAGATTTCAGCTGTCCTCAAGTTGTTGGTTTGATTGTCTTTGTTGGTCTGGCTAGCGGGTGGCATCACTGGCGACGGGCTTCCTGACGTGTCAGCGAGTTGAAGGGCTGCATCAAAGGGTCCATCAGGGCCGTGCTTGATGGTGGCGTCGGCGTCCAAGGAGGAGCAAGCTGTGTTCTCTGGGTCAGCTGTTATGGAGGATGGAGGGTAGTAGAGAGAAAAAGAAAAGAAAGCAAAAGAACTACAAGGCATGGAAGCGTTCAGAAAAAAGAGGAAGAAGAAAGGGAAGAAGGCAGCATCCTGCTCCAGCCCTTTCTTTCAGCTGCCCCTTTCCCTGTGGTCCAAGGTAGAAATGGGAAACAAGTCCTGTTGCAGTGAAAGGGAAGCTGCTGTCAGCCAGGTCTCTTATCTAGGTACTGATCTCAGCTGGACCAAGTCTCTTTCTGTTCCCGATCTGAGCTGGGCCAAGTCTCTATTCGTTATCTGGGTCCCTATCTGGGCTGGACATGGGAAGCGAGAAGCAGCCATGGGGGAAGGAGACCTTCCTCAGAAGGGGCGAGTGTTCAAGCCCCTGCACCATTGGGGGGGTGAGGATCTGTGCCCCACCTCTGTTGAACCCCAAGTTCTCTCCTACTGGCCCCTCTGTGACTGTGCCTGTCTTAGGTTGTTCCTCCCTGAGGAATCTTACCCGTCTTTGACTAACCAGCCAAGCTCCGGGGCCAAGCAGGGTAATGTGAGGTTCAGTTCTGTCTCCTTGGTAGTCTATGTCCCTCTGGCCTCCATGCCCAGCAACTGCCTTTGGATCCCCTCGCCTGCTGGCGGGGTCCTGGCATTGATATCTTGGGGAACCCAGGTTTCTTCTCCAGAGAGAACCCAGCTCACTCCATTGGGCGAGAGACAGATCCATGGTACCAGTCACTGTGACCTCAGCATTAACAGAGAACTCAGGCAACAGCTGTGGGCAATTGGATTGTGAGAAGAGGGTCCCTCTTGACACAAGGGCAAGAGGGGCCAATATAGGACAAAGGAGAGTCCCAGGACAGGGCTTTCTCAGCCCAGGATGTCAGGCTCTTGGCACAAGACAACTCCACGTATGAGGCATATACCAAACACCCCCAGTCACGGCAGAAAAGGGAGGTGCCCTTCCTGGAACAGTAGGGTAGGGAGATTCTAGAAAAGGCTGTGTTCAGGAGAGAAGGAGAAAGGCCAAAGAACCAGCAAACAAGTAGTCAGATTAAGAAAAAAAAAAAGAAAAAGAATAGGAGATGTGGAGCAAAGCTGGAACATAAGGACAGACAAAAAGGGGGCACATGTGATCCTTCCAATGGACAGGTGGTTCCAGCTCAGGGCTGCACATCTGCTGCAGACGGGCACTGGTCAGGTGTGCTAGGTTGAGGCGGAGATGGAGGGCGGTGAGACATAAGGTCGGACTAGACGGTCTGGAATCCACACAGGTGAGTCTGCGTCCTGTGGAAATATACAAGCATATCCTCTCCCCCGGGTTAAAAGTACATCAGGTCCCTTCCAGGTTCCTGTAAGCAAGTCTCTCCATTTGACGAGGACTTTAGGTTTAGTTAGATCAGGGTTCCAATGCCTGTACATCGGGGAATTTCCCTCAGAATCTACATTTAGTATATTAATTACAAATAAAGTATGTTGTAGAACATGATGAGGAGAGGAATATTTAAACTCATTTTCTTGTAATTTTTTAATTTGTGTTTTTAAAGTTTGGTGAGCCCTTTCTACTATTGCTTGGCCTTGAGGATTGTAAGGTATTCCTGTAGTATGTGCGATGCCGAATGTAGAGCATAAGTTTTTAAAAGCTCTAGAGGTATAGGCAGGCCCATTGTCTGTTTTAAGTGCCCTTGGTATTCCTAGGTAGGAAAAACATTGGAATAAATGTTGAGGCTCACACCAGTCAATAAATATCCTCTACTACCAAGTATCAACATATGGTTCAGCTAGTTCTTAATGAAGAAAATGCAACCAGATGAAAAATGGACTCAAATTATTTAGAGGAAAGAAGAATGTCTCTTCTTTCCTTGAAAAAGAGGAGAGACTGGCAAACAGTCTCCTTGACCAAACTTTAGTTAGGCTCCTGTGAATTCTTTTTACAACTAAGCCTCAACTTTCACCCTCATCCTGTCTTCGGCCTGTCCAGGTTAGTCTTAGCAAAGAATCCTGCTGAGCTATGCTCCCACCCTTGATATCTGATCATCCTTGATATCTGATCAACTTCTTCATTCCCCACCTTTCATGTCTAAGTCCTTGGCCTGCCTTTAGCAAGAATGTTAGGTCACAAGAATCCCCCATTCTTTTTTTTAAAACAAATATTTTTTACTGATTTCAGAGAGGAAGGGAGAGGGAGAAAGAGATAGAAACATCAATGATGAGAGAGAATCATTGACCAGCTGCCTCTTGCATGCCCCACACTGGGGATCGAGCCCACAACCCAGGTATGTGCCCTGACTGAGAATTGAACTATGGCCTCCTAGTTCATAGGATGATGCTCAACCACTGTGCCACAATTCTTGATATCTCCTTTTAGTAATTTTCCATCCACTGACCCCTTCACTCTGTTCATTGATTTTATAAATCCCTATTTGTCCTTGTCCAATCACTTTCCCCTATCTTGAGAAAGTCTTTCCTACCATTATAAGAGGCAAAATCTGATAAAACTTAAAGAAGAAGCCCTAACCCGTTTTGCTCAGTGGATAGAGCATTGACTGGTGGACTGAAGGGTCCCAGGTTTGATTCCAGTCAAGGGCATGTACCTTGGTTGCAGGCACATCCCCAGTAGGGGGTGTGCAGGAGGCAGCTGATCGATCTTTCTCTCTCATCGATGTTTCTAACTCTCTATCCCTCTCCCTTCCTCCCTGTAAAAAATCAATAAAATATATTTTTAAAAAAACTTAAAGAAGAAATAGATCGGGCCAGAAGGGATTGGCACAAAATATTCAGTGATTAAAAGCAAGGACTTACAACCAAGATTACTCCACCAAGGTTATCATTTAGAATCAAAGGACAGATAAAGAGCTTCCCAGCTCAGCCAGTGTGACTCAGTGGTTGAGCATTGACCTATGAATCGGGAGATCATGGTTCAATTCCCAGTCAAGGCACATGCCTGGGTTGTGGGCTCGATACCCAGAGGGGGGCATACAGGAGGCAGCCAATCAATGATTCTCTCTTATCATTGATGTTTCTATCTCTCTCTCCCTCTCCCTTCCTCTCTAAAATCAATTAAAAAAATATATTTTTAAAAAGAGCTTCCCAGACAAGAAAAACTAAAATAGTTCATTACCACCAAACCAGTATTACTAGAAATGTTAAACTTGAAGAAGAAGAAATATGAATAATAAAATGGCAACAACTGTATACCTATCAATAATTACTTTAAATGATAAAGGATTAAATGATCCAATAAAAACACAGGGTGGCTGAATGTATAAGAAAACAAGACTCATACATATGCTGCCTACAAGGGACTCACTTCAGATTGAAAAACACACACAGCCCTAACTGGTTTGGCTCAGTGGATAGAGCGTCGGCCTGCGGACTGAAGAGTCTCAGGTTCGATTCCGGCCAAGGGCATGTACCTTGGTTTCGGGCACATCCCCAGTGGGGAGTGTGCAAGAGGCAGCTGATCGATGTTTCTCTCTAATTGATGTTTCTAATTCTCTATCCCTCTCCCTTCCTCTCTGTAAAAAAATCAATAAAATATATAAAAAAGAAAAACACACACAGACTGAAAGTAAAGGGATAGAAAAAGATATTTCATGAAAATGAAAACAAAAACAACAACACTTTGTACCAATACTTATATTATACAAATAAACTTTAAAACAAAGCCTATAACAAAATACAAAGAAGGACCCAACAATTTCACTATGGGTATTTAGCTGAAGAAACCCAAAACTTGGAAAAGACGTATGCATCCCTTTGTTCATTGCAGCCTTATTTATACTAGTCAAGACATGGAAGCAACCAAACTGTCTATTGATGGGTGAATGGATAAAGAAAATGTGGTACATATAAACAATGGAATATTACTTAGCCATAAAAAGTGAAATCTTGCCATTTGCAACAACATTGATGGAACTAGAGGGTATTATTCTAAAGGAAATAAGTCAGACAGAGAAAGACAAATACCATATGATTTGACTTATATGTGGAATCTAAAAAAGATGAATAAACAAAATGGAAACAAACTCATAGATAAAGAGAACAAACTGATTGCCAGATGGGAGGGTGGTTGTGGTTAGATGAAAAAGGGGAAGGTATTAAAATATGCAAATTGCCATTTATAAAAACAGTCACAGAAAAATAAATAAATAGATAGATAGATAGATAGATAGATAGATAGATAGATAAATAAATAAAGCAGTCATGGGAATGTAAAGTACAGCATAAGGAATATAGTCAATAATCCTATATAATAAAAGGCTAATATGCAAATTGTCCCCTCAGGAGTTCGAACGACGGGATTTCGACTGCTCGCTATGACGTGTGCTGACCACCAGGGGGCGACGCGAATGAAGGAAGGCCCCAATGGCCCTGATCACCAGCTAGGCCTAGGGATCTCACCCATGCACGAAATTCGTGCACTGGGCCTCTAGTATTGTAATAACTATATATGGTGACTTATTGGGGTGATCACTTCATAAGTTAGATAAATGTCTAATCACCATGTTGTACCCCTTAAACTAATATAATATTGTATTGTATTGTAATTAAAAAATATTTTTAAAACAGAATAGATTAATTCACTGTTAGAATTGGAGATTTCAATACCCCTCTATCAGAAATAGACAGATCCAGTAGGCAGAAAATCAGTAAGGACATAGTTGAACTCAACAGCACCATCAATCAGCTGGACATAATTGACATCTAGAGACTATAGACTACTTCATCCAACAATAATAGAATACACATTCTTCTCAAGCTTGTATGGAACATTCACATAGACCACAGTATGGGCTTTAAAACACACTTTAACAAATTTTAAAAAATAGATATCACACAATGCCTACTCTTAGAAATCAGTAACAGAAAGATAACTAAAAATTCCTAAACATGTGGAGATTAAAAAACACATTTGTAAATAATACATCAGTCAAAAAAGAAATCTCAAGAGATATTTTTAAATATTTTGAACTAAATGAAAATGAACACACAGCTTATCAAAATGTTTAGGATGAAGCAAAAGCAATGCTTAGAGAAAAATTTATAGCATTGAATGCCTGTAGTAGAAAATAAAAAAGATCTAAAAATCAAGAATCTAAGTTTCTACCTTAGGAAACTAGAGAAAAAGAGCAAATTAAATCCAAAGTAAGCAGAAGAAAAGAAATAAGAATAGAGCAGAAATCAATGAAATTGAAAACAGAAAATCCATAGAGAAAATCAATTAAAACAAAAGCAGAGCCTTTGAACAGATCATTAAAACTGATAAGCCTCTAGACAGACTAACTAAGAAAAAAAGAGAGAGGACACAAATCACTAATATCAGAAATGAAGAGGGATCATCATTTTAAATCTACCGACACTAAAAGGGTAATAAAGGAATCCCATGAACAACTCTCTGTTCACAAATTTTATAATGTAGATGAAATAGACCAATTCCTTGAAAGATACAAGCAGCCAAAATTCACAAAGAAACAATAGACAATGTGAATAGGCCTATATCTACTAAGGAAATTAAATCAATAACCTTCCAAAACAGAAAGCACCAGACCCAGATGGGTTCACTAGTGAATTCTACCAAACATTTAAAGAATAAATTATACCAATTCTCTACAATTTCTTTCATAAGATAGAAGCAACTCATTCTATAAGACCAGCATTACCTTAATACCAAAACTAGACAAAAATATTACAAGAAAAAAAACTACGGACCAATATCTCTCATGAACATAAATGCAAAAATGTTCAATAAAATATTAGCAAGACACTGGGGGGTAGGGGAGGTTGGGGGAAGATCAAGGGGGGGGGGAGGAGACATATGTACTACTCTTTGTAATACTTTAAGCAATCAAACAAAATTTTAAAAAAAGTTTAAAATAATATTAGCAAATCAACCCCAACAATATATAAAAAAAATTATACACCATGACCAAGTGGGGGTTTTATCCCAGTTCTGCAAGGATGGTACAATAAATTAATGCAATCACCCACAGCAATAGTCTAAAAAGATAAAAATCACCTGATCATATCAATAAATGCAAAAAAAGCATTTGATAAAAATCCTATAGCCATTCATGATAAAAATTCTTAGTAAACTAGGAATAGAGGGAAACTTCCTCTACTTGATAAATAATATCCACAAAAAAATACACCCCTACATTCTTAATGGTAAACTTGAAGCTTTCCTAAGATCAAGAACAAGGAAAGAATTGTTTCTTCTTACCACTCGTTTTCAACATTGTACTTGAAGTTCTAGCTAATACAGTAAGACAAGAAAAGGAGATAAAAGTTATATAGATTGGGAAGGAGAAATACAACTGTCTTTGCTGCCCGGCTGGTGTGGCACAGTGGTTGAGCATTGACCAATTCCCAGTCAGGGCACAAGCCCAGGTTTTGGGCTCAGTCCCCAGCAGAGGCATGCAGGAGGCAGCCAACCAATGAGTCTCTCTCATCATTGATGTTTCTATCTCTTTCTAACTTCTCCTTTCCTCTTTGAAAAAAAAAATATATATATATATATTAGAGGCTCGGTGCACAAGAATTTGTGCACTCGGTGGGGGAGGGGGGGTGGTCCCTCAGCCTGGCCTATGCCCTCTTGCAGTCTGGGACCCCTCGGAGGATGTCCACCTGCTGGCTTAGGCCCGCTCCCTGGGGGAACGGGCCCAAGCTGGCAATCAGACATCCCTCTGGCATCCCAGCAGCCCTTGGAGGATGTCCACTTGCCAGCGGGGAGCAGGCCTAGCTGCAGTCGGATATCCTTAGCGCTGCTGAGGAGGCAGGAGAGGCTCCCACCACCACTGCTGTACTGGCAGCCATCAGCCTGGCTTGTGGCTGAGCAGAGCTCCCCCTGTGGAAGCACACTGACCACCAGGGGGCAGTTCCTGCATTGAGCGTCTGCCCCCTGGTGGTCAGTGTGTGTCATAATGACCAGTCATTCCCAGTCATTCTGCTGTTAGGGTCAGTTTGCATATTACCCTTTTATTATATAGGATAGAGGCCTGGTGCATGGGTGGGGGCTAGCTGGTTTGCCCTGAAAGGTGTCCCGGATCAGGGTGGGGGTCCCGCTGGGGTGCCTGGCCAGCCTGGGTGAGGGGCTAATGGGTGTTTGCAGGCTGGTCACACCTCCTTCAGGGTGGGGGTCCCCACTGGGGTGCCTGGCTAGCCTGGGTGAGGGGCTGAGGGCCGTTTTCAGGCTGGCCAAGCCCGCTGGCGACAGAAGCTCCCAGCCTCTCCTTTTTTTCTTTTTTTCTTTTTATTCTGGGATTTATTTACCTTCTATAATTGAAACTTTGTTGCCTTTTGCGGAGGCTACAGCCGGCCGCGGGAAGCTTGGCTTCTTCCATCACTGGAGCAATCAAGCCTCCTGCTCACTCCAGCTCCGTGGCCATGGCCAGCTGAAAGCAGGTATCTGGGGTTTATTTACCTTCTGTAATTGAAACTTTGTTGCTTTGAGTGGAGCTCAGAGCCGCCGTGGCAGGTTGGCTTCCTCCATCATTGGGGCAACCAAGCTTCCTGCTTGCTCCAGCTCTGTGGCTGCCGGCCGCCATCTTGGTTGGGTTAATTTGCATATAGTTGCTCTGATTGGCTGGTGGGCGTGGCTTAAGGCATAGCGAAGG
>NW_005871052.1:12941144-12994643 GCF_000147115.1 Myotis lucifugus | reverse complement strand
TGGTCAATTTGCATGTTTGTCTTTTATTAGTGTGTATATATATATATATATATATACATATATATATATATATTTTAAACTGTCTTTGTTTGCAAATGATATGACCATCTATGTAGGAAATTTGACAGAATTGACAAAAAACTTCTGGAACTAATAAGCAACTATAGCAAGGTTGCAGGATACAAGGTCAATATACAAAAGTCCATTGCTCTCCTAAATACCAGTAACAAGCAAGTGGAATCTGAAATTATAAACCACAATACCCCCCAAATTAAATACTTATATATAAACCTAAGAATATATATATAAAGAAAAAGACAAAACTTTGATGGACAAAAGCACAGAAGAACTAAATAAATGCAGAGATGCACTAAGTTCATGGACTGGAAGACTAAATATTATCAAGATGTCAGTTCTTCCCAACTTGATCTATAGATTCAAAGCAACCCCAAAGAAAATCCCAGCAATCTATATTTTTAATATTTATTTTTTATCAAATTTTAAAAAATATGTTTTTATTTATTTCAGAGAGAGGAAGGGAGAGGGAAAGAGAGATAGGAAGATGATAAGAGAGAATCGTTGATCAGCTGCCTCCTGCACACCCCCTACAGGGAATCGAGCCCAAAACTGGGGCAGTGCCCTGACCAGAAATCAAATTGTGATCTCCTGGTTCACCAGCAAGCTATTTTTCCAGATATTGGCAAACTGATTCTAAAGTTCATATGGAGATGCAAAAGACTCAGAATAGCCAACACAATAATGAAGAAGAACAAAGTTGGAGGACTGACATTACCCAACATCAAGACTTACTATAGCCTGGCCGGCATGGCTCAATGGTTGAGTGTTGACCTATGAACCAGGAGTTCACGGTTCGATTCCTGGTCAGGGGACGTGCCTGGGTTGCAGCCTCAATCCCCAGTAGGGGGCATACAGGGGGCAGCCAATCAATGATTCTCTCTCATCATTGATGTTTCTATCTCTCTCTCCCTCTCCCTTCCTCACTGAAATCAATAAAAATTTATTATTTAAAAAATGACTTACTACAAAGCTACAGTAATCAAGACAGAAGGCTAGATAAAGAGGTTAATGGAAGAGAATAGAAAGCCCAGAAATAGAACCACATAAATATGCTCAACGGATCTTTGAGATTGAAAATGGTGGTGGAGTAAGTGGATGCTGCATGCTCCCAGGATCAAACTGGAATAACAACTAAAATACAGAAAAACTTCCTGAATAATCAACAGAAGACTCACTGGAGAGAACCCTGATACCCAAGAACTGAAAGTGCAGATTGCATAGAGACTGAAAAGAGACTGGTAGGAGAGGCAGAGGCGCGAAAGGGCTGGCCAGGCTCTGACAGACAACAACTGAAGTTCTGGATAGATATCTCAGCTGTGCAGGGTTGCCACTGAGAACTCTGGGGTCTAATCCCCAAGCTGGGCCCCCCCAGCAGAGAGCACCACAACTGAGAAGGGTACCCACATAACATCTTGCTGTAAAAAGCCGCAGGGTTGCTGTCTGCCAGGGAGAGATGGCTGGAAATTTAGGCACCCTCTTAAAGGGCCAACACACAAAATTCCCTGTGCAGTCACTCAACTTGTGCTCCGGCAGAAGGAAGGCAGAGTGCACTGCAGCTATGTGAGGAGAAGCCAGGATTGAGGGCTCTGGGGTCAGAGCTCAGAACGCAGACACCCTGGTTTCCTATACTGAGTCATTCCCTCACACTGTGGAGGCCACCTTCCTCATGCAGACATTTGCTATACAGGCAACCTTGCCTGAGGGGAAAACAGCTGACCCACCTTATTAAAAAACTCCTTGCTGAGGCCCATTAAGAGACTGAGAATAACAAATAGCCTCCAGGCAGAAGCAATTGTCCCACCCTGTCGAAAAAAATACTCTTGCCAAACTTGTGGATGATTGCCTGGGGCCAATTCAAGAGAATCCTATCAGTCTGTAGGCAGAGGAGGTCTCTGGAGGATTTGAGTCTTTACCTGATCTAATTAGTCAGAAACAGCATTTGACACTGTTCTGCACCAGAGATTGAGAGGTGTAGCAAATCTACCTAATACATAGTCACAAACCCAAACAGGCAGCCAAAATGAGGAGACAACCCCCAAATGAAAGAACAAGAGAATTCTCCAAGGGAAGGTAGGGGAGGGTGGGGGTAAGGGGGAGAGATCAACCAAAGGACTTATATGCAAGCATAGAGGCCTAACCAATGGACACAGACAACAGGGGGGTGAGGGCATGAGTGGGGGGGATAGGGGTAACATGGGGATAAGGACACATATGTAATAACTTAATCAATAAAAAAATTTTAAAATAATAAAATAAAAAATAAAAAAGAGAGTTCTCCAGTAGAAGAACTAAATGAAATGGAGATAAGAAATTTTTCAGATATTGAGTCCAAAGTAATGATGGTATAGATGCTCAACAGCATGAGAAAAGATATAGTAACTATGAAATAAGAACAGTCTGAGATAAAGAATGACATAACACAAATAAAGAACACATTGGATGGAGTACACAGCAGATTAGGAGAAGCTGAGGACCAAATCAGTGAATTAGAAGACAGGGTTGAAAAAAATCACTCAATCAGAGAACCAAAAAGAAAAAAAACAATTTAAAAAAAATGGAAGACAGCTTAATGGAGCTGTGGGACAACATGAAACTAACAACATTAGAATAGCAGGTGTGCCAGAAGAAGCAGAAAGGGAAAAGGGGATAGACAATGTGGTTGAAGAATAATAGCAGAAAACTTCCCTAATCTGTTAAAGGAAAAAGTCACACAAGTTCAGGAGGCACAGGGAACCCCAAGCAAGAAGAATCTAAACAGGTCCATGCCAAGACACATCATAATTAAAATGCCAAAAATTAAAGACAAAGAGAGAAGCTTAAAGGCAGCAAGAGAAAAGCAAACTCTTACCTACAAAGGGGCTCCCATAAGGCTGGCACCTGGTTTCTCATCAAAAACTCTACAGGCCAAAAGGGAATGGCATGAAGTACTCAAGGTAATGGTAAGCAAGGATCTGAGACCAAGATTACTATATCCATCAAGGCTATCATTCAAAATAGACAGTCAAATAAAGAGCTTCCCGGACAAAAAAGGCTAAAGGAGTACATCACCACCAAGCCAGTCTTATAAAATGCTAAAGGGACTGCTGTAATGAGAAGAAGAAATAGAGAAAGAAACCTAGGCATATAGAATTAAAATGGCAATAAATAAGTACCTATCTACACTAATAATAGACAAACATGGTAATTGACCATACCTTCCCTATGTCCGCCTCTGGCTGATCAGAGCGATATGCAAATTAACCACCAACAAAGATGGTGGCTAATTTGCATACTGCAGGCAGGGCGGGACAGTGCGAGCCGCCATCCAGGCCCCCTTGTGCGACCTGGGGGCGGGGGCTCAGGCAAAGTGATCGCTGATCGCTTCACCTGAGCCCCAGCCCGCCTGCTGGGGACACAGGGCCCACTCCTGTGTACGACCTGGGGGCGGGCAGGGGCTCAGGCGAGGCGATTGGCATCGCTTGCCTTCACCTGAGCCCCCACCCACCCGCCGGGGACACAGGGCCCTCTCCGAGAGAGAGAGAGAGAGAGAGAGAGAGAGAGAGAGAGAGGCGGAATTTGCCACCCCGCATTCCTCCCTGATCGACCACTGAGATTCCAAGCCAGCAAGGGCTGCCTTCAGGCAGCAGCTCCAGGTCCCTCACCCCCACCCCAGGCCCGAGAGCACAGTGCTGGTCAGGGGCACCCAGGGGTTCAGGAATGCAGCACGAGGGGCCAGCACGATGTGGGGTGGGGGGCTGTGTTTACACCGCCAAGTTCCCCACTTCTGCCCTGGCCCACGCATCCCTCTTCCTTCCCCTCAGAGGCCCAGCTCCTGCCTACATGCTTGCTGGGCAGGCCCAACTGCACCAGGGAGTGAGCCATGGCGATCGGGATGGCCACTTCCTGGGATGGGACGGCCGGACCACGGCGATTCATGAGGGCGATGAGGCCCGTGGGGCATGCACAGCACTCAGGCGGCGAGGGTGGACGGCCAAGCCGAGTCTGGCTTCAGTGGGGCCAGTGGGAGCCCGAGGCCACCCCAACCCCCACAGGTCCCAGGCGGACGGTGGCTCAGTGGAGAGCAGTGTCTCCATGCATGGTGCCCAGGGATGACTGTGAGCTGCTGCAACCCTGCCCCACGCTTCAGGGAGGGGGAGAAGGCTCACAGCCACCAGCACCCTAGGCTGCACTGCCTGTGCCTCAGCCTGCCAGGTTGGCAGGGTCCAGAGCAGGTGAGCTGGTCCCTTCCCCCAGTGGTAGAACAGGGAGGAGAGCGCTGGGTGCAGGGAGGGGACCTCAGCTGGGATCCACCTGGTGTGGGGAAGGGGCCCAGCCTGGGCCCGGTGGGGAGCTTAGGAAGTCTGGCTAAGCAGGCGCTGGTTCATACCAACTCTTACTCTGCCATCTTCCTCCAGCTCTTCAAGCTAGCCCCCCTGCCCCACCTGTCCAGGGGAACAGGCTCTGGGTGACCTCCCTGAGCTCAGACTGTGGACCCAGAGACCACAAGGAAGAGTGCCCGGCCGGACCCGGGCAGGAGCCAGTGCAGAACTACCAGGGCAGAGTTGCTTCAGTGTCTCGGTGAAGTTAGAAACTGACCCAAGGAGGAAACCCGAGAGGGGAAAGGCCGGGAGGCATGAATTGCCAGCACTTTAGCCACTTGAAAACAGCTCCACTTGGGATGTGAGGCGGTTGTATGTTCAGCTAAGTGAGGGGGCTGAACTCCACCGTCGCTGGGCTCCTGTCAGTCCGAGGCCCAAGCGTCCACCACGACAAGGAAAGAACAGAGCGAGGGGCCTGGAGGAAGGGAGGACAATTGAAGAAAACCGTGTCTAGACTTTCCCCAGTCCTCTCCTTCTTTCTGCTGCCTACAGAAGCCCCAGGCCCGGTCACAGTTCTGTCTCCAACTTTTAGTCCCCTATTCTCCAACCACAGAGGAAAGAAATAAGGAAGGAGTCTGTGCTGCCTTCAGAAAGTATCTATATACCTGATCGGCCAGTTACCTTCCACAGAGGGAGGCCAGACTGCGGCTTAGGCCCGCTCCCCACAGGGACATCAGTAGGACATCCTGTGAGGGCTCCCAGACTGTTAGAGGGGGCAGGCTGGGCTGAGAGATGCCCCCGGAGTGCACAAATTTTTGTGCACCGGGCCTCTAGTCCTATCTAATAAAAGACAAAAAGGGTAATTAACCGTACCTCCGCTACGCTTTCCATTGGCTAATCACCGAGATATGCAAATTAACTGCCAACAAAGATGGCGGTTAATTTGCATATGTAGGCAGAAGCAGCTGAGCGAAGACTGAAGGCGGCTCCGGCCCGAGCAGCGATCAAAGCGGGTCTGGCCGGAGCAGCGAAGGCTATGAAGGCGGCTCCGGCCAGAGCAGCAAAGGCTTTGAAGGCAGCTCTGGCCAGAGCGAAGGCCTGGGTCCCTGGTGCCGAAGGAAAACCGGTGCAGGCAGCCAGGGGAAGGGAAGGCCTATTGGACGAATCTTTTCATGCAACAGGCCTCTAGTCCTACATAATAAAAGCCCAGCGACTGAATGGCAGAACGACCAGTCGACCAGTTGCTATGATGTGCATTGACCACCAGGGGGCAGACACTCAACGCAGTGGGAGTGCCGCTTGACAGGGATGAGCGGCTACTCTGCTGCAAACCCCGGGCCACAGGCAGGAACCCGGGCTGCCATTGTCGCCTCCTCACCCCAGGCTCCTCCTCCTTGCTCCCTGCTACCTCCTCCGGGCACCCGCAGGCCTTACAGCGCTGCCTCCAGGCTCGCAGAGCTGACCCTGGAGGCTTGGAGGAAGGTTCATGGCCGCCGCAGGACTGAGGCCTACTCTGCCACCTCTCAGTGGTATTGTCCCTGGGCCCGGCCCCGACCGGGTGCCCTGGAGAGGCGAGTACTCCGGCTCCACGGAAGATGCTGGACCAGGAAACAGCCACTCAGAGGGTGGGTCCACAGCCACTCAGCTGACCAGGATGAGCGGTTCTCCCACAGTGGGCTGATCCCCGCAGGCCACGCCCCCAACCAGTGCATGGATAATATGCACTGGGCCTCTAGTCAATAATAAACTTAAGTGTAAATGGATTAAAAGGCATAGGGTAGCTGAATGGATACAAAAACATAACCCAACTATATGCTGTCTACAAGACACCCACCTCAGAACAAAAGACACACACAGGATGAGAGTGAAGGGATAGAAAAAATTTTTCCATGCGAATGGAAATGAAAAGAAAAACCTGGAGTAGAAATACTCATATCCAGCAAAATAGACTTCAAAATGAAGGTCATCACAAGAGACAATGGAGGCCACTACATAATACTAAAGGGATTGATACAACAGGAGGATATAACTCTGGTAAATATATATGCACCCAATATAGGAAAACCTAAATATATTTTTTTAAAAAACAAAAAACTTCTAGAATACTTTAAGGGAGAGATCGACAACAATGCAGTCCTAGTAGGGGACTTTAACACCCTGCTGACTTCACTGGATAGATCTTTCAAAAAATAAATAAAAAGGAAACTGTGACTCTAAAAGATACACTGGATCAGATGGATTTAATTACATTTATAGAACATTTCACCCCAAAGCTGCAGAATATATATTCTTCTCAAGTGAACATGGATCATTCACAAAGATAGACCACATGTTAGGACACAAAACAAGTCTCTACAAGTTCAAGAAGATTGAAATCATATCAAGAATCTTCTCAGATCACAGTGGAATGAAATTAGAAATCAACTACAGTAAAATATTCAAACACATGGAGGCTAAATAGCATGTTATTAAACAATGAATGTGTTACACATGAGATCAAGAAAAATAAAAAAATTCGTGGAAATAAATGAAAATGGACACACAACAACCCCAAATCTCTGGGACACAGCAAAAGCAGTCCTGAGAGAAAAGTTCGTAGCACTACAGGCCTACCTAAAAAAACTGATCTTTGACAAAGAAGCAAAAGCAACATAATGGAGCAAAGATAGTATTTTCACCAAACAGTTCTGGAACAGTTGGACATCGACATGCAAAAAAACGAATCTAAAAACAGACTTTGCACTCTTCACAAAAATTAATTCAAAATGGATCACAGACCTACATGTAAAATACAAAACTATAAAACTCCTAGAGAAGATAGCATAGGAGAAAACCTAAATGACCTTGGGTATGACAATAACTTTTTCTTTTTTCATATTTCATTAAAACAATTTTTGTGCCCTAGCCAGTTTGACTCAGTGGATAGAGCGGCGGCCTGCGAACTGAAGGGTCCCAGGTTCAATTCTGGCTGAGGACATATGCCTGGGTTGCAGGCTTGATCCCCAGTAGGGGCCATACAGAAGGCAGCTGATCAATGATTCTCTCTCATCATTGATGTTTCTATCTCTCTCTCCCTCTTCCTTCCTCTCTGAAATCAATAAAGAAATATATTTTTAAAAAACATTTTTTGTGTGTTTTATTTGTTGTTGTAAATGACTTTTTATATACAAAACCATGGAAGATAGCAGAGTCCATGAAAGAAATAATTGATAAGCTTAATATTAATATGAGAAACTTTTGTTCTGTGAAATACAATATCAACAGAATGAGAAAACAAGCCACAGTCTGGGAGAAAATATTTGCAAAAGACATCTGATAAGGGACTGTTACCCAAAATATAGAAAGAACTCTTAAAACTCAATAATAAGAACACAAACAACCCAATTTAAAAATGAGCTAAGGACCTTAGCAGACACCCTATTAAAGAAGACATATAAATAGCGCCCAGCTGGCATGGCTTAGTGGCTGAGCATCGACCTATGAACCAGGAGGTCTGGATTCGATTCCCAGACAGGACACATGCCCAGGGTGTGGGCTTGATCCCCAGTGTGGGGCATGCAGGAGGCAGCTGATCAATGATTCTCTCATCATTAATGTTTCTATCTCTCTCCCTCTTCCTTCCTCTCCGAAATTAATATATATCTATATCTATATATATCTATATATATATATATCTATATATATATCTATATACACTAGAGGCCCAGTGCACAAAAATTTGTGCACTCGGCGGGGGTGGGGTCCCTCAGCCCAGCCTGTGCCCTCTCGCAGTCTGGGACCCCTCGGGGGATGTCCACCTGCTGGCTTAGGCCTGCTCCCCGGGGATTGGGCCTAAGCTGGCAGTCAGACATCCCTCTGGCAACCTGGGAGCCCTCGGGGGATGTCCACTTGCCAGCGGGGAGCAGGCCTAAGCTGCAGTCGGACATCCTTAGCACTGCTGAGGAGGCAGGAGAGGCTCCCACCACCACCGCTATACTGGCAGCCATCAGCCTGGCTTGTGGCTGAGCAGAGCTCCCCATGTGGGAGCGCACTGACCACCATGGGGCAGCTCCTGCATTGAGCTTCTGCCCCCTGGTGGTCAGTGTTTGTCATAATGACCAGTCATTCTCAGTTGTTCTGCTGTTAGGGTCAATTTGCATATTACCCTTTTATTATATGGGATGTATGTATATATGAAGATATACAAATAACATATGAAAATATGCTCCATATTATATGCCATTAGATAAATGCAAATTAAAACGAGCTAACACTATACACTTTTTATTTTATGTATTTATTTATTTATTCTATTTTTTAGTATGATTCCAACTATATAACATTCTTGAAAAAGGAAAACTATGTAAACAGTAAAAAGATCAGTGGTACCTGGGGGTTGGGGTTTGGAGAGGGATGAATAGGTAGAGTACAGAGGATTTGTTTTAACCAAGGAAATTTTTATTGAAGGATAATACTTAAGTTGTAGCATCACTTGATTAAATTTTTGCTAATTGAGAGTTTAAATAAAACATAAAAATATCAAAATATTGTAGACCACCTTGCAGTTAATCAATGGAAATGCATTTTAGGGATTCAGTGGCATTTTAAAATGGGCATTTTTTCACTTTTAAAGTCTTCTTACTATTTCTTTTTTAAAAATCTTTATCATTGAAAGTATTACATATGTCCCCTTTTATCTCCCATTGACCCCTTACAGCCCACCCTTACCCTCCACACCAGGCCTTCACCACCCTATTGTCTATGTCCATGGGTTATAGATATATGCATACAAGGTCTTTGGTTGATCTCTTCCCACCCACCCCCACCTTCCCTCTGAGATTGGACAGTCTGTTGCATGCTTTTATATCTCTGGATCTATTTTGTTCAACAGTTTATTTTGTTCATTAGATTCCACATATGAGTGAGATCATGTGATACTTGTCTTTCTCTGACTGGCTTATTTCACTTAACATAATACTCTTCAAGTCCCTTCATGCTGTCTCAATGGGTAAGAGATCCTTCTTTTTTACTCCTGCATAGTGTTCCATGTGTAAACGTAGCACAGCTTTTTTATCCACTCATCTACTGATGGGCACTTGGGCTGTTTTCAGATAATATCTATTGTAAATAAAGCTGCTGTGAACATAGGGATGCATATATTCTTTTTTAAAAATATTTTATACATTTTTAAAATTTATTTTTATTTATTTATTTATTTATTTATTTATTTTTGAGTCTCTGCATCAGGCTGAAGTTTCTTTATGGCCATTTCATGGTTTTAAAGCTACAGGGTTTTTTTTGTTTTTGTTTTGTTTTGTTTTGTTTCTTTTATTGGTTATGCTCCTATGCATGCATACAAGTCTTTTGCCTCCTGCACACTCCCCACTTGGGATGTGCCCGCAACCAAGGTACATGCCCTTGACTGGAATCGAACCCGGGACCCTTGAGTCCACAGGCCGACGTTCTATCCACTGAGCCAAACCGGTCAGGGCTCCTCCTTTTCTTTCATTTGTGACCTGTTTCTTTGTCTCCACATTTTGGCTGCTTCCCTGTGTTGATAGAGTGGCTTTCTGTGCTAGGTGTCCTGTAGGGCCCAGTGGCTCAGCCTCCCTAATTACCTGAGGTGGACACTCTTGGTGCACCCCTTTGTGGGCTGTGTGCACAGTCTAATTGTAGTTAAGCCTCGATTGCTGTTGGTATCACTGGGAGGAATTGACCTCCAGGCCAGTTGGCTGTGAGGACCAGCTGTGTCTACAATGGAAGAACTGCTGTGCTGGAGACACCCTTATATGGCAGGACTTACTTCAGTGGGGCTTTGGTGCTCACTTAGTCTGCCCCTTGAGTGTGTCGCTTATGGATGTGAAGAGTTGTAATCTGGATGGTCTCACTCTGACCACTGGGTACACTGGCTCCTGGATCTCCAAGGAGGTGCAAAGTCAGCCACTGCCTGAGGCCACCCAGCAGGACCTACAGCGAGATATGCAGACTCCTCCTCTTTTTGGGGGGTTTGGAAGTGCCCAGATGAGGCCCAGCTGTGAAGCAATGCAGGCTGCTGCTGCTGGGCCTTAGGCCTTCTTTTGGAAGCTTTGGAGCTCTCTGACCCAGCTGCAGTTTGTTAGGTTAGGCTGCAAAAGGACAGGCCATTCATATGCAAAAGCTGATGCGCACAGCTTGGGTGGGGTTGTATATTGGGTGGGGCGGGGCCTCGGAATCACCAGGGTGGAGCAAACAGCAATGGCTGCCAGTCAGGCCTACACGGGGAAGGTTCCTGTGTCTCCGTGTCTCCGTCTCCGTGTCCCTCACCCTCAAGCAGGAACAATGATTGCTGTGAGCACCTCTGAGAGAAAGCCACCCTCGTGTTCCTGTCCCGATGTCAGACAGTCCAGTTTCTCCCTGTATGAGTCTGGGTCCCCAGAGTCTCACCCAGAACTGGAGTTCAGAGTAATCAGGAGCTTGTATCTCCCTCCCGATTGAAAAAAACAACAGCACACCCAGTTGCCAGCCCGTTTCACTTTCGCCCCTGCACCTCCGCACCTCCTACCAGTCTCAAGGCGCTTTTTTCTTTCCTTCTAGTAGTAGAACTTCCACTCAGCCAGCTTTCCCGTGGTTCTGGATGATATTCGTTTTGTCTTTTAGTTGTAGTTTTGATGTGCTTGTGAGAGGCAGCAAATACAGGTGTTTACCTATGCCACCATCTTTCCTAGGTCACAACCACCTATTTATTTATTTGTAAATATATTTTTATTAATTTCACAGAGGAAGGGAGAGGGAGAGAGATAGAAACATTGATGAGAGAGAATCATTGATTGGCTTCTGCCTGCATGCTCCCTGTGTGCCCTTGACCAGAATCGAACCTGGGACCCTTCAGTTCACAGGCCAATGATCTATCCACTGAGCAAAACTGTCTAGGGCTCATTGTTTTAATTTACTTCTCTCTGATGATTAGTGAGATGAAACATTTTTTCATATGTCTCTTGGCCATTCATATGTCCTCTTTGGAAAAGTGCCTATTCAGGTCTTTTTCAATTGGGTCGTTTGTCTTCCTTTTGTTAATTTTTTTAAAATTTTTTTATTGATTAAGCTTTTCTTAATTTTTGTGTACTTTATATATTTTGGAAAATAACGCCTTATCAGATGTATCATTGGCAAATATGTTCCCCCATACTGTGGGTTCCCTTTTCATTTTGATGATGGTTTCTTTTGCTGTGCAGAAGCTTTTTATTTTAATGTAGTCCTATTTGTTTACTTTTTTTCCTTTTGTTTCTCTTGCCCAAGGCAATGAACTTAAAGCCGTCATATTTTTGTGCAAAAAATTAAAAATTTAAAGTTATCTAGACTGCATTATAAAAACTTTTCCAAAAGCCTCCTAATAATTAAATCAAAAAAAGGGGGGATAGTGGAAAAATACCATGTAAGGAAAAATATCCTGTAACTAATTTACATCTGGAAATTTTTTTTTTCATTTGTAATGCTAACAGCAAGACACCCATGAAAAACATGTTGTCAAAATAAGTCAAAGGAAAATCATTTGGGCAAATATAAAAAGGACCCCAAGTTAAATTCCCTTTATTAACCTTCGGTCGAGAATATGTTTGTATATTTTCAGAAAACAACTTCAAGACCATGTGGATTCCTGCAACAGAGAGGAATTCTCAGGAATGCTCCAGCCATGAAGAAAAGAGGAAAAACAATCCAGGGATGGAAGACGCTGACAACGCTTTGCCATGCTAGCAGTCAGCAGCTGTGCGTCGCTGCAGGTTGCCCAGGATCAAACCAGAGAAGTTCGGACCTGCATTGCCACCATTTGTCCACCACCCAGAACTGAAATATCATTGCTGACATGTACACATAAGGAACTGTCGGACATTGAAACTTGGACTCAGAACTGTTAGACATTGAAATTGGGATTTAAACATTCTTTGTTCTTAAAATGTTATGTTTAAGTTTTAAAATGTTTTGGGTTATGGATTGGCATTGTTTTGTTATTGTTTTAATAGCCAGAGTTTTGTTCTTGATGTTTAAGTTTTATTTTCATTATAGTAGCTAATAATAATAAAAAAAGGGGTGAGATGTGGGAAACTGATATAGGGTTGAGCCTCGGACTGACCTGCTGGCAAAGTCACAAACAAGTCCCAACTTAGAGGGCTCAGTCCTCTAAGCATAATTAGGCGTGACCTTATAACACTCCCCAGATCTTACCTGGGAAGCTAATGGGCTGAGGGAAGTGCAGGGAGTGTAAACATGATCAAAACAGGTGAAACTCATAAGAACTGTAACTATGGTAACCACTGCATTGTTTACCTCAGACTATAAAAGGTCGGTGCGGACTGAGCATGGGTGGAAGTCCTTCCTCTTGAGTTGGATTTACCCGCCTGGTCCCCCAATATTTCCAAATTATCTCTTGTCTTTTCTATTTCATTTGTGTGTGGCTCCTCTTCCAGATATTGAACCCTGAACCACGCGGGACGTGGGAGGAAACATTTTACGACACTGTGGCTATTCGGGATCTTTTTTGGTTCCATATAAGTTTTTAGAGTATTTGTTCCAGATCTCTGAAATATGCCACTGGTATTTTTATAGGGATTACATTTAATCTATAGATTGCTTTGAGTAGTATGGACATTTTAATATTAATTCTACCAATTCATGAATACGGTATATTCTTCCACTTTTTTATATCTCTTTCTATCTCTTATTTTTTAACATCCTGTAGTTTTCCAAGTACAGGTTTTATACCTCCTTGGTTAAGTTTATTCCTAAGTATCTTCATTTTTTTTGTTACTACAGTCAATGGGGTTTTTTTAGTTCCTCGTTCTGAGAGTTTATTATTGGTGTATAAAAATGCCATCAATTTCTGGGTGCTAATTTTGTAGCCTATTACATTGCTAAATTCATTTATTAAATCTAATAGTTTTTTGGTGGAGTCTTTAGAGTTTTCTATGCACAATATCATGTCATCTGCAAATAATGACAGCTTTGCATCCTCCTTTCCAATTTGGATGTCTTTTATGTTTTCTTCTTGTCTGATTGCTGTGGCTAGGACTTCCAGTATTATCCTATATAATAAAAGCCTAATATGTTAAGTGTCCAGTTGTCGGGTCATCCATTCAACCAATCAAAGTGTAATATGCTAATGACGCTCAACTGCTCGCTATGACATGCACTGACCACCAGGGGGCAGACAGTCAACCAGTCGTTATGACGTGCACTGACCACCAGGGGGCAGACACTCCTACTGGTAGGTTAGCTTGCTGCTGGGGTCCGGCAGTGAGAGAGACAGGCCAGACACACCCTGGAGCCTTCCCAGCTGGCCAATCTCCCATGTCCCTCCCCAGCTGCAATCGTGAACCAGTGGGGTCCCTCGGCCTGGCCTACACCTTCTCGAAATCTGGGACTCCTCAGGGGATGTCAGAGAGCTGGTTTTGGCCTGATCCCGCAGGCCAGACTTAGGGACCCCACTGGTGCATGAATTCATGCACTGGGCCCCTAGTGTTGAAAAAGAGTGGTGAAGCCCAGCTGGTGTGGCTTAGTGTTTCAGCATCGACCTATGAACTGGAGGTCATGGTTTGATTCTGGGTCAGGGCACATGCCTGGGTTGCGGGCTCCATCCCCAGAGTGGGGCATGCAGAAGGCAGCCAATCAATGATTCTCTCTCATTATTAATGTTTCTGTCTCTCTATACCTCTCCGAAATCCATAAAAATATGTATTTTTTAAAGGAGTGGTAAAAGTGGACAACCCTGTCTTTTCCTGTTCTTAGGGGAATTGGTTTTAGTTTTTGCCCATTGAGTATGATGTTGGCTGTTTGTCTGTCACATACAGACAGTCCTCGGGTTACGTCTCACTCGATGTACGTCATTTTGTGGTTGCGTCACCATCTCCCATTTATTTATAAAAAATAAAAAAAAGTTCTGACATTTTGACATATGTACATATACGCTTTATGCTTTTTATTACTTATTTACCACAAGTAAAGGTCAGGAATTGTTCTTTCTTTTAATTTCTTTTTTACTGTTTCACTTCACTACTGCTGTGTATGTGCTCCATGTGAGTGACGTAGGTGCTTATGTAGGTGGGTTCTGACTTAAGGCGAAAATCACGTTACGTCACGCCGTAGGAACAGAGCTCCGATGTAACCCGAGGACCTACTGTATGGCCTTTATTATGTTGACACATGATCCTTTTAGTCACACTTTGCTGAGAATTTTTATCAAAAATAGGTGTTGGATTTTGTTGAATGCTTTTTCTGTATCTATTGATATGAATATATGACTTTTGTCTTTCAACTTGTTTATGTGATGTATCACATTTTTTGATTTGTGAATATTGTACCAGCCTTGCATCCCTGGAATAAATCCCACTTGGTCATGTTGTATGATCTTTTTAATATATTGCTGAATCCAGTTTGCTAATATTTTGTTGAGGATTTTAGCATTTATGTTCATTGGGGATATTGGCTGTAATTCTCTTTCTTTGTAGTGTCTTTATCTGGACACTAGGATAGTTTATGAGGATAATGTTATCCTCATAAAAAGAGCTTGGACGTGTTCCTTCTTCTTGGATTTTTTTTGGAATAGTTTGAGCATAGGTGTTAGTTCTTTGAATATTTGGTAGAACTCCCCTATGAAACCATCTGGACCAGGGCTTTTGTTTGCTGGGAGTTTTATGATTACTGCTTCAACTTTATCAGGTATTATAGGCCCATTCAGGCTTTCTGATTCTTCCTGATTCCGTTTTGGAAGATTATATTTTTCTAGGAATTAGTCCATTTAATCCACATTGTCCAGCTTGTTGGCATATAGTTTCTCATAGTATTTTCTTTTTTTTTAAATTTTGTTTTATTGCTTAAAGTATTACAAAGAGTATTACATAGGTCTCCTTTTTGTTTTCTTCCCCCTTGACCTTCCCTCAGCCTCCCCCACCCCCCAGTGTCTTGTGTCCATTGGTTATGCTTATATGCATGCATACAAGTCCTTCGGTTGATCTCTCACCCCACCCCCAACCCTTCCCGGCCTTCCCGCTGTAGTTTGACAGTCTGTTAGATGCTGCTCTGCCTCTGTGTCTATTTTTGTTCATCAGTCTATAATGGTCTTTATTATCCATAAATGAGTGAGATCATGTGGTATTTTTCTTGACTGGCTTATTTCACTTAGCATAATGCTCTCCAGTTCCATCCATGCTATTGCAAATGGTAAGAATTCCTTCTTTTTTACAGCAGCATAGTATTCCATTGTGTAGATGTACCACAGTTTTCTAATCCATTCATCTGCTGATAAGCACTTAGGCTGTTTCCAAATCTTAGCTATGGTGAATTGTGCTGCTATGAACATAGGGATGCATATATCCTTTCTGATTGGTGTTTCTGGTTTCTTGGGATATATTCCTAGATCTCATAGTATTTTCTAACAATCCTTTGTATTTCTGTGGTGTCAGTTGTTACTTCACCTGTTTTGTTTCTGATTCTATTTATTTGGGTCCTCTCTCTTTGTTTCTTGATGAGTCTGGCTAAAGGATCATCAATCTTGTTTGCTTGTCTTTTCAAAGAATCAGCTCATAGTTTCATTGATCTTTTGTATTCTGTTTTTCCACTCTGGTCTTTATTATTTCCTTCCTTCTACTTACTCTGAGCTTTTCTTGTTGTTCTCTTTCTAGTTCTTTATGTTGTAAGGTTAGATAGTTTATTTAAAATTTTTCTTGTTTTTTGAGGTATGCCTGTAGTGCTATGAATTTTCCTTTCAGAACTGCTTTTGCTGTGTCCCAGAGATTTTGGGTTGTTGTGTGTTCATTTTCATTTGTTTCCAGGAAGTTTTGATTTCTTCTTTGATCTCATTGGTAACCCATCTATTGTTTAATAATATGCTATTTAGCCTCCATGTGTTTGAATGTTTTGGGGTGCTTTTATTATAGTGGATTTCTAGTTTCATTCCATAGTGATCTGAGAAAATGCTTGATATAATTTCAATCTTCTTGAATTTATAGAGACTTAGTTTGTGTCCTAACATGTGGTCTATCTTTGAAAATGTCCCATGTGCACTTGAGAAGAATGTATATTCTGCAGCTTTGGGGTGAAATATTCTATAAATGTCAATTAAATCCATTTGATCTAGTGAGTCATTTAGGGTTGCTGTTCTCTTCTTGACTTTTTATCTAGAAAATCTATCCAGTGATGTCAGTGGGATGTTAAAGTATCCTACTATGACTGTATTGCTGTTGATCTCTCCCTCAAGATCCTCCAGAAGTTTTTAAATATATTTAGGTGCTCCAATATTAGGTGCATATATATTTACCAGGGTTATATCCTCTTGTTGTATGGATCCCTTTAGTATTATGAAGTGGCCTTCATTTTGAAGTCTATTTTGTCAGATATGAGTATTGCTACCCCAGCTTTTTTTTCCATTTCCATGGAAAATTATTTCCCATCCCTTCACTTTCATCCTGTGTGAGTCTTTTGTTCTGAGGTGGGTCCCTTGAAGACAACATATATATGGGTCATGTTTTCTTATCCCTTCAGCCACCCTATGTCTTTTGATTATAGCATTTAAGCCATTTACATTTAAGGTTATTATTGATAGGTACTTATTTATTGCCATTATTATTCTTTATGCCTGTGTTCTTCTCTTTCTATTTGGCTGTGAGGACCAACAGCAACTACAGTGGAAGAGGTCCTGTGCAGGAGACATCCCTATGGAGGACTAGCTTCAGTGAGGCTTTGATGCTCCCTGAGTCTGCCTCTTGAGTGTGTCGCTTGTGGATGTGTAGAATTGTAATCAGTATGGTCTGAAGCTGTCCACTGGGTGCACTGGCTCTGGTGCCTCCCAGGAGGTGCAAAGTGAGCTATTGTCTGGGACCACCCAGCAGTTGCTACAGAGAGATCTGCAGATGGCTGCTACTTGTATTGGACTTGGTAGTGCCAGTTGTGAAGCATGGCAGGCTGGTGCTAGAGCCAGGTTTTGGTCCTCTTACTGATAGGTTTGGGGCACCCTGATGCCAGCTGCTGATTGTTTGAGAGATTTTAGAAAAGTCTGAGGTCTGAGCCCAGACAAGTCATTCATATGGAAAAGCTACTGCAAACAGCTTGGGTGGGGCTGCAAATTGGATGGGGCGGGGTCTCAGGGAATCACCAGGGTAAAGCACATAGTATGGGCCTAGCTGATGGAAACTCAGATATGGTTGCCTGTCAGCTCTGTGATGGGGAATGTCCCAGCACAGGAACAATGACCCCTGTGAGCACTCCTGTCTGGGAGAAAGCCACCACCCCCAGTTCCTGCCCCAATGCCAGACAATCCGGTTCCTCCCCATCTGTCCCTGGAACCCCAAAGCCACCGCCCAGCTCTCGAGCTCAGAGAAAGCAGGACCGTGTAAGTTTGTGTGCTGGCCTTTAAGAGGAACTACTTGGGGATCCAGTAGCCTCAGTGTCACTTAAACATAGTCCCCTCTGGTTGTAGTTTTTTAAAATATATTTTATTGATTTCAGAGAAGAAGGGAGAGGGAGGGAGAAATAGAAACATCAATGATGAGAGAGAACCATTGATTGGCTGCCTCCTGCACACCCCCTACTGGGAATCGAGCCCACAACCAGGGCATGTGCCCTTGACCGGACTCTTCAGTTTGCAGGCTGACGCTCTATCCACTGAGCCAAACCGGCTAGGGCTCCCCTCTGGTTTTTACAGCCCAAAGTTAGGGGAACTTCTCTTTCAGCTCTGGACCCTGGGCTGGGGGTCTGGTGTGGGTCTGGGACCTCTTGCTCCTCATGGGAGGCTCTGAAGCTGATATATCCCTCCTGATTTAAAAAAAGCCACACATGGGTACAGTTCCAGCCCATTCCGCACCGCCACTCCTCCTACCAGTCTCATTGTGCTTTCTTCTTTACTACTCTAGTTGTAGGACCATTCAGCCAGATTTCAGGTGGTTCTGAATCTTGGTTATTCTGTATTTTAGTTGTAATTTTGATGTGGTTGTGAGAGGCAGCAAGTACTAATGTTTACATATGCTACCATCTTGGTTCTCCCATGCGAGACTATTTTTGATCATATTATTTTTAAATGGAATATGAACTTTCCTAATTTAAAATAAGTTGTACTAAAGAAAAGCAATCTGTACATCACCACTTACTTCTTCAAATCTTCCTCTCTTTTGTTTTTTCCCAATCAACAAGAGTTAAGTCTACCACCTACCCCTACCCACCCCCTCCAAAAAAAACCCCACCATGAGAAGATGTCACACTGGAGACCAACATAACTTTCTCTCAATAAATTAAACATAGTCAGCTTGGGACAGATTGCTATTTCTTGAGTTGTGCCCTTGATGAAGTCATGGACATACAGTAAGGACCACGTTATTGAAAAACCCGTAAATGTGAAACCCACTTGTTGTCATGAGATTCCTCTCAGGCTAGAAATCCATTAGGAGAAAACATCGGATCCACATTTCCTATGCTACCTCACTACAGGGTACATGTTTATTGATTGGGAATAGTGGTGGTAGGGGGCATAGGCAGAATATGAACTATTTAAATATTTTTCTCTATATATAAATATTCAGGTGAAGTCATCTCAATTCAATGTGCTTATGATGGTCACCACTATATCCATGCAGGAGTGCCCAGCACCTTTGTCCTTCATCATAGCATATAAATGGATTTTAAAAATCGGTCTAGGTGTGAGGTGAACATTGCTTATATATTCATCTACTAACCTGGCACAGACTTCAGGAGGGGAGTAGAGCAATCTTCAGATAAATGGATGTTCACACTGGGAATAGCCAGAATGGGCTGGAAGGGTGGAGGTGGAAAGGAACTATCAAAACCTGACATAAAGCTACAGGAGTCATCAACATAGACGTGGTACTTGAAATCATGACAGTCAAGTGAATCACTCAGCAGGAGTCTTGGAATAAAAAGACAACTGAGACTAGAATTCTGAGGAACATTACAGAATGAGGAGGAAAATCATGAATGTAGTATCATGGAAGCCAAAGGTAGAGTAATTTTCTAGAAGCAAGATTTGTTCATGGCATCAAATACTACTGAGAAGTTCCTTCTGAAGTATGTCTGTTGGCTTCTCTAATATGGAATTCACTTATGAGCATAATGAAAACACTTTTAGCAGATGGTTGGGGCAGAGGCCAGATTGCAGTGGATTGAATGCTGATGGGAGGAAAGGAAGTGGTGATAGTGAGTGTGAACTTCTTTTTCCCCTGAAAACCAGAATCTGGGCATTTCCTTTAAAAGTAGAAATATGAGTTACTATATGTTAAATAACAAATGTACAGAAGATGAGTATCAAAATTTTTTTCCATTCCAGCAAACATTTGTTGGGTGCCTTGGCTGTTGGGGATATGAAGAAGAAGTAGCTGTGGTCACTATCCCCAAGGTGCCTCACACTAGTAGGAGTCAGAGATAGGGTCTGAAAGCACAGAAGAGGGAATGTAATTTGTCAGAAGAAGGGGTTGGGAAACTGAGAAGTCTTGCTAGAGGAAATGACATATGAGCTGAGATTAGATAGATGAGTGGAAGTTCTCCTGGTAAAGGGTGGGGAAGGCATTCCAGGTAGAGGGACACATAAGCAAAGGCTTGCATATATAAATGTCTATGTCATGTTTAGTGATGACTAGTGGTTCAGAGCAGATGAGGAACAGGGTTGGACTGTGAAGGGGTCTTTTAGCCATGTTAACGAGTTTGGACATTTTTTTTTTACTTTAAAAAAATTTTTTTATTGATTTCAGGTAGGAAGGGAGAGGGGTAGAGAGAGAGAAACATCAATGATGAGAATCATTGATCAGCTGCCTCCTGCATGCCCACAATGGAGATGGAGCCCACAACTCAGGCATGTGCCTTGCCCGGGAATCGAACCGTGACCTCCTGGTTCACAGGTCAACGCTCAACCACTGAGCCATGCAGGCTGGGTGAGTTTGGACTTTTTAAAAATCCTCACCAGAGGATATGTTTATTAATGTTTTAAAGGGAGAGAAGATGGGAGAAAGAGAGAAAGAAACAGCAGTGTGAGCCCTAGCCAGTTTGGCTCAGTGGATAGAGCATCATCCTGGGGACTGAAGGGTCCTGGGTTCAATTCTAGTCAAGGGCACATGCCTGGGTTGCAGGCTTGATCCCCACTAGGGGGCATGCAGGAGGCAGCCCATCAATGATTCTCTTATCATTGATGTTTCTATCTCTCTCTCCCTCTCCCTTCCTCTCTGAAATCAATAAAGATATATTTTTAAAATAGAAGAAGAAACATCAATGTGAGAGAATAACATTAATCGGTTGCCTCCTGTATGTGCCCTGGCCAGGAATCAAACCCGCAACCTTTTGGTGCACCAGACAATGCTCCATCCAACTGAGTCACTTGGCCAGGGCAATGAGGTTGGGCTTTAATGTAGATAATAGGAAGCCTTCAGAGGTTTTTGTTTGTTTGTTTTGTTTTAATATGGATTATTTTCCTAAGTGAAAAAGTAAGTTATTAATAACAATCAGGAATCAGGAAGTGTGAAAGTATCTGCATTCCAGCTTTCCTCAAAGGCAGGCATCTATGGAAGGGGAGATCACTGTGGGCCCCAGATCCTGGCAAAACTGGTCTTGTCTCTTCCAGACCAGACAGTTGTTTTGTCTCTTCCTAGAATGCACTGCTCCATTTTGCGTACTCATCTTTCATTCCAGCCAGACCTGACCCTTGAGCCTTACTGCTCTTCAAACTCTGACTACTCAGGACTTGGGGTTGCAACTGGGAGAAACATAACTCAGACAAGCATAAACGGAAAAGGAAACTTGTGGTGTGTGTAATAGATAAGTCCAGAGATGGATTTCAGGCACAACTGGATGTAGGCATTCATGCAGTGCATCAGGGCTCTGTCTTGAGCTCCTTCAATATTTTTGACAAACTGGGCACAGTGGCTGCCAGCAGGCCCCAGTTTAGAGGAAATAGTTCCTTTTTGCTTTAGCAGGAAAGTCCCAGGAGGGTCTCTGATTGGTCCAGCTTATACCTAAACCTAGGCATGGGGACCTCTGATTGGCTAAATCTGGTCCATGTCCACCTGTGGCCAAGGCTCTGTGACTGACAGCCCCTTCAGGACCATGCAGAACTGGGTGGGGCAGCGCTGTGAGAGCAAAGCTCTAGCTCACAGTGCACTATATGTGGACCCTGCTTTCCATCCAGGGAGGCTTTGTACTTGCTGTTCCTTCCACCTCTTTAAAATGTGGATACAGAGACTGTCAGCTTGGGTCTGTGTTCTGTGAGGGCCCGGATACCTCCTGTAGAGGAAGGAGGGGTACTTTGGGGTTCCACACACCTGGGTGAGAATCCCAGCTCTTCCCCAGCAGGCTGTATGACCTAGGCGGGTAACTTTACCTCTCTGAGCCTTATTTTTCCTCCCAACCAGAGTAGTGCTGAGGATTTAAATGAGGTGTGTGGGAGTCAAGGCCTGGGGTAGAAAAGAGCCCTCCAGGTGAGACAGCCATAATGAGGATCCCGGGGGAAGATACTCCAGGCTGCGTATTCCTGGGCCAGGAGCTGTGCAGCAGCCACAATGGTCACGTGTCCAAAATTAGAAGGGCCAAACTGCAAGTGGTGAGACCAGTTGAGAGACTTCCATATTGTCTGAGCATGAGGAGATATGAACCTGTTCTAAGAGGGTGGCAAGATGTTAGAGGAGAAGGAAACAAATAGAGAAGTAAAGTAGTTGAACTGATTTAGGAAATAAAGATGATGACTTGATGTTAAATTGATCATAATGAAATTATTGAGCTCTTGAGCTCTGGAATCAGGAAGAATTATGACTTTGCAACATTCCAGTTGTGTGACCGTATACACATTATTTAATATCTCTGAGTCTCAGCTTCCTCATCTGCAAAATGGGGATGATAAAATACCTACCTTATTTATAGGACAAAACAGAATAAATACTTAATAAATGTTAGCTATTATTTTTAATATTATTTTTTACTGCAAGCTAAACTTCAGTGACTGATGGAAATGTCCAATAGTCAGTTGGAAATGTAAATTGAAGTGCAAAGGGAAGGTATAAACCAGAGATTTCTAATTCACCTTATAGAGAACAGAATTTTGCAGAATGTTCGCACTTAGAAGTGGTAGGAGAAGGGGTACAGTAAATTAGTGTCCTGTGAAGGAAAGAGAGGTTCTTACCTTGCAGAAGATCTTTAAATTGCTAAATGCAGTGGCTTCATCTAAGTCTTCAGTTCCTGATCCTGTGCAGTATTGGATGCAAGCGACCTCAGAAAGCCTCCTTTTAGAAATGCTCTTCAGTTTTCATGACATTTTGTTCTCTTCTATCTTCTCTGATTATGCATATGATGTCTCAGCTAAAAGCCTTATAGCTTTCTTGCTCCAACCCCCTCATTTTACAAATGATGAGACTAAAGAGCCAGAAAATGGAAGTAGCTTGTTCAGGGTTCACAGTCAGTTGTTCCTTCCTTGTCTCCCTCCCCCTTTTCTCACTTTCCATGGTTCTTTGCTCTTTGCTCTCCAATATACACTTCCTCTTTCTATAAACTCATTTGTTTGCATAGCTGCTAGGATTGCCTTTAGGTTTATGATTGCCAAATTGAAATCTCCCATCCATGCCTCTCTCCAGAGCTGCTACCCTGACCTTCTGACAGTTAACTATATGTTTCACTAACACTTCACACTCAGCATGTCTGAAGTGTCATTTTCCTCCATAAGGCTAGCTTCCCTCTTTGACTCCACTGTCTTATTAATGGCACCTCCATTCTCCTAGTCAGCTAATCCCTTATCAAATGTTGTCAATTAGTCCTATATAAATGCCTACATGGTGCAGTGGTCAAGCACACTGCTTCTATGAACAAGACTGCCTGGGACCAAGTCCTGGCTCTGTGATTTTGGGCAAGTGACTTTAGTCTAAACCAGAGGCCATTAGAGCTGGAAGAGACCTTAAAGATACTTATTTCTTCAAGCTTCACCCTTTTTTCAGAAAATAAAATTGAATTCCTGAAAGGTAAATTGCCATAGCCTCTAAATGGGAGTTAGGACTGGAACCCAGGGCTATTGGAGCCCTAGTCCAATGCACTTTGTATTTTGTTGTTGTTTTTTAAATATATTTTTATTGATTTCATAGATGAAGGGAGAGGGAAAGAGAGATAGAAACATCAATGATGAGAGAGAATAATCGATTAGCTGCCTCCTGCACACCTGCTACTGGGGATCAAGCCCACAATCCGGGCAAATGTCCTTGACCGGAATTGAGCCTGGGACCTTTCAGTCCACGGGTCAACGTTCTATCCATTGAGCCAAACCGGCTAGCACCCAACACACTTTGTACTAAACCACATTGCATCTTGCAGTCTTATTGGATCTGTCACTACTGACATTTCCCTATATCAAATGTTTATAACTTCATGCCCAGATTATTGACAAAGCCTGCTACCTATCTTGCAACCTCTGGTCTACCCCCTCCCTAGTTCATCCCACCAAGTTAATCTCCTTAAAACATAATTTCCAACTTGTCATTCTCCTCATTGATAAGCTTTTAGTGACTCCTCATTGCCTACTAAATAAAATTCAAATGTCCAACTTAGGCATCAAAACTCCTCCAAGCACTGGCTGGGTAGCGCATTTGGTTGGAGCATCATTCCACACACCAAGAGGTGGCAGTTTGATTCCTGGTTAGGACACATACCTGGGTTATGTGTTAGATCCCCGGTGGGGGCACAACAGGAGGCAACTGATCAATGTTTCTTTCTCATCTCTCTCTCTCTCTCTCTCAAAAAATAAAATAAAATAAAATAATAATAATATTTAAAAGTTAAAAAAACTTCTCCAGCCCTAGCTGGTTTGGCTCAGTGGATAGAGCGTCAGCCTGCAGACCAAAGGGTCCTAGGTTCGATTCTGGTCAAGGGCACGCACATACCTTGGTTGCAGGCTCCTTTCAGGCCCGGGCCCTTGTCGGGGCTTGTGCAGGAGGCAACCAATTGATGTGTTTCTCTCACATCAATATTTATCTCTGTCTTTCTCTCTCTTCCACTCTCTCTAAAAATCAATGGGGAAATACCCTCTGGTGAGAATTAAAAACAAAAAACTTATTCCAAATCTGGTGCCAGCCCATCTTTCCATGCTTCAGTATCCACACTACCTTTTTTTACCCCATGACCTAGCCATGCCCAATACTCTGTGTTCCTCGAGCAGTTCATGCACTTTCATGCCCTGTTGATTTTTCACATATTGTTCTCTCAACTTTGAGTGCCCTTACTTTTATTTTCCTCCTGCCAAATTCTTACTCATATTTCAAGGCCCAACTCAAATGTCTCGATGCATAAAGACTGCAGATTCCCCTAGTCAGAATTAACCTCTATGATAATACATGTGACAAGAGTTGCCATTATAGATGGGTACTTAGTAAACATGAGTTCCCACCTCCCTTCCTTTTTTCACCTGTGTTCCCACAATATGTTGCTTATACCTCTGTTTAACACTATTCCACTTACTTTATATTAGAACTGGTTATTTAAACAACTAGTGAGACTTGCCTTGTTCATCTTCACATCCTCCATGGCCCCTAACAGAGTTCCTGGCAAGTGATAGGTACTTAACAAATATTTATCTAAATGAAACAAAAACTGTGGAGCCAAGTCTTGAGACATCACCTCATTAGTAATTTAGCAAGACCAACTTCTGTTACTGAACATGGAGTGACATATTGAGAGAAGAGAAATCTGGTAAACCCTGTTGGCAAATCTCCAACAACAGACTTTGAGCAGCCTTAGTAATTTCCAACCAGTTTGCTTAAGGGTGATAAGGTAGGAAAGGTGACACAAGTCAGACAAAATTCTTATCTACACATTTTAAAAAATAAGCTGAGGTCAATGTAGGCCCATTTTCTCCAGCCAATGAGTTACAAGTAGCTGGAGAGAATAGTGACTGATGCAGAAGAGGCAAGGAGGTGGAAACCAAAAACTCTTTGAAGCCATTTGTAAAGGGAGGTTACCATGACCCAGGAATTAATCTTTCCCTGAAAAGTGATTATTGACTGAGCTCCCTGCATCATTTCCCTTGGAAGGGTGCTAACTGTGATGGGTGATGCAGGCCAAGAAGGTTGAGATGTATAATACACCTCTATGGTCTCTCAGTAGCAGGGTCTATTCCAGGCAATTGTGGACATGCTTTTAGCTAAGGCTGCTATGCAGATCACTCCAATTTTGGAAGTGATGCCTGGCATATGGCCAAGATCCATTTATTCATTCAGTTGTCATTCATCTAACTTTTTCTAACAACTACTATGTGCTAGGTACATAGGTGCTCATGCAGAGATGAATGGTCCCTGCCCTTTAAAACTATTCTAATAGAAGAGACACACAAGTAAAGAGACAATATGGTGGGTTATGATGAGTGCTATCTCAGAGATATACAGTGCAGAGGAGAAACAGAAGGATAGAGAAAACGGAGGGAATAAAATCTAAACTTGCCCGACTGGCACGGTTCAGTGGTTGAGTGTCGACCTAAGAACCAGGAGGTTGAGGTTCAATTCCCAGTCAGGGCACATGCCCAGTCAATTATTATCTCTCATAATTGACTCATTATTGAGGTTTCTATCTCCCTCTCCCTTCCTCTCTGAAATCAATAAAAATATATTTTTAAAAAACTAAATTCCTGAATTTAGCACAAAAGGTCACTGGTTACCTCATCACTCCTTAGCCTTTGTTTGCAAAGGGTTAACTATCTGAGCTGAGTTTCAAACAATGAAAAAGAGTTGGTAAAGAAATGGGGAAAAGGTGTTATAGGCAGGTTTTATCCCAAAGGCAGTGAGAAGCCAATGGGTGATTTTAAGGAGGGAAATGATATGATTAGATATACATTTTAGACCACTCTGAAGAAAGTTTGGAAAATGCATGGGAAGAGGCCATGAATGGAGGTAGGGAGATAGGCAACTGGCTTACTATTTCAATTGTAAAATTATCAGAGTCTATACCAGGGCAGTGGAAGTGGAATAGGAAGGAAGAGGAGGAGTCAGAAGGTATGAGAAGATAAAACTTACAGAGTTTAGTTATTTATTGAATACAAAGTGGTAGGAGGGTGAGCAAGACAGAGCAGCTAATACCAACTCCCCAGATTCTTGGCTTGGACAATTGGGTAGAAATAATATCATTCATTCACTGGGATAAGGGAACACTGGGGGAACAGCAGGTTTGGGAGAATAGATACATATTTGGAGACGAGGAGTGAGATCTGGCTTGAAGATATAGATGAAGCTATGGGAGCAGATGAGACTGCTCTGGGAGAGTTTGAGAAGTGATAAGAACACATGAAATGGAACTCTAAGAAACATTTAAGGGGCAGGGTAAGAGGAAAGCATGGAGCAGTCAGAGATGACAAACCCAGTAGAGAAAAATATAACAAAAATTAAAGGAGACACCCTAGCCGGTTTGGCTCAATGAATAGGACATCAACCCAAGGACTGAAGGGCCCCGGGTTTGATTCCGGTCAAGGGCATGTACCTCAGTTGCAGGCTCGATCCCCGGCCTTGGTCAGGGAGCCTGCGGGAGGCAACCAATCAATGTAAGAGATGTTTCTCTCTCTCTCCGTCTCTCCCCCTCCCTTCCACTCTCTCTAAAAATCAATGAAAAAATATCCTCAGGTGAGAATTAACAAAAACAAAAAAAATTAAAGGAAATGAGGTAGCCATTTAAAAAATTTTTTTTTTATTGATTTCAGAGGAAGAGAGAGGGAGAGAGAGATAGAAACATCAATGATGAGAGAGAATCATTAATTGGCTGCTCTTGCATACCCCATCCTGACCAGGAATCAAACCATGACCCATTTAAAATCCTTTTTTAGAGTAATATTTAGTGATATTTTATTTGGGGGAGGGGTTAATCCTCACCCAAGGATATTTTTCCATTGATTTTTTAAAATCAAGAGTATCACTGCATTTATTTTCATACAGGTAATTTTTCTACAGCTTCAACATTTTCTCAAAAATAAAAGAATCCCAAAGCTTAGAACTGGATCACATGGCCCTTTCTCTTCTTATCTCTTCCCCATTCAAAATGCTTGCATCTCTTAATGGCCAGCATCCTCTTGGATCTGCAGTTAGGCTCAACACATTCAAGCCTTAGCACAATCTTCTTTGTGGGTTTAGCCTTTTTTTGGAAAATTGACTTTGTCTGCCCACTGTAGCCACTCTGCTTCCTACCATAGCGCCACTTTCCCTGGGCATACAGGGAATCCTTATCCTTCTTGTACTGGGTCACGTTGTGAGGCTGATGCTTTCCGCACTTCTTACAGAAAGTCCTTCAGGTTTTAGGCACACTGGCCATCTTGGCAGTAGAGCTGTCTATACGATGAAAATGGGAAACTCAACGTCCACACTCCTCACTTCGCTCAGCTAGCTCCTCTCCATTGATTTTTAGAGAGAGTAGAAGGGAGGGGGAGAGACAGAAAAAGAAACATTGATGTGAGAGAGACACATAAATTGGTTGCCTCCCAAATGTGTCCCAACCAGGATATGTGCCCTTGACTGGAATCAACCCAGGACCCTTCAGTCCTTGGGCCTATGCTCTATCCACTAAGCCAAACTGGCTAGGGCTATTTATTTTTTAATATGTTTTTATTAATTTTAGAGAGAGAGGAAAGGAGAGGGATAGAGAGACAGAAACATCGATGAGAGACATCAATCAGCTGCCTCCTACACACCCCCTACTGGGGATCGATCCTGAAACCCAGGCATCTTCCCTGACCGGGAATCGAACTAGGGACCTCTTGGTTCATGGGTCGAAACTCAACCACTGAGCTATGCCAGCTGGACATTTTAAAATGGTCATGCTATAATGACAAGTGAGAGAGGATATAAAATAATATGTATTGCAGAGAAGATTGGTAGTTGCCAGAGGTGGTGGGTGAAAGGTAGGCAAACTGGGTTAAGGGAGTCAAAAGAATACAAACACTTCTAGTTATCAAATAAATAAGTCATGGATATATAACACACAGCATGGTAAATGCAGTTAATGATATTGTACTGCACATTTGAAAGTTGCTAAGAGAGTAGATGTTAAATATTCTCCTCATAAGAAAAAAATTATAGCTATGTATGGTGATGGATGTTAACTAGACTTATTGTGGTGATCATTTCACAATATACATAAATATTGAGCCATAATGTTGTACACCTAAAAGTAATATAATGTTATATGTCATTATACCTCAATAAAAATAATAACATGTATCATATGATGAAAATTTTATTTTAAAAGTATATTTCTTTAAAAAGTATATTTCTATCTTTTATTGAAAAACAACTATAAACTTTAAAACCTATCCTATCTTGCCGAGGCCGGTTTGGCTCAGTGGATGGAGCGTCGGCCTGCGGACTGAGGGGTCCCAGGTTCGATTCCGGTCGAGGGCATGTGCCTGGGTTGCGGGCACGTCCCCAGTGGGAGGTGTGCAGGAGGCAGCTGATCGATGTTTCTAACTCTCTATCTCTCTCCCTTCCTCTCTGTAAAAAATCAATAAAATGTATTTAAAAAAAAATTAAAAAAATAAAATGAAAGATGTGTTCTTTAAAAAAAAAACAAAACAAAAAAAAAACCTATCCTATCTAATAAAGAGGGAATATGCTAATTGACCCTCACACCATCGCAAAGATGGCAGCGCCCACAGCCAATAAGGAGGGAATATGCTAATTGACTGCCACGCTCTCAAAGATGGCAGTGCCCACAGCCACAAGATGGCTGGCAGGGGAGGGCAGTTGGGGGCAACCAGGCTGTCAGGGGAGGGCAGTTGGCGGTGACTGGGCTGGCAAGGGAGCAGTTAGGTGCGATCAGGCTGGCAGGGGGGTGGTTAGGGAGTGATCAGGCTGGCAGGCAGAAGCGGTTAGGGGCAATCAGGCAGGCAGGCAGGCAAGTGGTTGGGAGCCAGCAGTCCTGGATTGTGATAGGGATGTCCGGCAGTTGGACATCCCCCTAGGGGTCCCAGATTGGAAAGGGTGCAGGCTGGGCTGAGGGACAGCCCCTCCCCCCCCCAGTGCATGAATTTCGTCCACCAGGCCTCTAATTAATAATAACCATCTCTGAGTGGTGGTGTTACAGACTCTTTTTCTTTTTATCCTCATCATTTTTTTTTGTATTCTTGTTTTTCCATAAAGAACATGCATTACTTATATAATCAGAAAATATAAAAATTAATATTAAAAGGGGAAAATCAAAAGAGAAGAAAGTTTTGAGAAGGTGGGAATGGTCAACTGAACCAAACACCTCAGAGTCAGTAAGATTTATTCTGAGAGCTGTCTATTGAATTTAACAACAAAGTGACCTTGGTGAAAACTGTTTCAGTGTAGTAGGGAGTAGGAGCAGAAGCCAGATTGGAGTGGAACTGAAGAGTGAATGGGTGATGAAGAAGTGTAGACAGCAAATGTAGAAGTGTCTTTCAATAATTTGGTTAAGAAGGAAAAGAGATAGGGCAGAGGTCCAGTTTAAGATACCATCCAGTTTGAGAATCCCATACTATGTATGGTGGTTTTGAGTATCCTGATGAAAGGTTATGAAGGCCTTCTGATATTCAGATTTTCAGTGTAAGGGGTTAGAGCATAGCGTGCAATTTGAAGCAGCAGCCAGCTCAGAAAATCAATGTCAGACATTGCTCTTCTGATGCAGGGTGGAGGTGGTCCATAGAGAAAAAAAGGGACATCTGTAATACTTTCAACAATAAAGATGAATTTTTTAAAAAAGAAATTGCTCTTTTGGGCTCAGTGACAAACTTATCATTAAAACCGAGTAAAACACTCCAATGCTACATATATGGCTACATAATTTAAAGTGTGGGATAATCCTTAAAAAGAACCCCTCCCCCCCCAAAAAAAATTCTTGTGATGAGGATGAAATAGTTGTGAAAGTTCTCAGGGCTCATGTGATAACAATCCAGGCTTTTTTTTTTTTTCTCACCCAAGGATATTTTTCCATTGTTTTCAGATAAAGTGGAAGGGAGCAAAGGAGGGAGAGAGAGAGAGAGAGAGAGAGAGAGAGAGAGAGAGAGAGAGAGAGAGAAGGAAGAGAGAGAGAGAGAGAGAGAGAGGAAGGAGAGAGAGAGAGAGAGAGAGAGAGAGAGAGAGAGAGAGAGAGAGAGAAACATCCATGTGAGAGAGACACATAGATTGGTTGCCTCCCGCACATGCCCCAACCAGGGTAGGGGATCAAACCGGTATAACCCAAGTATGTGCCTTTGACCAAGAATCGAACCCGAGACCCTTCGGTGCCAGCGCCAATGCTCTAACCACTAAGCAACACCAGCCATGGCAAGGGCTTCTTTATCAAGGTGTGTAGCTCAGTTCCTTAGACAATATTGTTCTGTAGGAATAATGCCAACCTCAGTGGATTCTATGACTTAACCCAGCTTCGATTATGAGATTAAATGTCAGCAGCGAGAAAGAGCAGTTTATGTTTATTTTAAAGCACTAATTCAGATTCAAAAATCAATAACTGCTTGACATTCTGAAAAGTGCCCTCATGCGGGAAAAGCCATTTCCTAGGATATGATGAAGTAACTCCATCATCCTTGTCTTTTGTAGGAGGAAAACGTAACCAAAATGGAAGCCTCTTCAGAGGATCTGAAGTTCTTCCCTTATACCCAAAGCAAAGGCCCCATAGATTGTGGAATCCTTACTCTGCAGGAGTCTGCTTCTTGGGTAAGCAGAAGGAGGAGGATCCTAGGGGCATCCAACTAGAAAAGTGTTTCACTTGAGGAGGCCCAGGGCAGCAAAGCCACAGAGAAGAACCATAATCTTTAAACAAAAGGCAAGATAAAAATGGAAGTAGAAGAAAGGAGCCCAGCCGGTGTGGCTCAGTAGTTGAGCATTAACCTATGAACCAGGAGGTCACTGTTCAATTCCTAGTCAGGGCACATGCCCCGGTTGTGGGCTCGACTGTGTGCAAGAGGCAGCAGATCAATGATTCTCTCACCATTGATGTCTCTAACTCTCTCCCTCTCTTTTCCCCTCTGAAATCAATAAAAAATTAAAAATTTTAAAAGAAGGGAGACAAAAATCTTTGGGAGGCATGGGAGCAGGATTTTCCTCTTCAGGTGCGAGGGACATATGAAGGAGAGAAGATTATTTAGAATGAAGGCTGTGAGAGATGAAGATGTATTGGAGCTTCTCTTTTTATATGGTACTCAGAGCCTGTTGCAGGGACTGATTTGGCAGTTTAAAGAAGGTATACAGGCCCTAGTCCAGTGTGGCTCAGAAATTAGAGTCGACCGACATCCCAAAGGATCGAGGGTTTGATTCCTGGTCAAGAGCACATACCTGGGTTGCAGGTTCAATCCCTGACCTTAGTCAGGGCGTGTGCAGAAGGCAACCAATCTCTCTCTCTCTCTCTCTCTCTCTCTCTCTCTCTCTCTCTCTCGTCTCTCTTTCACACACACACCTCTCTCTCTCTCCCTACCCTCCCTCCCACCCTTTCTAAAAATCAGTGGGAAAAATATCCTTTGGTGAGGATTAACAACAACAACAAAAGTATACAGGACTGCTGAAAACGGTTTGGCTCAGTGGATAGAGCGTCGGCCTGCGGACTGAAAGGTCCCAGGTTCGATTCCGGTCAAGGGCATGTACCTGGGTTGTGGGCACATCCCCAGTGGGAGGTGTGCAGGAGAAGCTGGTCGATGTTTCTCTCTCATCGATGTTTCTGACTCTCTATCTCTCTCCCTTCCTCTCTGTAAGAAATCAATAAAATATATTTAAAAAAAAAAGTATACAGGACTAGATCCTATCTTCCCCTTGACACACACACATACACACACACACACACACACACACACACACACACACACACTGCTCTATTGTCTGGGGCTGGAGGTGAGTTGGCTCTATGAAAGGCACAAGGCAGGATGGTGAAAGTTAAGGTTGAACTCAAGCTCTTATGGGTGTCCCTTTTTAGCTCAATGTTCTCTGCTTGGACCAGGTGCTCACGTGTTGAAATCCACATGGATGGGTCTGTCCAGGAATCCATGAAACACATACTCTGTCTCCCTGTCTCTGATAGGATGGATGGATGTGCATGAACAGGGAGGTGGGGAACGTTAAGCAGAAGGCAATGGAGTTTGTGATCTCAGAGGTCTGAATGGGCCTAGAAGTCAGTCCTCTATTTTGCAGCAGGGTTGGCTGGACAGCTAGAATAGGAGAAAAACTGCCTGGGTTTCCTACCTAAATGGCCCACCATCCCTCTGCTATAAGCAGTGCATATCAGCAGAAGCCTTGGCCTTCAGGGTGTTTTCAGCAACCTGGCACTCCCCAACATATTGACCTGATAGTGCTGGCTGGTTCCAGGGAGGAACAGGGTAGTGGTTGGGATTACTGAGGCATGGGGATTCTGGATGAGGCATTCATGGTGTTATTGTTGGCAAATTTGGCTAACAGAGGGCAGAGCAGACAGAAAGGGTACGCACAATGGCTTCCATTTAGGGCCTGGTTTACATGTTTCATGGATTCTCAGCTTGAGGGGGTGGGTGATAAACCATTGGATTTCTATTTGGAAGACCTGGAAAATGATCCTGTGAACAAAATCTTCTGTATGTACAATATGATTTCAACGATGCATGTGTGTATAAAGAAAGAAAACTGGAAGAAAAGTACTAAACTATTAACAGCTTAATGGGCTCATCAGGTTGTCTTCCCACACTTGGACAATTAGCAGAAATAGTGAACTTCTTCTGTGTCCTTTTCACTACACCCTTCAAGTTTGACACTTAGCCCCATTTTTCTGGCTATGACCTGGACTCCTTCCTGATTCTTCACCCCTACCACGCTACCTCTAGTCTCCTTGGGTAAAAATCCAGGATTGGATTCAACCTAGGACCTTTCTATTTCTGTGCCACCCCTGAGATCCTACAATGCACTATACCCTCAAGAGCAGAGTGATCAGGAAATGGACATCAAGCTGTATTGGCTGAATAAAAGCAACATTAAGACAGGAGCCCAAAAGTTCTAATTTTCCATTTCACTTTTTTCACTTGGCTACCTCGTCTAGTATGTCCTTTTGAAAAGGATTTGTAAAAACCAGTATCAATTATTAATATAGGACCACTTCCATCTTTCCCTAGCAGTCCTTACATATAGTTTGAATAACCTTCCACAGCCTGAGCTGGGTCGGCGACATTGGAAATGTTCTGCAGATTTTCAGGGTTTTGCATTTCCTTAATCTCATGGACCCATTTGGGAAGAGTTTTTGCCTGTGTGTCTTAAGCACCATTTATATTGGAAGCGGCCCCTTTTGACTTCTAAGCCATACACCAATGCTATCTCATTAATCAAAGCCATACACAATGCCACATTTTATTCAGTAATGAGGCCCAGGGACCGGCTGGATGATAGACTCCACATGTGAGGCAGTGCTGCTGCATGCCATCTGAGGAAGCCTCAAAATTGCTGTGATGTAATAAGCAGAACTCCCACCAGCCTGCTCATTGATTCTGTTGATGGGGTCTGAATCGCTGAACTATAATGATGTCACTGGTGAGACGTGTTCTTAAACAATGTGATCAATTTCCTCCATCAATTGTCCTGGTCCGGGGTGGAACAGAAATGGGGAAAGTCCTTGATAGGGCTAATGTTTGAGCCATGCCAGAGACAGCAGGCTTATGTTTAGGGCCTCTTACCTTGTATGTCTCAAGATCTAATGAAAGGGTTCAGTTGGTTAGAGCATTGTCCTGATATGCCAAGGTTGTGGGTTCGACCTCCCATTCAGAGGGACACATACAGGAGTCAACCAATGAATCTCTCTCTCTCTCTCTCTCTCTCTCTCTCTCTCTCTCTCTCTCAGATTTACATTGCTCGGGGTAGTAGTTTTCCTCCTCTCCACTCCATTTTCCTCCCATATCCTCCCTTTTCTCTCCTGCCTTCCTCTCTCTCTTGCAGCATCACTACCTCATCAAGAAGATGTATTCAGCCCAGCCAGTGTGGCTCAGTGGTTGAGCATTGACATATGAACAAGGAGGTCATGGTTCGATTCCCGGTCAGGGCATATGCCCGGTTTGTGGGCTCGATCCCCATGGTGGGGCATGCAGAAGGCAGCTAATCAATGATTCTCTCTCATCATTGATGTTTCTATCTCTCTCTCCCTCTCCCTTCCTCTCTGAAATCAATAAAAATATTTTTTTAAAAATAAAAAAGACATGTTCAAGTCGCAGTAAACAGGCAGAGAACAAGTCAATTCTAGCAACAGTTTTTTTTACATCTACAAGCTATTCAAATGGACTTCCTGTAGCCTAGAACTGCAAGCACCCTGAAGAAACCCTGCCAGAACTCCAAGGGACAATGAGTACACATTGATATTAACCTGTAGTTTCCCTTCCGAGGAGCTCTGCTATAGGAACTCTCTCTTCTGGTCAAACAGGTCTGCCCACCATTCCTTAAATATATTTCACAGCTTCCTGTCACCTGAAATGCTTGGCCTTCCATCTCCTTTATGACCTGAGCCCAACTCTGCCTCTTCCATAAACCTACCCTCTTTTCCTACATCTGAATGCTTTCTGGCACCTCATATTTACAGATGGCATTTAGGACATACTCCCTTGTTGCAGGTACAAAGGTACATGTCTCTAACACTGTAGGATGTTCATCCAATTTTTTAAAATGTATTTTTATTGATTTCAGAGTAAGGAAGGGAGAGGGAGAAAGAGATAGAAACATTAAAAAAGAAAGAAACATCAATGATGAGAGAGAATCATTGATTGGCTGCCTCCTGCACACCCCCTACTGGGGATTGAGCCGCAACCTGGGCAAGTGCCCTTGACCGGAATTGAACCCAGGATCTTTCAGTCTGCAAGCCGATGCTCTATCCACTGAGCCAAACCAGCTAGGGCAGCGGTCGACAACCGGTGGTCTGCGGACCACTCGTGATCCGTGAGGTCCGAAAGGTTGGCAACCGCTGAGCTAGGGCAATCGATTGCCTTCTGTATGCACCCCAACCAGGGGATCAAACCCACCAGCTTTTGGTGTACAGGATGATGCTCCAACCAACTGAGCTGCACTGGCCAGGGCCAAAGTACTTTGTATGTTTCCTTAAGAACCGTTGGGATGTTTTCCACTCTTCTGCCACCTGTCCCCAGCATGTCCCCAGCATGAGTATCCAGTAGATGTCCAGTAAAGACTTATCAATTGATGTATTCACATGCCCAGATTTGGCCAAGGGAAGCTGAGGCTTTGGCTCTCTGTGTGGCAGTGAGCTTGGGCTGAGGTGGAGTGCAGAAAGCAGAGAACCAGTTTCTGCTGACTTCACTTTTTTCTTTGCTGCCATTCAGACCACAGAATTAATAGGGTCTTCGGGTACATCTTCCTTCAAACTGGACTGATCCTACAGTTAATGGTTAACATTCTTTGTTTACCTTAATGATTGCCAAGATCTGTTGCTGCACATGATACACATTGCGGTCCAAGTGCCTTGGCCCCGAGGGTAAAAGACCATTTTTGAAGAGGTTTTAGGGTTCTGAGATGGGATTGGTAATACTTTGCTCCATCCCTACGCACTCAAGACATGGACAATAAGCAGAGAGCCCTGGTACTGCCAGGTGGGTGAAGGAGTGTCATCCCCACTTTGACCTCAAGGTGCCAGTAAGCATCCTCCCCAGCATCATATCCTTTTAGAGGCTGGGAGCTATAAGGGATGGAAGGGAACACAGGAACCCTCTCTGCAGCTCACCCACACTACGTATGGCCAGGGGGTGGGGAAAGGTTGAGAGGTGTTGATGAGCTCAGGTCCATGCAGTTCAGTCTCCCAGATGAGATAGGCTAAACATGGGCACACGGGTGACAATGATGCCTCTCTCCCTCTGGAACAGAGCAGTAACTCCAGACTACGTGATCTGCCTACCCAAACCCATTGGAAACTCAGGAGATCAATCTTATTTAATAATTGTGTGTGTGAGGAGGTGGGGCTGGTTAATGTTTGTCTGGTTCCTCTTGGGCTTTGGGCCATATCTGGCTCCAGCCCTGGTTTTTTTGCCCCTCCCCTGGGCTGGGCTGACAATACCTAGTGGCATAGTGCAGACACGTCCGCAGACATTCCCGGGAAAGAGCAGCAGCAACCAGGTGAGGAAGCTGGGGGCTGAGAGAGGTGGACCAGGGGGCCTTGGTGTGGCACAGGGGGGCAGAAATGGGGGCTGGGAAAAGGTTCAGGTCTTATCTTTTCTTGGCCTTGGCATTCAGCCACTTTGATCCCTTCTATGCTTCCCTCCAAGTTGGGGTGAGGAGGCCCCTTCTGCCAGGTGGCGAGCTTGCTTAGCCCCTCTTTGTGGCCCTCAACTCTTATCCTCTTTTCAGGCTCCAAGTCGTTTATCCTCTCAATCTTTTTCCCTAGCTAAGGATTCCCTTCATCCCCACAGGGCCAAGTTCCCAGGAAGATTTGTGAGCCCCCCCTGGCACAGGGTGGCCAAGTTCATCTCTTTAGAACATTTCCTACCACACAGGGTTAGGGTTCAGTGGGACCATTGGGCACTGCTGTTTTCCTTCCCTGATTAGAAGGCAAACCAGGCGTTCAACCAATATGGGGGCTGCGGGTAGACGAATACAGTGCACTCAGTAGGTGCAGAGGGCCAGCCAACAGAGCTAAAATTTCGGAGCATGTATTTCCATGTACTTGAGGGAGGCAGACAGACTTAAACAGAGTTTGGAGTAACTGATAATTTGGAGATCTAAATAGACTGCCTTCCAGCTGTTTGAAAGTTGTTCCAGCTGTTAGGAATGGCATGGTAGAATGCATAGACTTAGAAAATGAGATGAGAGGAGGATAATAGAGATAAGAAAGAGGGGTTTGAATGGTTAGAGGATAGATGTGGATGCAGCAAAACACTGGGGAAAGGACCCAGGCTTTGGTGAGGAACCAACATGAATCCTAACTGGAGCTCCAGCACTTGCTCAGCTTCTTTGAGCCTCTGTTGCCTTGTATAATTAAACATGAGGGCAAAACACACCGGGAGCAACACAGAGCATATAAATATCTGGACTTTAACCCAAAGTAAAAAACAAACAAACAAAAAAAAAAGTTTGGATTTCAAAATCAGGTCACGCCCCTGGATGTTTTTTTAAAATGAAACCCTTGAGGTACTAATGTTGGCATAGGGATCAGCTCTCCTTCCAAATAGGAGAGCAAAAATTGAGATCCAAGTGCCCGCACAAGAGTCCTTAGGGGCCCAAAGGGAGCTACTGGCCATGTCTCAGAACACTCAAGAAGATGAGGGGCTGAAAGCTACAAGAACCTAGAAACTCAGAGGTGGCTAGGCTGTCTGTGGGGCACCCCAAGGGGTAGAAAAAAGAGACAGCTGAAACTTTCTTTGGAGTTTGAGTAAGCAGAGCAAGAAAGCTAAGGAAGGGAAAATAGAACAAACCAGGATGCAGCAGAAAACATTGGGAAGGAAGGAAAAGAAAAGAGTTGTCAGTTGCTAGGAAAGAGGAGAAGGGACTACAAGAGAATAAAGCCATACCAGTTTTGAATCTCCCTGTTTCTAAAAACACAAAAAGAAAATTAATTCCAGCCAAAGCAGTAGAGCTTATGGGACAGAATATGGGCTCTGGAGTCAACTTAGCATGGCTCAGATCCCAGCTCGGTCATGTGCTAACTGTGCAACCCTTGTGACCCTTGTACAAATCCCTTTGCCTTTCTTTACCTCAGTTTCCCCATCTGTGACATGAGGACTCAAAGTAACACCTACCTCGTGGGGTTGTTCTGAGTTTTACATGAGATGGTGCATGTGCTAGGGCCTGGCACATAACAGGTGCTCAGTAAACAATTATTCTTAATGTTTTTTGACCACATGTTTCTGAATGTAATGTCTCACTGGACAAAACATTTCTTTATAGCTAACCGTGGTGCCTCCTATAGCGGCTCTGCCTTCAGAACCCTAGGCTTGGGAGAAAGGGCACCTGTGTTCCTGCTCCCCACGCTGGCTTAGCTCCATAGCATGAACTCACTAATGATTTTACATTAAATGAAGAAACCTTGTTCAAATAAGTAATCTATGTCCTGTGGACCATCCCTTTATCCCCTAGTTTCTTTCATCCCATTCTGCAACTTTTCCAGTTGCTAATTCCCCACCCCTCCTCCCTGGAACAGAGAGGACCACCTAGAACTAGATATGGGATTTTTGCCACAACCACTGCCCCTTGCAGTGGGAGCAGGAAATTCCCTGTATTTTCTTCGAGTTCAGGCCTGTGTCCTCACATTCAGTTCCCTGCTTCCAGTATGATCTTCTTACAACTTAATGGCAGAAGTGGTGAGAGGTAGGGGGAGGCCTTCTTGCCTACCTAATGGATAGAGATGAATTTCTTCCCTAGAGCAACTGGCAAGCTTGGGAAACCAGGAGGTTACAGTGTACACTTGACATAGGGGGCAGGGCAGCAATGGAACAGTCTGTTCTATCTCAGATGGACACTATAGGTCAACAATAACATTGGGAAGAAAAAAGAGAGAGATTGGGTTTGGCAGCCCACTTAGTCCCCCAAATCGACACTGTTTTCTCTTCCTGGTAAGGTTCTTACTTCCCTTGATTAGCAACTATGAAAGTGGAGCTGAACTAAGAACTTTTGCAGGTTGCTTAATAACCCTGGATATTAAGGCTGTTTATACATGAGCAAGCAGGCTCTGAGAAGTTCAGTCACTAGCCCAGGGTCATATTCGGTGCAGAACCAGGATTCAAACCCAAAGCTGTGTAACTCTTACCTGTTCCATCTTCTAACTTTCTACTTGATTGTTTGATTCTCTCTTTCTCATTCTGGCTTGCTCTCACCATGTGTCCACTTGTCCACCCTCTGTATGGGTTCCCTTTCCAGAAGCTCAAGGAGAGGTGGCCAGGGTATGCTCCATGACACTGGATTTGGAATTTACTCACAGGTCAACAGCTTCTTTATTGCTCACACTTTTATGTGTAACATTAGCCTTGGCTTTTTTTGTTGTTACTATCAGCTAGCCTTGGCTTTTGCTGACACTATCTGCAAAAGCACAACTATACTGTGGAAAGAGCCTAGACTTCTGCTTCAGATCCTTTTGTGTTTCATCCTACTCCAACACTTCCAAGCTGTGTGACTTGAGTGAGTGACTTAACTTATCTGAGCTGTAGCTTCCTCATCTGGAAAGACAGTCCTTAGAGGCTGGCTAAGTGGATCAAGAGAAAGAATGTATGAGAAAGTGCCTATAACACAGTTCCTGGCTTGATAAACATGAGCTCCCTTTCCTCTCCTCTATCTAGCTCACCCATACCCTGGAGGGGATCTAAGTCTAGGAACAATCCAGCGGACCGTAAGTTTCTAGCAGGGTCATGGGGAAGGGCCTGGGCCAAGAATGTCATGGTTCTCTCTGGTGCCCTCTTACATGTACCTGTCTTTGTTAAATCTCCTCCCCCTACGCCGCGGCCATTCTTCTGGTGGGGCTATGGGGTGGTGTGGCGATGGACCGGGCGGGCACAGAACAGGTGGGTGCAGGCTGGGTGTCTGGCGCTGGGACACAAGTGCTCTGTGTGTAGGGTGGGCGGAAGTCAGGGCGTTTGATCTGAATTCTAAAGGGCGTTGTTCAGAGACCCACAAAGGTCCCATTGTGCAGACACTGGGTATAAAGCAGCATATGACTCCCCAGCACCGGGTGGTGATGAATTGGGACGCAGGCGCGGACCCAGGGACCACTCCCCCGGCACAGACATGAGACCATAGGGGACCTGTCTGGGTGGCCTCAGGGATAGGCGCTCCCCAAGGTAACAGGGCTTTTTGGGTTTGCCCCAGCTTCAAACTTTAGGAGCTGGAGGATGGGGAGCTAAAGAGGATGGCTAAAGGCAGAACAAGATGTGCCTGGCAAAGAAAGGGACTAGAGAGGAATGAATGTTGGATGAAAGCAAAAATGGGAGATGGGGCTCTGGGAAGTCAAGTCAAGTGAGTGAGTGAGTGAGTGAGTGAGTGAGTGAGTAGGAGAGGCTGGCAAGGGAGATGGGGTGATGAGGAAAGTTATGAGTATCCTTCTTCCTTTCCTGTCACTGGCTCTTGGAAGGCCTGGTGGAGGGAGGGGGTGGTTCAGATGGTGTTATGGTGACTGGCCTTCTGCCCCGGCTCTCTGACAGCTTGCTTTGTGGCTCATGTCTTACAGGTGTGGATGAGGCAGGATGAACTGGACAGGCTTGTACACCGTGCTCAGTGGCGTGAACCGGCATTCTACTGCCATTGGCCGAGTATGGCTCTCAGTCATCTTCATCTTCAGAATCATGGTGCTGGTGGTGGCTGCAGAGAGTGTGTGGGGTGACGAGAAGTCTTCCTTCATCTGCAACACCCTCCAGCCCGGCTGCAACAGTGTCTGTTATGACCATTTTTTCCCCATTTCCCATGTGCGTCTGTGGTCTCTGCAACTCATCTTGGTTTCCACCCCAGCTCTCCTCGTGGCCATGCATGTGGCTCACCAGCAGCACATAGAAAAGAAAATGCTGCGACTTGAAGGCCATGGGGACCCCTTACATCTGGAGGAGGTGAAGAGGCACAAGGTCCACATCTCAGGGACATTGTGGTGGACCTATGTCATCAGCGTGGTCTTCCGGCTGATGTTTGAGGCTGCCTTCATGTACGTCTTTTATTTGCTCTACCCTGGTTACGCCATGGTGCGGCTTGTCAAGTGTGAGGCCTACCCTTGTCCCAACACAGTGGACTGCTTCGTGTCCCGCCCCACGGAGAAAACCGTCTTCACTGTCTTCATGCTGGTCGCCTCCGGCATCTGCATCATCCTCAACGTGGCCGAAGTGGTGTACCTCATCATCCGGGCCTGTGCCCGCCGGGCCCGACGCCACTCCAATCCACCCTCCCGCAAGGGCTCAGGCTTTGGCCACCGCCTCTCACCTGAATACAAGCAGAATGAGATCAACAAGCTGCTGAGCGAGCAGGATGGCTCCCTGAAAGACATACTGCGACGCAGCCCCGGCACTGGGGCCGGGCTGGCTGAGAAGAGTGACCGCTGCTCTGCCTGCTGATGCCACATACCAGGCAGCCTCCCATCCCGCCCCCACCCTGCCCAGGCCTGAGTTGAGCCTCCTTCTCCTTTGCCGGTTCACTGGCCTCTACCTGCCAGGGAGAGAGAGCTCCATCAAAACTTTCCTTCCCCCCTTCTCCCCTTCCTCCCCCCCTCCCACCCCCCACCCCTGCCTGCTGCCTAAAGGGCTGAAGAGGTAGGAAGCCTGAGTGCTCAAGATTATTGAGGGTGTGGGTTATTGAGGGTCTTGTTGCCTGTACCCCTTATTCTTCCTTCTCCTTCCCCGGGGCCACTGGGGATAAGAGATAGGATGCTCTGACATCTTCAATTATGAAACTAATCTTAACCCTGTGCTGTCAGATATCCTATTTCTGGAGTCACATCAATAGGGAGGGAAGTGAGCAAGGGAGGGTGCTGTGGACCTGTGGGTGGAGAAGGGAGGGTAGCAAGAAAAAGAGGAGCAGCACTTGTAGCCTCAAGGAAAAAGAGGACATATCTGGGGTGGAGGAGTTAGGGAGAGAGAAAGAAGCAGGCAGATAAATTGGAATGGGGGTTGGTCAGGGCTGCCTTTGCCTCTAGTCCCCAAGGCCTCTCTCTGCCTGAAATGTTACACATTAAACAGGATTTTACAGTAAATGAAGGGGTGGCTTGTGTGTTTGTCAAGTTCTTTCTCCTGTAACCTCTGACCTTTCTTGGCTGAGCTGGCCTTGGCTTTTGCTGATCAAGAAAGGAATGGGTGGCAGAGAACAGTGATTTGAGGAGCTGAAGCTGCAAATGATAAACCGCAGCCCTACTGGCCCGCAAAACCAGCCCCTGAGCTGTTCTCCCCTGAGTTCTGTTGTTTTGTCTTTTGGGGTTTTTCCCCCCCATTTTTAATAACATCTTTATTGGGATCTAATTCATTTACTCCCTTCCTCTGCTTCTATTTAATTTTTTATCCATTTTAAGTATAAGGTTTTTTGAGTTCTGATAATTGTGTGCAGTCTTATAAATGTGACCACAATATATTAGAAAACAGAAATATCTCAAAAAGTTTCCTTGGGCCCCGTCCTCTGAATTTGAAAATATTAAAATGACAACACCCTCTGGGGACACAGGAAATGATAGAGAAATTTCACAGCTCTTAGAGAGGAGCACACATTCCTTCCTTACCTTGGTGAAGGCCCCTCCTCTGTACTCCTGGGAGAAATAGTCCCCTTTCTCCCTTGAAATTCAGCATTCTTGGCAAACTAGTGCCCCACAAGCCACCTATCCAATTATGCAGTGACTTTGACCCCTTTCCTTGGGACCTAGCCCCTAATTCTTCCCTCCTTCCCAGTTTCCTTCCTCCAGAGATCAATGCCACCCACCCCAGAGATGACTCCACCCCAGGTCAAATATTGCCTAGCAACAGTTTCCTCACCAGCATAGCATCACTCTCCAAAGCAGCAAGTAGCCTCCCCTTCCCCTGTCAGCTGTGGTGGGAAAAGGCTCAGGCAGGGACTTGACCTAGCAGTGTTCCAGTCCAGCTTCTGTCACTTATTAGCAAGGTGTTCCCTTCTCCAAGTCTCAGTTTCCTTGAGCAAATAGGGCTGGCCTCACACATCTCTGAGCTCCCTTTAACACTCTGTGCCTCTGGGATTCTTAAAAGTCTTCTCCAGTCTCAAGGAGGGGGGGAGTCCCCTCTCAGAATCGCCGCCCTCACCAATGGCCCCTCACAGTAAAGTTCTCCCCCACAGCAAATTTCTCTCCTCAGCTTTCCTACCTCCTAACAGAAAACAAGGTTTTGCCACTCCCTCTCAGAATGTGCTGGCTCCCCGTGGGAAGAACAGAAGGAAAGAGAAAATCAGGCATAATCTTATCAGAATTGCTCTCCTCTAGAAACAGTCTCTCCTTCCTACAGAAAGCATGGAAGCTTTCTTCATTCGAGGCTGTTTCTCCTTCAGAAAGGAAAAGAAAGAGTAAGTGGTCATTTCCCCCACAGTCAGCAATCCGAGAGAGAGCTTCCTCCTCTCTTAAAAGAGATACATCCCTTTCCTGCAAGAAATTTCCTTTCTCCTTAGAAACCGACATCATACCCTGTCAGAGGAGAGGTCTACACCCCCTCACGGTGGGAGGGATTATTTTTCTTCTTGAAATCGATCTGCCCCTCACCCATAACACAACACAGCACACATAGAGCATCTACTCTCTTCCCAAAAGGCCATCAAAAGAAAGATTTTCTTTTTTCCACAAATAAACTTCATGCCCTCCCCGCACTGAGGAATGCTAAATACATCATCACCTCAGAAATCTCCTTTCTTTTAAAAAAAATTCTACAAATCCTCTTTGAAAGAGGCACCAACTCCAGATCCAGGCTTTCCTCTCCAGGGGGCAGTGGTGGGACAGAAAAGCTATCCAGCTGGTGTTACAACCAAAAGGACGCTTAACTCTTGTGTCTTGAACCAGGTGGGAGTAGGCCAAAGGAAGCTTGAGTAGAGCCGGTGTACACACGTCACAGGGAGGGAGGAGGAAGAGTAGGGGTAACCCCGGGACTGACTTTTTTAAAAATACATTTTTATTGATTTCAGAGAGGAAGGAAGAGGGAGAGAGAGACAGAAACACCAATGATGAGAGAGAATCATTGATTGGCTACCTGGGAATCGAGCTTGCAACCTGGGTATGTGCCCTTGACCAGAATTGAACCCTGGACCCTTCAGTCCGCAGGCTGATGCTCTATCCACTGAGCCAAACCAGCCAGGGCCTGGGCCTGACTTTTTTATTTGAGGCTTTGGTCACAAGAGTGTAAGGGAGAAACAGGAGGCAAATGGGGCTTAATACCTGCCACACAGGAAACAATGTATTGAGTGATTAGGGTAGTGAAGAGGACTTTGGAATCAGGAGACCTTGGTTTCCATTTATTGGACACGTAATACCCTCTCTCAGTCTCAGTTTCCTCATCTGCAATATAGGGTTGATAATAACCTTTCTACTTCTTTCTCTGAGCTTCTGTGAGAATCAAACAAGATGTGTTCAAAAGTTGGTTATAAAATGTAAAGTAAGGTAAGATCGTATCAGAACCACAAGACCGCAGCCTTAAGGCATGCTAAAACTTGCAATGAACCAGAAAGGACTGAGGCTAGGTCAGCTAAGCTAGAGTTAGTGGAAAGAACTTGGCAATAATAGGATTGGCTCCCCCAGGGAACGGCCAGCAGTCCAAATAGCAAAGTCCAAGAGATGTTGCAAGCTTCCCTTGAGCATGATTCATCTAAGGGTCAATATTTAAGGAGTCTGAAAGGTGGCAGAAAAGGCCTAATAACAAGAGTTACTGACACACTCTCGAGCATGGTACTGGGGCTTTTAGGGATATTTATGATCTTTTAGACTTAGAGGCATCTGTGTGCAGAGCTGCCAGGAGCTGGGGGCAAAGGGACAGTCAGCTCTTGGATGAAGGGACAGGCTGAACTAGGAGAGTAATCAAGTTTCCAGCCAGCTGAAATGGGATTTCAAAGCAGGCTGAGGTATCCATAGAGAATTGGCATGGCAACCATGAACTGATTCAGAGACCCAATCAGATAGCCTGGGTACACACAGTGGCAGCTAGATGGAAATGCCTGCCTGTTCCATTTACTGATTCCATAATACTTCAATGCCAAGCCTAACCTATGCTAGAGAAGGGGCTATAAATACCCACCAAGCTAGACCCCTTTGATTCCTGGACTAGGCCAGGCAGAACCTGTCAGGTGGGAATATGATTGCGCCATTGTAGGGAAGGAAAATAAAGCGGGCAAAAATCACACCATATCTTCAGATTTAGGCTAATAATCTGCTGTGGAAGGTTTAAGGAATAGAATAGCTAGAGGTGAGGTGGGAAAGATAAACTATGATCAGCTTATTATGGGCCTTATATGTCACTATAAGGAGTTGAGACTGTCCTATAGGTAGTGGAAACCATAGAAGGTTATGAGTGGGGGAGTGGCAGTTTCAGATATATGATTTGGGAGTTCACTCGGGCAGCCACACAGAAAGTAGATTAGGTATTGGGAAGAGAAGAGGCAGAATGGCCAACTATGCTATGCTAGGTAGGGCCCATAAAACTAGGACAGTTGTAGAAGGAATAGGAGAAGACAGATGTGAGAGACACTTTGTAGAATCTACAATAGGACTTGATGTCTGAGTGTGGGGAGATGGAGGAGCCAAAGATAATTTGGACATTTCCTTCCCCTTCCTTGAGGGCAAATATCTAATCATTCAAGACAGCTCAAAAGTCATTTACTATGTGAAGCTTTCAACTCTCTCCTCCTTGCCAACCCTCCCCAGTCCCTTGGCAAGAATGAGTCTCCCTTCCCTTCTGAATTTCTGCCATACATTGTAGTGTATGTTGATTAGAGTGCTTATCAAATTGTGTGGCGATCACTTGCATAACCTTAACATACAGGAGGTGCTTAGCTTGTTCAATTAAGGGCAGTAGGGACAGAATATAGGCATGTGCTTAGGTTCAGCATCTCGAAAGAGTAGTGTGTGCTCAGTGTGATTAGAACAGAGAATGCATGGGATTTGGTGGAGGTTGTAGTAGGAAGTGAGGCTGGCAAAGTAGATTGGGGCCAGTTTGTGAAGGTGAAACCGGACAACCAATGGGTCCAGGCTGCCTGTCACTACTTGAGCCAATTCAACAGAGACAGGGTTAAATCATATATGAGCATTTATTCCAGTAATGCCAGCATTATGGGAGAGCAGCAGGTCACCCAAGAAAATCTGCTCTGCACCCCACCATAAACCAGCTGCTTATATTTGATAGAATGATGATTACATGGGTAAGTAGGAATTACAGGCATCTGGAAGTAGGCAATGGGGCTGGGGCGGCATTCCATTGTTTGGGCAACAAGGTTGTTAATCTTTCCATGATAATAGGCAGTTCTTGAATGGGAATGGACCCCATTCCAAGGTTGACTCCCGGGTCCAAGGTTGACTGTCAGGCCCCAGGGCTGTACAACTCCCAGCCAGGTTAGAATGTCCTTTCTTTAATCAGAACAAGGCAATTACAATTAACCAAGCATGATTAATATTTCTTATAACAATAGCTAGTCTCCAATATTCTATTTTTGCCCCTAACAAAGGGACTCATATAATGTGCATGGAAGTTTGCACAGGAGTTTGAACTCTCAGCTATCACATGTAGCAACTCTTGTGACTTCCAAGTTAGGCCCCTGCTATACTTACAGGCAATTCTGTACTCATAATTATAGACTGACTGTGGAGATCTTGAGGAGATCCAGGTCAGGGCAGACCTTTGCACAAATAGATATATTAAGGTTGATGGTGAACTATGGAAGAAAGAGCAATGATTTAACAGTGGACTTCAAGGAGAAAGGGTAATTTACACAGGATGGTGACCACTGTTCTCCATTCCAACTGAAGGAAGTCTCTCTGAAAAGTCAGTATAGCATAGTGATTAAGAGCATGGTCCACTTCCTACCTGTGTGACTTCAGTTAAGTTACTCAGCCACTCTGTGCCTCTGTTTCCTCATCTGTCATACAAAGATAATTAAAGTCCCTATGTCATAGGGCTATAGTAAGGAATAAATGTGCTGATTATATATAAAGCACTTGGAAGAGTGTCTAGTTGATAGTAAGTTCTATACAAGTGTGTGCTGTTATGATTTCATCTCCCCATCTTTTCCATCCTCCAGCTATTCACCAACTTATTCAAACACTGAGCTAAACTCTTTGTTGCACCTAATTAACATGCTTTCTTCACTGTTTGGTTGTCAATTGTCACATGTGTGTGCTTAAGTAAGCAAGTCTGCATGTTTGCATACATACGTCACAATATATATGACCACATTTGTGTATATATGTGGCAGGATAGCTGTGAAGAGCATCTTAATTCTTAATGTGTATATATATATTAGAGGCCCATTGCATGAAGAGATTCGTGCAATAGGCCTTCCGTCCCCTGGCTGCCGGCACCGGTTTTCCTCCGGCACCCAGGACCCAGGCCTTCACTCCAGCCGCAGCAGAGAAGCCAAGCCTCTTCAGTCTTCAGTCGTCTTCAGTCTTTGCTCAGGCCGGAGCCTTCAGTCTTGGCTCCGTGCCTGAGTATGCAAATTAGCCGCCATCTTTGTTGGGTTAATTTGCATACTCATCCTGATTGGCTGGTGGGCATAGCAGAGTGACACCAATTTGCATGTTTCTCTTTTATTAGTGTAGATATTTTATTTTTTACAGAAAGGAAGGGAGAGGGATAGAGAATTAGAAACATCGATGAGAGAGAAACATGGATCAGCTGCCTCCTGCATACCCTCTACTGGGGATGTGCCCACAACCAAGGTACATGCCCTTGACCGGAATCAAACTTGGGACCCTTCAGTCTGCAGACCGACACTCTACGCACTGAGGCAAACCAGTTAGGGCTGTAGTTTTAATGAAAAGGAAATGTCTCAATCATAATATAGTCCGAAACTTTATTATCAAGCTTAGAAATCACTTAGGTGGATGAAAGGAAAGGAGACTACTTATGGAGCATACAGTATGGACCAGATTTGGTGCTAAATTAAGCACTTACATACATAATCTAAGTAATAGTGAGGTAGCTATTACTATACCCATACATGCAGATGAGGGAATGGAGGTTCAGAAAAGGTAAGTAATATGTCCAAAGGTTGCACAGCTTAAAGCTGCAGAGCTAGAATTAAAACGTAGACTTATGCTAATCCAAAATCTGTGCTGTTTCCTTTATAACAAAATAAGTAGTCTGTGTTGCCTGAGGGAGTACTTCAGGACACAGGGTGGGGTGGGGTGGGATGGGAGAAGCTCATTATGAAATAATATCCCTAAATATTAACTTGCTGAAAAACAACATGTGCACATGGGGATCCCTAAGGTCAAGGGTGAGAAATGGTGATTTCAAAAGTTTATATTGATTTAAGGGTTCAGAGGGCACGGGTTCTGAATAACTGTCTCTCTCCATCTTGCCTGCACTCCCCAAATTGTCTTGCTTCATGGAGATGGACTTCTGTATCCTGCTCCAGGCAGAGATCTCTGGAGAAGCCCTTTTGCTCCAGACTGTCTCCTTGTCTGAACACAGGGCAGCTCCTTCCTCAACTTTCACCAACTTTCAAAGACAGGCTTGGTTTCCCAACCAGCTCGCCTTGCCCCTCCCCCTCACCTTCCCTTCAAGGGACAAAGCCTTTCATTCCACAATTAGAGATAAAAGTCTTGAAATGCAGATGCCTTAGAGAATTTATGCCAACTAACACTCATTTACACTAAAATATAATCAGTAAGCCTAGAAACAAGGCTGGTAATGTTGTTTCCCAAATTTTTATCAAGTCCCTTTCCTTCTCAGCTGCTTTTCTTCAGCATATTGTGTGCCTTCCTTCAGGCCATGCTGATAATGTGGACAATAAAAGCTATTGTTTATTAAATACTTGCTGTGTGCTGGGCACTGTGCTAACAAGTCAGCTCCCTTAATTCTCACCACTGGTTGAGGTAAGTACCATGATTGTCCCCATTTAAAGATGAGGAGCCCAGCCAGTGTGGCTCAGTGGTTGAACATCAACCTATGAACTAGGAGGTCACGGTTCGATTCCCCATCAGGGTACATGCCCAGGTTTCAGGATCGATCCCCAGTAGGAGGCGTACAGGAGGCAGCCGATCAATGATTCTGTCTCATTGATGTTTCTATATCTTTCTCCCTCTCCCTTCCTCTCTGAAATCAATAAAAATATTTTTTTAAAAATAAAGAGTAGGACACTGAGGTCCACATCGGTTAAGTAACTTGCCCAGGCCACATAGCTAGGAAAGAATTGACCGAGCCAGGGAACTAGAACTCATGTCTGCCAGACACCGAAGGCAAAGCACAGAACATTTCTGTTCCACTGCCCCCCTGTATTTCTTCGGCACCCAGTTCTCCCCCACCTCACACAGACATGCTAGAGTCACTTGAAACATGAAGCATAGCCTGCCAATTCTTTGTGGCCTTTCATCGCTTTGAGGATAAAGCATGACTGCTCTGGTTTGCCAGGACCAAGGGCTTTCCCAGGATGCTGGACTTTCATCACTAAAACTGGGAAAGTCGTGGGCAAACTGAGATGGTCAGTCACCCTAGCAGGGATTGGAATGGCCTTCAATGCCTTTCACAACCTGATCCCTAGTTTCTCAGCAACACTTCTCACCACTGCTCACCTTTTTTACTGCACCCTCTCCACCTCCTCTGCAACCCAACCACCCTTGCCTGAAGACACTCCACATTCTCATATACCTCCACTGATCCCTGCACCTTTATTCTGCCTTACAAGCTATGCCCACTCTTCATGAAAACCCAGCACCCATGTCACCTCTGTGGCCTTGCTTTCCTGGTAGAGAATAAGTACAATTACATTCTGCCCTGGTCATTCTATTGACATGTGAGTCTTCTCCAGGGTCAGGACTAGGGTGAGGCAATTGAGGCACCTAGGGTGCAACATTTCAGGAGGCATTCACTCTCAGGGTTGTGCAAATGCCAATCCCGTACTCGAATGATCCCGGCTGTGAGTGCCTCCTTATATTTTGCACCTTAAGTACTTTGATTGCCCTGCCCTAGTCCCAGGCCTGGTCCTCCCTATCAGACTAGGGACTTTTTAAAAAATATATATTTTATTGATTTTTTACAGAGAGGAAGGGAGAGGGATAGAGAGTTAGAAACATCGATGAGAGAGAAACATCGATCAGCTGCCTCCTGCATGCCTCCTACTGGGGATGTGCCCGCAACCAAGGTACATGCCCTTGACTGGAATCGAACCTGGGACCATTCAGTCCCCAGGCCGACGCTCTATCCACTGAGCCAAACCGGTTAGGGCCAGACTATGGACTTTTCAAGAGCAGACTACAGCTTCTTAGTCATCTTTATATCCCTAGTGACCAGCACAAGGCTGGGCACAGTCTAAATCTAGTTGAACAAATGACATCAGACACTTCTCTGTTCCAGCAGGGGAAGGAGGTAGGAGAGCCAGGTGACTTTGAGCCCTGTTGAGGATGGGAGAGGGAGAAGGCAAATTTAATAGACTTCATCTTGGCCTGGGGTATGAGACAGTTTTTCATCAGATAGTTCTGCCTTTGGCATCTGGCAGATTTGGGGCTTCTCCCACTTCTCTGGTCTCTCCCTGTCAGTTCCTTTCTCTGCTTAACTGGAGATATTTTTCTAAGGTACCATTTTTGTCCTCTTCTCTCTTCATTCTATTACTCCCCTCAGTGATCTTGTCCTCTCCCACAGCTTCAGCTAGGAGCTGTTTGCAGATGACTTCTTAATTGACACCTCATGCTTTATGCTAAGTGAATGTCAGACAGAAAAAGACAAATATTATGTGATCTCACTTATATGTGGAGTCTAGAGAAGCTGAACTTGCCTGGCCAGTGTAGCTCAGCGGTTGAGCATTGACCTATGAACCAGGAGGTCACAATTCAATTCCCAGTCAGGGTACATGCTGGGGTTATGGGCTCAATCCCCAGTAGGCCGCTTGCAGGAGGCAGACGATCAATGATTCTCTCATCATTGATGTTTCTATCTCTTCTCTCCCTCTCCCTTCCTCTTTGAAATCAATAAGAATGTATCTTTTTTTTTAAAAAAAGAAGCTGAACTCAGAGAAACAGAGAGTAAAATCGTGGTTTCCAGGGGCTGGAAGGGATATAAATTAAATCGGGAGATGTTGGTCAAAGGGTACAAACTTTCCTTATAAGATGAATAAGTTCTGGAGCTCTAATATACAGCATGGTGACTATAGTTAACAATACTGTGTGATATACTTGAAAGTTTCTAAGAGAATAGATCTTAAATGTTCTCACCACAAAAGAAGAAATGGTAATTATATGATAGGATGGGGGTATTAGCTAACACTATGGTGGCCATCATTTTCCAACATTTGTGTATCAAATCAACATAGTGTACACTTTAAACTTAGGCAGTGTTATATATCAATTGTATTTCAATAAAGCTAAAAAAATAGACAGTCTCTCTTCTATGCCTCAGACCCACATTTTCAACTGCCTAGTATAAATGGCAACATCTAGCCCTAGCCAGTTTGGCTCAGTGAATAGAGTGTCAGCCTGCAGGCTGAAGGGTCCCGGGTTCGATTCTGGTCAAGGGCACATGCCTGGGTTGTGGGCTTGATCCCCAGTATGGGGTGTCCAGGAGGCAGCTGACCCATGATTCTCATCATGGATGTTTCCATCTCTCTCCCTTCCTCTCTGAAATCAATAAAAATATTTTTTAAAATGGTAACATCTAGCATAAATATTACTTTTCACATGCATTTTCTCACTGACATTCACAACAGTTCCCTGAGTAAGTCAGGGCAGAGTAAAAATGCATTTTTAGGTAAGGCTCAAAGAGGTAGGCTTGTCCAAGTTTCGGTGGCAGGGATATGATTAAAAATTCAAGTTTGAGTGTTAAAAATGTTTTTTATTTGAGAAAACCATCAATGTGAGAGCAAAACATCAATTGTTTTCCTCCTGCACACCCCTTACAGGGGATACAGCCCAAAACCCAAGCACGTGCCCTGACCAGGAAACAAACCGGCAACCTTCTGATGCACAGGACAACAACCAACCAACTGAGCTACATTAGCCTGGGCTTCATGTACAATTCTTTCCTCTCCTCCTGATCCTGCAGACTTGACCTTCATGTCTTAAATTCATCTGAATCCATTTTCTCTTTTCCTTCTGTATCCCCACAGCTCCCACTGAGGCCCACATAACTTTTTTTTTCAGGATGGCTTTTTTTAAAATTTAAATTCTTTATTGTTTAAAGTATTACATATGCCTCATTTTTCCCCATTGACCTCCCAGCCACTCCCACCCCCCAGCACATGCCCTCACCCCTACTGTCTGTGTCCATTGGTTATGCTTATACCCACGTTAACTTCTCAGCCATACTCTTTTTATTGATCTCCTGGCCTTCAGACCTGCTACCATTCCTGTCCTCCATATTGTTCTAGGGATCTTCTCCCTAAAACAACAGATCTGATCTTGTAATTTCCTGACTGGAAAAACCTCAGCCTTTGCTTGTGCTGGTCCCCAACTCCTCCCACTTACTGAGGCCCAGGTCAAATGTCACCTTGTTCAGAAAACTCTCATGTAAACTCCCTATAATCTCTTTCTTAAATTATTTATTAATTTTGAGAAACATTGATGTATTGTTCCATTTATGCATTCATTGGTTGAATCTTGTATGTGTCCTGACAGGGGATCAAACCCACAAACTTGGTATATCAGAATGACACTCTAACCAACTGAGCTACCAGGCCAGGGCTAACCTCCCTATATCCTTAAAGTGAGTTCCTTATTCTTCTACTCTCCCACAGCACTAGATATTTCTTTCTGCCTCTTACAACTAACTATGCACTGATCTGTTCCTATCCCCTCTAGCCTGGGAACCTGCTGGGGATAGGATCCTGGTCTAATTAATCTTTGTCTTCTCTGAATCTAAGTCCTTAAACATAATAGGTACTTAATAGCTAGCTGTAGAATAATTTTTTCCCTTAAGTGTCTGGAAACTTGTTATGAAAAGGACCGTATTCCAAGTGGATTCATTCAGTGAGGTAGGTAAAAATGATTCTCAAACTGAGGTGGGGCACTTCACTTCTTCATGCCCTAAAAGATCTGACATTGTCTGGCATGGCTCCTCCATATCCCTCACCCCTCCAAACACTGTTCTTCCTCCCCAGGAAAAGGCAAAAGACAATTTTAACTCTTTATTTGAAACAAACAATTCCAGAGACAGAAGGTTAGTCGTGACAACAGCTTCTCACTACAACACAAGGGCGGGCATGGCTCACTGAAGGGATAGGCCAGGTACCGCAGAACAATATATACAATTTAAACAGTGGCTAAACTGGTAACAGTTATAAAAACACAAAAAGAAGGCTAGGGAACAGCAAAGCCAACAGGAAAAGAACTGGGTACCCCCTTTGCTGGACACTAATAGTTTTCTGGAACTACAAAAGCAAGATGGGGAAGAGAGAAGATAGATGTAGGCAGTGGAGGCAGGACACAGGTCCACAGCTCCTCCCTATTCTCTAACCACAGATCCCATCCTGCATGACCCAAGGCCCCCACAGGCTTGGCCTGGCTCTTATGATGGGGGAAGAACAATAGTCTTTGCCTATCACTAGTTGATTGGAACCCAGCCCCAATCCAAACCAGAAGGTAGTTTTTCCTTGGGCACTGTGTCCATTGAACTAAAGGGAGGCAGTTACAGAAGGGGCTAAGC
>NW_005871052.1:12926088-12940796 GCF_000147115.1 Myotis lucifugus | reverse complement strand
AGCTGAATTCTTCCCTTGGCCAAATCTAGGAACAAGGGGCTTTACCTATGTGGGATGGGTCAGGAAACCCAAAGCCAACAGGATCACCAGAGCTATTAACACTCCATCCAGAGTTTGGCCCCAGCAGAAGGGGTTTACTCTGAAGCACAGAGAAAATGGCCTAGCTGGTTTTTGCCTATCACTAGTTGATCAGCCCTCGAGTAGAGAGGACTGGGGCCCCGTGGTTGTCAAATAGTTTGGAAGAAGGTAAAAGCCAGGGGTTCCTAGGGAAGGCAGGGAATGGATGAGTAGAAAAGGGCAGTCACGGCCCTTCAGAATGAGTAGCATTGGTTCCTGGGCCAGTCGCCCTGTGGGACATGGTGACAAGCCAGACACTGGTGTGAAAGATGGATACAGATGGGTTCAGTCCAGGTCTTCATCCCCAGTACGACCCAGCTCCTCATAAATCTCACGCACAGCTAGAATACGATTGAGCATACTCTCCAACATGCTTCGGTCCATGGGGATCACAGAGTACCAGAGAGGTGACTCGGCGATGCAGGACCGCTCAGGTTGCAGGTAGAACACATCGTTGCGAGTCCGGAGGCTTTCAGGACTGCAATGATGGGGTGGGACAGATCAGTACTGAGGCAAAGTGGATCCCATGGGTCCCCATGCTAATGCCATTCCTGCAAACCTGCCAACTCACCATTTTGAGAGATAGAATTCATAGAACTTGACAGGGCAGCGGAGGGGATTCATGCGGTTCTCACGCTGCTCTAAGATTGGGGCTTCATCTTCTCTCTTCCGCTTCCCAGAACCCATGTCTGTAGAGGAGGCAAATGACACAGACTTGTTAAAAGCAGTCTCAACAAGCCACTCTAAGTGCACAGTGGGAAGGCCTCAGGACACATATTACAGGCTCATCATATATAATAAAGTGGTAATATGCAAATTAACCCTCACACCCTCATGCCATCACAAGATGGCTACCTAGGAGGCGGAGCTTTTGATTCTGCCTGGCATAGAAACCGACCGATCAGAACCAAATCTGGGTGAACTGTGAGGAGCCAATGGCTGCCTAGAAGGCGGAGCTTTTGACACTGACTGGAATAGAAACTGACCAATCAGAACCAAATCTGGGTAAACTGAGAGGAGCCAATGGCTGCCTAGGAGGCTGAGCTTTTGACACTGACTGGCATAGAAACCAAGCAATCAGAACCTAATCTGAGTGAACTGTGAAGTCAGAACCTAAGGTGGGGGCTGAGGAGGGGTTTTAAGGGCAACAGCTGTTTGGTGTAAGGTATAAGAAAGCGGTTCAATTTTTTAATTGGAGAGGGTGCAGGCTGGGCTGAGGGAACCACCCCCCCCCCATGCACGAATTTCGTGCATCGGGCCACTAGTAAAGAAATAAAAGCAGAAGAGTCCGTAAGTCTCCCCACACCAGCCAAACTGCAGGGTGATGCTCTGTAACCCACTCCCCCTACCCCATTCACATTGTTCAAGTCTTTACAATCTTGCCCTGTTGCAAGGTTGGGCTTACCTTCTGGGATAAAAAAAAAAAAAAAAGCATGATGGCCCTAGACCCCATTAAACTAGTCTAGGTAGAGGCTCAGGGTCCAAGAAGGAACTGTGGGAACTGCACTCAGATGGGTCAGGATTTCAGGGCCAGAACAGAAATCAAGGTGCAGTTCTTGTTATACCCAACAGCAAAAAACCATGGAACGACGGTCTTATTGTCAACTTCTCCCACAGACCACACACCCAACAGCTTCCCATCTGTCCACTACCCCGCCAAAAGTAGACAAGAAAGTCAACTTCCTTGAAATGAGGAAAGGTGGAAACAGGCAGCTGGGTAACCTCCTATTTATGCAACAACCACTAATCATCAGGTTGAAGGACTGGCTGTTTTTACTTGTTCTGCAAACGTACGAATGGAACGATAGGGAAGACAGTGATAAAGGAAAGGGCCAACCTAGTAATTAAGGTGGAGCATGGAAGATGAGAACAGAGAGGGAGGAAAGCAAAAGAGGGGCAGCCTCATACCTCGCCCTTTCCGTTGGCGAACAGGGGCGTAGTAGCGGATGCTCACCACCTTGGTGGTGCCCCGGGGGGTGGTGCACTTGCGGGACTGCCGCACTACGTTGGTGAAGGAGAGCTGCATGTGTTCCTCAGCCGTCTGCAGCCCAAAAAACTTCGTGTTGAAGAACATGAGGGTGTTGAGAAGGACAAAGGGTGAGTAGACCCCCAGCTGCTTACACTCCCAGAGGTGTTCTTCCTCCACTCGGGAAAACACTGTGTCTGCAATGGTCAAGGAGAGGCTAGTCAGGAGCGAGCAACTACCCAAGCCCTGATCCCAGACATTCTGCTCATAAGCATTTCTGTTTAGTAAGTTGCCACTGTGCATAAAACCCTGACACCCTGCTGTATTACACAATAGGACTAGATGGATTTTTATATAGTTTCCACCTGCATTTGGAGCTTCTCTCACCACCCACACGTTATAGGCAGGTAGATGTAAACTTTGAGGAGTCCCACAACTTCTCTTTTTTTTCAATTACCACCCAAACTCAGGCCACCTTTTGTGGTTCCAGAAATAGTTGTTCAGACTTAAGTCTTGATCCCCTTCTCATGTTCAAGGACAGGGCCTCTGTGTCCTCAAGCTCTCAATTCCAAGGCACCCAGCTACATGCTCCTGCCCTCAAACTCTCTGTGAAGAGTGACAGACCAAACTGCCTGGGACTTTTGGAATGGTGTCTCTGAAGAATGGAGTGAAGGGTGTAGGGGTTGCTAAGTCCCTGTCCCTTACTGTTGGGAAGGAGTGTGGGCTGCCAGGTACTCAGAGATTTGTTGAGTTCTTGAACGAAAGTCAGGTAGTAAAGGTCCGTGAAAATGTTCACCATTCGGTTATTTTCCAGCAAGTACTGGAGAAAGAAAAAGAGACACACATAAAGCTAGACTCTAGGTCCTAGAGAAAAGACAGTGATACCAAAGGCCCCAGGCACAGCAACCTTGATAATTAGGAGATGGTGGTAAATAGCTGCTTGATTTCATGACCCAGAGTGCTTTTCACCAGGTATACCTACAACTCTGAGGCACCAAGGCCTGGCTGGAAGAGGAGGAGGCATGGAGGAGATGTGTCACAGCAGCTTCTTCACAAGCACAGACTGACCTCTCCCATTGGGTCCTAAACATTACCCCACCACCCGAGGAGCCCAGCTCTACCCATCCCTCCCCTCCTGGAATGGGTTTGAGGATTACAAAGGGGACCCAGAGAGCAATGAAGATGGCTCCTTGGCCAACAGTCCTGGGACACAGCTTTGATTTTAGAGGAGTATTGACATGTGTTGTCCTGCTTGGAGTAGGAGGCAAAAGACTGCCTGCTCAGGATAGCAGACAAAGTGAGGACCAGGGAGTGGACAGAATCATTTCTGCTGGGACATTGCCTGCTGTGTTGCTGTGTTGAGAGTGACTACAACTGAGGTGGTGTGCAAGGGGTACCTGTTGGATGCCAAGACACAAGTAGTAAATGCTGTCAGGTTCATATCGTTCACCGTTGGGTCGAGTGATTTCTCTCACAAACTGGGCCAGACCGTAGTTGAGCTCAGCAGCTGAGCAGGCCAGAATATCTTCTTTGATACGCATAGGTTTCGCTGCAGTGATATGTAGTGAAGGTGGATAGGATTAAGAAAACTTCACATTGAGAATTTCATTTAGCTCCACCATTAATTCCTTTATCACTTAGTCATGTCCAGCTCCAGAACAAACCACCAATTACCAAAAGAGCCCTAAGCCTTGAAATCTAGACAGCATCTCCCCTTATTTTGCAACTCCTCCCAATGTTCACAGGACACCCTTACATAATGACAGCCTTATCATTCATAGACATCTTCAGCTGAATCACAGCCCTGCTCCTTTCCCCTTCCCCTCCTCCTCTCATCCCTGCCTCCCTCCCCTGGGTACTTACGGCCAAAGCGCAACTCATCACCTTTGCTGGTTTCTCCATTGGCATATTTTGATTGCACCCAGCACTTCCAAGCATTGACACCATATGAATAGTTAAGTCCAGTACAGCTTGGCTGGCTGCTCATGGAGTCCCGAGAACAGCTCTCTGAAAGCACCAGCCGCTTTTGACCCTGGAGGGGAAAAAAAGGAGGTGGGTTGAAGGAGATAAGGTCAGGAACACCATGGAAACTAGTCAGGACAGTGTTTATCAGCAGGGGAGTGGGGGACTGATGTAAGAACACTGCTATGGAAGCACAGAGCCCCAGGAGTAGCTCTGATGACTTCGGGAACTGGGGAGAGAGCAAAGTTTGTGCTCTGAATGATGGAGAAAGGAGGTCAGCCAAGGAAGGTTAAACTAAAGCTGCTGACTTGGCTATGAAAGCACCCCATCCCTGGCCCTTTGAGCCTCCATCCCTCTTCTGTGGATACGGCAGCCCCAGCCCTCACCTTCCTCATGGTTCGGGGAAGGTCTTGTTCAGTAGACACGTCCTCAGGCCCTACCAGGCCACAATCAAAGAGGAAGTCTACACTGGGGTTAATGTCCAAAGGATCTGTTAGAGGTTAAAGGAAGCAAACCGGTTTTTAAGATCTCAACGCTGTAGCCCTCCCACCCCACCCCTGCTACTTGCACAGCTGACTTGAAACAAGCTTCTCAGACAGCTCCAATTGCACTCAGTAGGAACCAGCAAAGCCAGATGAAGAACATGCTCAGAGGCACAGAGATGCAAAAACTCACAACAATGGGAAAGCTCTTAACACTACTGAACTGCACACTCAAATGTGGTAAATTTCATATTATGTGTTTTACCACAATTAAAACAAAACAAGCCCGATCAGTGTGGCTCAGTTCGATTCCCAGTCAGGGTACATGCCCAGGTTGCGGGCTTGATCCCCAGTGTGGGGCATTCAGGAGACAGCCGATCGGTAATTCTCTCTCATCATTGATGTTTCTGTCTCTCTCTCCCTCTCTTTTCCTCCCTGAAACTAATAAAAATATATTTAAAATAAATAAATAAAACAAAACAAGACTCAAGTGTAAGATTGTGCATCTATTCCAGTATCTCTGCCTCTACTCCCTTGACAGCTTTTTGTCACTGGTCACAAGGAGCACTGTTAGAGTCATGCTCCAGGTCACACACAAAAAAAACACACTCTTTTCCTTATGGCACAAATGCTACCGTACCCAGTGGGCATGCCTTGAATTCCACTCACTCTTGGGGAAGTCTGCCTCCAAGTCTTGCCCAGGTTCATCCAAGACATTGGCCATTTTGACAGCCATGGCCAGGACATCATCTCGAGCTGGCCCAAACAGGTCACAGTCTTCCAGAAGTCCCTCTGCGCTCTGGTTGCTCACAAGATCTGGGAGGAAGAGAAGTTGGCTTAGTCACTGCAGCTCTTACCTAGCTCCCTCACAGGCTTTCAGGGGCTGATTGCAACCACTCCCCAACTCCACTAGGTACCAAGGTTACCACTCCCACCCACTTAGGCAGAGACAGACTAGTAAAACCCTGACCCCCTCATTGCTGCTGTCCATGGCATACCACAAAGGTCAGATGAGGCCTTGTCTAACTCTTCAGCCTCTGCAATCATTTCTGCCATAGCCAGGATGTCGGCCTCCAAGGGGTTGGAAGGGATCTTCACCTTCAGCTCCTCAATAGTCTCCACAATCTTGTCTGTGCTCTCCAAGGTAGTGGGCAGGAACATGGGCACAGGCACCTAGAGACATAAATCCCAACTAAATGCCAAGAACCAACCCAGTGGATGAGAGGGACAGGTGGTGAGAGTAAGGGGCAGTGGTGGGTCAACTCTGGACGGGAAACTTACCGGGATGGGCATTGAGAAAGGCACGGGGACTTTCTGGCAGTACAGATGCATAGGCACTGGCACAAAGATGGGCACTGGGATGGGCAGCACAATCACCTGTGGCTTCCACTCTTCTGCTGACAAGAAAGGGGTCTTCTCAGAGCCCATGTTAGGTAGGTTACATCTGCCCACTACCTGATACTTGCCTGTCATCCCCAAAGCTCATTGTCACAAAACTGCCCTTGCATCAAAGGTGGAGAGTCAACTCTGTGATTCTGGGACAACCATATCCATGATACTTCATCCACCTAAGAAACCCCCTTGTCTAGCTCCTAGGCACAGGGCTGCAGGCCTACGACTATAAAATAAAGCCTGTGGTATCCAGGTACCCTGGCTCACCTGTCTGACTCCCTTTGGACTTCATCTCCACTTTGCAGGAGACCCCTCGATTCTGCATCAGAGGCTTACACATGGCAGCTTTGTTTTTGCGGGGCGTGGCTGGGGGTGGTGCAGAGGGAGGAGGAGTAGAAGCAGTGGGAGCCAACCGGATCTTCACAGGGATCTGCAGACAAAGGAACGTTAGTGCCACCAACTGCTAGACCCTCCTCTGAGACCATCCTCCCCCTTGGCTTTTGCTCTGACCTTGCCCAGATTCCCAGTTTCCTCTGGGGTCTTCACTGTATTGCTATTCTCCACTTTGGTTTGAGAGGGTGTCTGGGGCTTTGCCTCAGAAGACTGACCTGTAGATCAAAACAAATGAATGTTTTCCTCTGTGGAACCAGCTCTCCATTTTCATCACCCTGTTCCAGGAGAGCTTCATTAAGAGATACATCAAATGTGAACAGGAAGTCTAGAATTTCTCCTCACCACCCCAGGCCTAGTCTTCTCTAGGCCATAGACACAGTGGCCAGGAAGGTTCTTTTGCCCTGGCTGCCACAGAGAATGAAAAAGATTAAGCTTCTCCAATGACCCACAATTTGAGCTCTTCCATTTCATGGCCCTCAGGAGTTTGGTGCCCCTGGAGTACCCCAGAGGGGCCAGGATAATAGTCTTGAAACAATAATGGCCTTCAGTTTCACTAAAGGCAGAGCTTATGCTGATGCTTCCTTCTCTCTGAAAATTAACCACAGTCCCAACATGCCCCATCCTACCTGGTATCCATTCCCTAAAAATACATCCGTTATAGAAAATCAGTGGAAGGTAGCTCTGGAAACCTTTAAACAAGACTCCCCCTAGTATCTGCAGTCCAGAAGCTAAAAGAGAGCACAGTACCAGGAGCTCTGGCCAGGGATGAGATGAAAGAAGAAGAGAGGGGCTGGGCCCAGGATTAGTCCAGGCTAGTTCTAACAGAGTGCCTCCTGCCCAGGACTCACTGTTCAGGAGGCTCTCGGGCCCACTCTGGGTGTCCAAGTTGGGTTGGTTCTGCTGGCTGTAGAAGCGCAGCAGACACTGTTGGTTGCAGAAATGACGGATCTGCCCGCGCCAGTGGATGGTCTCTAGCAGCTTCCCCTGTCGCTTACAGGCATGGCACCGGGCAGCCTGTGGGTATTGACAGGATGATCAGACCTGCATCCCTAAAACATGCTGAGCCCTTTGCCTTGGGCTAAGCTCTTCCTTTGGAGGCTGGTCAGCTGGAGCCCCCTCCCTGGAGATTGGCCCACACCTGATCACAGCACAACAGCCTGTTGCCATCTCCACCCTTTCTGCCCCCCCTTACCTTGCAGTACCACAGCAGGTACTTGCTCTTACAGTCCTCACTGCAGAAGTCCCAGGTGCTGCCATCCAGCTGCTCGGTGACTCCACGCTGGCAGGTCTGGGAGCAGTAAGTACAAGTGATACAGCACAGTCCCAGCTTCTTAGTGAAGTCCTGTTTGTACAGCAGCACACAGCCTGGAAAGAGTCCAGAGACACAGAGATCTTCATGACCGTGAGACCTACCTTTTCAAGGTGGTACAACTGAAAGCTCTCCCGAACAGTCTCTTGGGCCCAAAGCCTTAGGATGGACAGGGGCCCGAGCATCCTGAGTAGAAGGCCCTTGCCCCGAGATCGCATCCCAAGCCCTCATCCTTTCTCTGCCAGTCTCCCTGCTGTGTGGCACAAGGCCTCCGACCCCTTCTCCATTTCCTTACCTTCGCTGCAGAAACTCTTTTCCACGCCGCTGAACCGGAGTTTCTCATGCAGGAGTTTCTCCTGCCGGCAATGCTCACACTGGGACACCACACCCCGAAGCCGCTTGAAGTCCTCACAGCAATCACGACAGCAGAACTGGAACACCTGGTCCTAAGATGGGGTCACAAGGCGGGGAGGAGAATGCTGTGACATCGGGACCTGGCAAGAGCCAAATGGAAGGACCCCTTAAGACAGATGTCTAGTCATTAGGCAAGATGTGGGCAGGGTGGGGGTCTTACCTGCCAGTCCAAGACCTCAGGCTTGCCACTGAAGAGGCTGTGGCAGTAGTGACAGCTCAGGTGAATGCCCCCTTCAGGGCTTGTGCGCTGGAGGGAAGGAAGACAAGTAAGGGAGGGGCAAGAAGTGTGTGGTGGTGGGGGGGGGGGAGGTCAGACTTGTTCTTTGCTCTGCCCAGGCCTACCTACCCCAATTTTCATACCCTCTCTATGGCGCCACACCCTTTATCCCTGGTCTAGGATCTGAAGTACCTGGAACTTGGTCCAGCAGCTGGGGCTGCAGAATTGGTAGACTGTGCGATCGACCTTGTTGTAGTAACAGGGGTCAGAGAGGCTGCGGCGGCAGAAGCTGCAGGGTCGGGGAGGGCCTGGGGCATAGGGAGAAAGGGAGAGCGAAAGAGAGAGGAGAGAGAGAGCACAGAAGGTGTAAGGTAGTGCAGAGATGGAGAGATGGAACAGGAAATCCATGGGAAGATGTGGTTGGGGCTGAGGTCAGGCAGCAGGGGTTACTTTAGAAAAAGAGGGGAGTACGGGGTGGGGGGATAGAAGGAAGGCCAGCAGGGGTCTCAGAGAAGAGGGCTTTGCACCTACCAGTGAGCCCTGCCTGCTTCACTTTGTAAGAGGTGGTACAGCAGAGGGAACAGAACAAGCTCGTCTTGCCATTACGATCCACATGTGATAGCATCTCAAAGTTCTTACACAGGGTCTTGCACCAGACACAGGGGTACACACGTGTATTTTTCTGTGAGGATGGGGAAGGAGAGGCTGAGGCTGGATTTGTCCCTTCACTTTATTTTTTAAATTTTTAAAACATGAAATATTTCAAGCATACAAAAAAGTATAGATGATGATATAACAAAGACCTGTGTATCTACCAGCCAGCTTCAAAAAATAAAACATAACAGATACAATTGAAACCCCCTTTATTTGTTTTATTCCTCCCAGCCTCGACCCATCAGGCACCTTTATTTATCACCCAAGAACCGCACCCCCTTCCACAGCCCTCTAATGCACTACTCCCTCGGCCCCACCTTCTTGTATGCCCCCAAGCAGGTTGTGTTGCAGAACCGCTTTTGTTGGCCCTCATGGAAGAGGAGCTCGGGGCCAGGGGTCCCGGTCTTGGTGTAGATGTAAGCCCCGCACTGGTCACAACAGTTGGTTTTCAGTCCCTTGTTGGCCCGGAATTTGGAGAAGCAAGAATCACTGCAGAGCCGGTGCACCACGCTGCCATTGCTGACCTCATGCTGGACCTGCCACACACACACACACACACATATCCTAAGCTGGGGTCTGACCATCACCACCCACCCCAATGCAAGGATAGCCCACCCCACCTCACCGTAGACCTTCACAGCATACATTGTACCCAGGGACCCCCCCAACCTGCACATCAGGCTGCCGACTTGATGGTGAGGTCCTGGGAGGCAAGGAAGGCCAGCTGCACACATCCTGGAGAAGCTCTAATCTTGAATACACTTCCTCACAATGGCTGTCTTTCCTCCCCACTCCCCTCCTCCACAGGGCCTGGCCCCTGCAGCCCCAGGATTGCAGAGGCATGTCAGGACTGGCCAGGCTCTGTAAACCAGCCCTCATTGAGCTTCCTCACCTCTCCGGTCTTCTGGCATATGCTGCAGCGAGTAGCATCAGCAGGATCCCCAGACTGGGGGATTGGGCGCTGCTGCTGGGCCTCATACAGGGAGAGGCAGACGGATGTGCAGAACTCGTGGAAGGAGCCTCCTGAACCAGTCTGCGCCACAACCAAGTCCTTGGTGTTCCAGATCTCCCTGCAGATGGGAACAGGCTTAAACATTCATTTGTTTCATCAGCTTCCAGCCTTCCCCTGGGATCGAGGACCACAGAGCAAATGCTCTCCGAGCCCCTACCCAAACTGCCTCTCTCTCTGAGTTCCACTAGGTTCTTGCCAACATAGTCTCTGTCTCACCCATTATTCCTGGCCTGATGCCTGCCCTTTCCACACCCCAGTACCCTCACGTACTTCTTGCAGAAGGTACAGGTCTTTTTGCCTGAGGGCTTTCTGGAGAAAGTGGTGAGACAGGATGAGGAACAAAAGAGCTGAGGCAGCCCCTTGCGTTGGTAGGCCGTCTGCCCCTTCTGCAGCGGTGTCCGGCAATGTGCACAAGTCATCTTGGTGCCCACCGCAGAGCGCCCAGCCCTTTGTGCCACACTGGAGCGTAGGGACATGCGAGGAGAGCGCCGGGGCCGGAATGGCACAAAATCCTCATCATTGGGGTCATCTACCATGGCATCAGAATCCTCATCTGACACTGGAACTGAGGAAGGGGGGAGGGGCCATGAGAAAAGACTACCAGACCATGTCTCCAACCATCCCCTGACCAACAGGTAGCTCTACTGCTCCTGGGATCCCCTCAGTTCTTGCCTTTATCTCCTCCCCCACCCCATCACATTGATAACTTAAGCCATGGTGTCACTCTCCCTTAGGGAGGGCTCTAAGTGGGGAGATTCTTCGGGACAGGGATTGCAGAGCTGAAACAGGAAACTCCATTCTCACTGCTCTTGTTTTCAATCACCCCCACTGCCCCTGGTTCCCATGCCAACCCAGAGCACAGATAGGCACGTCACACTCTGCATGGAGCCAGGAGATCCATGGCGGCCACTTCCCACTCATCCCACTGGGTCACATTTCCTAAAGTCCTACTCACTGCTCTCAGTGGAATCCACAACCTCAGGTTTTGGAGGTTCTACTCTTCTAACGCGCTCACTTCTCTTCTGTACCTTGGAAACATGGGGAGGGAAGGAAAGTTGATATCAGGGGCAGGCTAAAGGGCCAGCTGCACTAGCACAGGGTTTAGGGAGGTACAGAGATGGGAGGGAGAAGGGAGAGTAGGGACCCTTGGCCCAGCCCGTAGGAGGGGAGAAAAGGAGGCTGGACTTTGCCTTAAGAAGCAGTAGACACAAGAGCCCCCTCCCTCCTCCTAACTCTCCTCACACACACCCTCCGAACATCTGGGAGGGAAAATGAAGGGTTGTCCTTCCTAGAGATATAGGGGGAACCAGACTCCTTCCAATCCCCTCCCCCCTCACCCTCTCAGGCGGCTTCTCACTCGCCTTTCCAGTCAGGCCATCTCCTGCAAAGGAAGCAGAAAGCAGCCTAAATCTTCAACCTGCCCTCACACCCCCTTCCTGGACCAACTTCATTCCTGGGGAAGAACTTGCTCAAAACTGAAAGGAAAAACTCAAGTGCCTTCTTGAGGCCCCTCTCAGGGTTACCTCAAGCTCTGCACTAAGGGGAAGGTGGTGGTGCAGCTACTCTCCATAGAAAAAAAAATCCTACCAGCTTTCTGTCCCAATCACTGGGAGTTAAGGAAGCAAAAGTAACATACCTTTCATCCAGAATTTATAGTTTACCAACAAAATCCAATGTAATTCCCCAAAGGTAGGTAGCAAGGGGAGAAGGTAGGTCCCCTGGACTCAGGTGGTTATATAAGCATTAAGACCCTGGTCACAGCCTGGGAGAGGTACCACTAGGCAGAACAGGGGAGAAATGAGAGCCTCTCCAAGTCTAAGCTGTCCCTCCCCTATCAGAGACTCAAGCCTAGGCCCTGCATTTCTACCATTCCCCTAAATTCATGATGCTGCCGGAGGCTCCAGAACCTAGTCATCATTCATAAAACCCAGAATCCCCACTCTCATTTAGAACAAAACATGTGGAAAGATCTTAAAACCAAGAAGCCTGGATTCCTCCCCAAATCCTGAAGGAAGGGCCTGGCACCAAAAAACCACTGGGCTACAAAAAAGGGAATCTCTCCCACCAAATTCACTCTCTAACCCACCCCCTGAAACATCACCCCTATTCCTCCCCCACAGTAGCTGAGCTTCCCCCCAACCCCTACCTTCCTTAATCTTCATCACCCCTACTTCTCCCCCCCAAACCCCCAACTCCTTCTTCATACACATCCTTTCATCTCTCAAACCTTCTCCTCCCCCTCCCCTTCTTCCCCAAACATACACAGTAGCCCCTCCTTACTCCCACCCTCTCTCCAACCTTGATTCTCAAGCTGAGTAGGCAACCTACCTGGTAAGGAAGGGTGTGCAGGGGGGCTAGGGCCCCCAGGTTTGGTCTGAGAACTGTTGATTCCATCCCCCAGAGTCTCTCCCACTGAAGGGCTGGGGGGGCCATTTGGGCTCTGTGGCTGCCCCTGGGGAAGATCCTCCTCCTGCCCAGAGGAGCCCCTTCTCCCTGTAGCTATGGAGGTGGTCTCCTCCTCTTCAATATGTGGGGACTGAAGATTTATTGGAGAATCTGGAGCCAAAGGTTCTAGTAGCCCCTCGGGTGAAGAGGGATTTGCCCCAGTCCCTGGGTCAGGTGGCACCACCTCAGGGGTCTGGCCCCCTGGTCCAGGCTCTAGGGTCTGATCTCCTGCATCCCATGCAAGGGTCTCCTCAGGACCATGGTCCACCTCTGGGGGGGAGGGGGCTTTATAGAGCAGCCCCCCCAGCCCCAGCAGCTCAGTGGTTCCATCCAGAACTCCAGGGTCTTTTTCCAGGCCAGCAGGGGTATCAAGCAGGTCCAGGGCTCCAGAGGATGGAGAAGGGCCAGGGGGTGCCCATCCTCGAGTTGGGGCAGTCTGAGATTCCAGTAGATCCTCTCCAAATTCCATGTCTACTGGAAGGTCTCCAGCCAGGGGCTTCTCTGGCAGGGTCAATGGGTCAAACGTACTGGGGAAATCACTGGGGTCCATGAGGACGGCTGGATATGGGCTGTAGATTAGGGGTAGAAGAGGGGGCAGAAGAGGTGGTCTTCGCCAGAATTCCTTCTTATATAGGCTCTGGGACACACCCCATCATCCACTCGGATTTCTCATGAACAGCCCCCACCACAAACGACGAGCATTTCTACAGGCTTAGTCCAAATGACCACTCCCCCACCACCACCACCACCACAAACAGCGCCCCCTGTGGGGAGAGGCGTTCCCCACCCTGGCCCAGCGCCCACACTCGCCAGGCAGTTAGTCGTTGGCCCTACCAGCCCGCCTGCCCCCACCACCCCAGTGCAACTCCCAGTTTCCCTCCCTCTTTACCTTTCACCCCCCCCCCAACTGAGGCTGAACGCCCCATTAGAGTCGCCTAGGGCCGTTGCCACCAGGAGCCTTCCCGCCCCCGCGATATCAATTTCTACCCCCTCCACTCGCTCCTAGAGCCCCCCAGCTCTCCAGTCTCTACCTACCCTGTCTGGCCCCACCCCCCTCACCGCGCTGCAAGGCCCTCCCTCAGCCCTTCCCTCGCCCCCACAAATTGCCCTTCCTAACCCCTCCCCCCAGTTACCTTTCATTTTAGTTCGCCCACTTCCTCGGCCTCGTCACCCTTCCCTATAGCTCTCTCAGTCCTCCTTCTCCTGTTGCCCACCCCCCACCTCAGGCATTTACAGGAAGACATTTTGGAGCTACGATCTCTCTCAGACCCCCCTCCCTGTTTCTTCAAGATCCCGCCTGCAGGTTCGGTTCGGCTAGATCAGGCCCGACCCCTACCTGCGGCAGGGTTAGTGTAACGGCTATAAGCCTAGAACTGCAGACAGAGACGGCCCCGCGCTCCTTCTCCACCTCCCTCCCTAGCAGCCGGGACAGGGGTCGCGGCCCCTTTAAATGGCAGCGCAGCTCGCAGGCCCTAGCGCTCTGCACCAGGCGGGCGGGCGGCGTCAGCAACCAACCCCATTGGCTGGCTCCAGGAGGGGGCTCGCGAGACAGCGCCGGCCCCCGGCGCGAGACTCCCAGCCCAGTGGCCGCCTGGAAATTGTGGAGTGGAGCCTAATTGTTGGAGATGGAGCTTGAGCCCCCGCCCGGGGCCCCGTTAGTTGAAGAGGAAAAGATAGGCTCTGGAGCCTTGAAGCCCGCCCCCGGGAAAGGCGGCACCCCCTTTCCGCCGAAGGGCCAAGTATACTAAACCACAAAAAACAGATCAACTCACCTGCTTCCCTTACCTGGCTCAAGAGTCTGCCCCCCTCACACCCGTGCCCGCCCTACCTCCTGGAGCCCACTCTACCCGTGATCCCCTCCTCTCATTCAAATGGTTCCCGGTCCCCTCCCCCTCCCCATGTCTCTTCGCTTCCCACTCGTGTTCAATCCCTCGGCGTCCGCCCCCTCAGCAGTCCCTACCTACGCCATGCAGCAAGCGCCTGCCAAGATTACCCTCCCCCCAACCCCACCTCTCCGGGGCCCGCCCCCTGGGCGACTGTTGGGGGTAATGAGTGACAGCAGAGGGTGAGGGGAGGTAGGGACCCAGCCCTCACGTGCTCCTCCTCCCCTCGTCTGCAGCTGCGGCTCCCCCTAATAATTCTGAGAGCCTGAGCTGCGGAGTGTCTTGAGCTTGCTCTCCAGCTACCCAGGGCGGTTAAATGGCTCTGGCTCAGTAACAACGCCTATGCAGTAACTGTTAGTTGCCGAAGACTCCAAAACCAGGTCCTGCAAAGCCCCTCCCCCCACCATTCCCTCAAGGGTCTTAGGTAAGTCTGGGATCTCTCCCAGAGTCTTCCCGCAGGGG
>NW_005871052.1:12812018-12925159 GCF_000147115.1 Myotis lucifugus | reverse complement strand
CTTCTCACACGTGCTTGGATCTTTGGCCACTCTGATTGTGGAGAATACCTGGTGTCAAGTTGAGGAGAGACAATCTAGGGCAGTGATGGCAAACCTATGACACGCGTGTCAGAGGTGACACGCGAACTCATTTTTTTGGTTGATTTTTCTTTGTTAAATGGCATTTAAATAGATAAAATAAATATCAAAAATATAAGTCTTTGTTTCACTATGGTTGCAAATATCAAAAAATTTCTATATGTGACACGGCACCAGAGTTAAGTTAGGGTTTTTCAAAATGCTGACACGCCGAGCTCAAAAGGTTCACCATCACTGAAGGGGGTGGTTAATGGTGTGTTATTAATCCAGAGACAGCTCGGTTGCATAAAACTGAGTGGGTTCTGGAGAGATACACCAGGATTCTAAACTCAGTTCTGCTCACTTTTTAGCCAGTTGACTTTGGACAAGTCACTTCTTGAGTCACTGGGTCTTAGTTTTCTCACCTTCAAAAAGATATAAGAAAACAATATAAATGTTCAATCATATGGGAACTCTGTACTTGCAACTCTTTTTCTTAAATATAATCCTTTATTGTTGAAACTATTACATATGTCCCCTTTTTCCCCCCACTGACCCCTTCCAGCCCCTCCGCCCACCCCCCACTCCACCTCAGGCCTTCACCACCTTATTGTCTGTGTCCATGGGTTATGCATATATGCTTACAAGGTCTTTGGTTGAATACCTCCCACCCTCACCTTCCCTCTGAGAATCTGCACTCTATTACATACTTCCATATCTCTGGATCCACTCCTTTCATCAGTTTATTAAGATTCCACATATGAGTGAGATCATGTGATACTTGTGACTGGCTTATTTCACTTAGCATGATACTCTCCAGGTCCCTCCATGCTGTCTCAAGGGGTAAGAGATTCTTCTTTTTTTACTGCTGCATGGTATTCCATGGTATAAATGTACCACAGCATTTTTATCCACTCATCTACTGATGGGCACTTGGGCTGTTTCCAGATCTTAGCTATTGTAAATTGTGCTGCTATGAACATAGGAGTACATACATTCTTTCTGATTGGTGCTTCAGGTTTCTTAGGATATATTCCTACAAGTGGGATCACTGAGTCAAATGGCAGTTCCATAATTAATTTTTTGAGGATCCTCCATATTGTTTTCCATAATGGCTGCACCAGTCTGCATTCCCACCAGCAGTATACTAGGGTTCCCTTTCTCCACATTGTCACCAACACTTGTCATTTGTTGATTTGTTGATGGTAGGCATTGTGTCTGTGTGAGATGGTACCTCATTGTTGTTTTGATTTGCATCTCTCTGATGATCAGTGACTTTTTTATTTTTATAAAACTTTTATTCTTTGTTTTTTTAAGATATCTTTTTATTGATTTCAGAGAGGAAGGGAGAGGGAAAGAGAAATAGAAACATCAGTGATGAGAATCATTGATTGGCTGCCTCCTGCACAACCCCTACTGGGGATCAAGCCCACAACCCAGGCATGTGCCCTTGACCAGAATCGAACCCGAGGCCCTTCAGTCCATAGGCCGATGCTCTGGCCCTTGAGCCAAACCAGCTAGGGCTGATCAGTGACTTTGAGCATTTTTTCATATGTCTCTTGGACATCTGTATGTCCACTTTTGAGAAGGGTCTATTTAGGTCCTTTGCCCATTTTTTAATTAGATTGTTTGTCTTCCTTTTGTTAGGTTTTATGAGTCCCTTATATATTTTGGATATTAACCCTTTATCAGACGTATCATTGCCAAATATTTTCTCCCATACAGTGGGCTCCCTTTTCGTTTTGTTCATGGTTTCTTTTGCTGTGCGGAAGCTTTTTATTTTGATGTAGTCCCATTTGTTTATTTCCTCCTTCGTTTCCTTTGATTTGCCCTAGGAGATGTATCCATAAACGTATTGCTATGAGAGATGTCTGAGATTTTGCTGCCTATGGTTTCTTCTAGGAATTTTATGGTTTCATGACTTAATGTTTAAGTCCTTTATCCATTTTGAGTTTATTTTTGTGTATGGTGTAAGTTGGTGGTCTAGTTTCATTTTTTTTTTTTTTGCATGTATCTGTCCAATTTTCCCAAAACCATTTACTAAAGAGACTCTTTTGACTCCATTGTATGTTCTTACCTCCTTTGTCAAATATTAATTGAGCATAATGGCTTGGGTCTTTTTCTGGGTTCTCTGTTCTGTTCCATTGGTCTATATATCTGTTCTTGTGCCAGTACCAGGCAGTTTGAGAACAGTAGCTTTGTAATATAGCTTGATATCTGGTATTGTGATCCCTCCAGTTTTGTTCTTCTTTCTCTTGATTGCTGCAGCTATCCAGGGTCTTTTTTTATTCCATATAAATTTTTTGAGTATTTGTTTTAGATCTGTTAATATTTTAATAGGGATTGCATCGAATCTGTAGTATGGACATTTTAATGATGTTGATTCTACCAGTCCATGAACACGGTATATTCTTCCACTTGTTTATATTTTCTTCTATCTCTTTTTTCAACGTCCTGAAGTTTTCCGAGGACAGGTCTTTTGCCTCCTTGGTTAAATTTATTCCTCTGTATCTTAAATTTTTTTGTTGCAGTGGTAAATGGGATTGTTTGTTTAGTTTCTCTTTCTGATAATTCACTATTGGTGTATAAAAAAGCCATCGAATTTTGGGTGTTGATTTTGTATCCTGCTACATTCCCAAATTCATTTATTAAATCTAATAGTTTTGTTGGTGGTCTTTAGGTTTTTCTATGTACAATATCATGTCATCTGCAAATAATGAGAGTTTTAAATCCTCCATTCCAATTTGGATGCCTTCTATTTCTTCTTGTCTGATTGCTCTGTCTAGGACTTCCAGTACTATGTTGAATAAGAGTGGTAAAAGTGGACATTCCTGTCTTATTCCTGTTCTTAGGTCAAATGGTTTTAGTTTTTGCCATTGCATATGATGTTTGCTGCACGTTTGTCATATATGGCCTTTATCATGTTGAGATATGCTCCCTCTATTCCCAGTTTGCTGGCAGTTTTTATCAAAAATGGGTGGCCCTAGCCGGTTTGGCTCAGTGGATAGAGTGTCGGCCTGTGGACTGAAGGGTTCCAGGTTCGATTCTGGTCAAGCACACATGCCTGGGTTGCGGGCTTAATCCCCATAGCCGATCAATGATTCTCTCTCATCATTGATGCTTCTATCTCTCTCTCCCTCTCCCTTTCTCTCTGAAATCAACAAAAAATAGTTTTAAAAAATGGGTGTTGGATTTTGTCGAATGCTTTTTCTGCATCTATTGATATATTCATGTGATTTTTGTCTTTCAATTTGTTTATGTGATGTATCGCGTTTATTGATTTGATTTGTAGATATTGTACCAGCCTTGCATCCCTGGAATAAATCCCACTTGGTCATGGTGTATGATCTTTTGAATATATTGCTGGATCCGATTTGCTAATATTTTGTTGAGGATTTTAGCATCTATGTTCATCAGGGATATTGGCCTGTAATTCACTTTATTTGTAGTATCTTTATCTGGTTTTGGAATTAGGATAATGCTGGCCTCATAAAAAAGAGCTTGGAAGTGTTCCTTCCTTTTGGATTTTTTGGAATAGTTTGAGTAGCATAGGTGATAGTTCTTTGAATATTTGGTAAAACTTCCCTATGAAGCCATCTGAACCAGGGCTTTTGTTTGCTGGGAGTTTTTTGATTACTGCTTCTATTTCATCAATTGTTATTGGCCTATTCAGGTTTTCAGATTCTTCCTGATTCAGTTTTGGGAGATTGTATTTTTCTAGGAATTTGTCCATTTCATCCATTTTGTCCAGTTTGTTGGCATATAGTTGTTCATAGTATTTTCTTACAATCCTTTGTATTTTAGTGGTGTCAGTGGTTACTTCTCCAGTTTCGTTTCTGATTTTATTTATTTGGGTCCTCTCTCTTTGTTTCTTTTTTTTTTTTGGTTGTCAATCTTTTAATGTACAAACATAAAAAAAAGACAAAGCAGAAAGCAGTTTTACATTGAATGAGTAGAGACAATTACATACAGCTACCAATCCCGCAGCTGGATATTGAATCACTACAGCGCCTGCTAGATCTTAACTCCAAGGCTGAACAGTTCCACCCTCCTCACAGAAGAATCAGAGCACTAAGCAAGGCCAACATTCCCAGGCCTTCACTTCTCATCCTCCTTCTAAACCAAAAGGTCAGAGCAGATCTAGGGAGGGTTCACTATTACCCAGGAGACAATAAGAATGGCACTGGCGACTTCCCTGACTGCTCAGGACTCTGTCACAGAGTGACTTTAAGAGGCCCCTGTGTATACAGGTATTTTGGTCTGAATTGTAAGGTTTACAGCAAATACAGGGTGGGTCAAATGGTTCCAGGCCAGGGAACAATTGTCACAAATGTCATGTCTTCAGTGAAATAAGGCATATACTGCTGCCCCCAAATACCCGGAGGCAAGGATGGCTGCCTGACCAGTCTATCCACATGAGACTCAAACCTGGGACTTCGCAAAAATCAAATCTGGGTGCTGAGGGTCCTCCTAGTGAAAGCCAGTGGCCCTACAACAGAATGCTAGAAAGTCTTTTCTTAGTCACCCTTGGTTAAAATGACAGTTCAGGCCCTAGCCGGTTTGGCTCAGTGGGTAGAGCATCGGCCTGCGGACTGAAGGGTCCCGGGTTCGATTCCAGTCAAGGGCACATGCCGAGTTGCAGGCTTGATTCCCAGTGGGGAGCGTGCAGGAGGCAACCGATCAATGATTATCTCTCATCATTGATGTTTCTATCTCTCTCTCCCTCTCCCTTCCTATCTGAAATCAATAAAAAAATTGTTTTTCAAAAATGACAGTTCAGGTCATTTGGGAAAGCAGAGAAATATTAACCACCCCTCCTTTCATGTTTCAGTAGCCAATAGGAATCGGGGCCCTGAAAAGCCACAAACATTTTTCTTCACGATTATGAGCAATTGCAGCAACTGGCCAAATGTGTTAGTGATAGGAAAGCTGAGAGCGACCCATGTGAGTGGGTCTCACAGCGGGGAATTCATGGCCACAGCAGCACACTGGCTTCATGACTGCCATGCTGGACAGAGTGCCTGCTCTGCAGCCTGTCTCAGCAGTACCCAGCCATCCACAGGACCAAGAGTGGGAGTGCTACGAACAGTTGAGTCTGTGCCTCACAGATAATGGTATGAAGTGACTGTTAATAGGTACGGTTTAAGCAGAGCTTTTGGAGACAACTCCTCCAGATGATCTATTATTAAAGTCTTAAGAGCTCAGAGCCAAGGATGATTGAGAAATTCAGAAGAATTAAACAAAAAACCCAACAACAACAAAAAAGGATGGGTAGAAGGTGTCAAAGACATAAGAGCTCTTTGTAGATGCTGACTGGCTCACTTTGTCCCCAAGTTCATCTTAGAGCTCAAGCGAATTCAACACGAGACAGACACATTAGACCTGAGTCAAGGGCAAAAACTTCTGGTAGTAGCTCTTGGTGACGTCAATCATCAGCTCCTGGATACATTCTGGAAGCTCCCCCGAGAAGAGTCCTGGGCAGCCTGAGAAGACAATGAATGGTGGGACCACCGTTTCTGGGGGTAGTACTGTGTTGTCAAGAATTTTGCAGCAGTCTTTCAACACACACAGGCGCCCAATCACACAGTTCTTGCCAACATGAACGTAAGAACCAATCTGAGCTGCGTTGACCACACAATCTTCCTCAATAAAAACATGGTCCCCAATATGTAAAGGGAAGAATGCAACCCCTTTGCTGAATTTCTTGAACGGTGGCCTTATGACACTCCGACTTTTCACAACACAATGACGTCCAACTCTTACATTTGCCATATCCCCTCGGATAATACAGTCATTCATCACAATGGTCTTGCCATTGAGAAAGATGTTCTGACTTCCGCACAACACCGACTGGCGACTAACTTTGTTCCCAGAGGCCAACTCGATGTACTCGGACTTGTTGTAGAGCAGCTCGCCCAACTCCATGGCCACCAAGTCCTCCAAGCAGCTCCTGCTCCAGCCAAAGCCTGTCAGCTGCTCAGTCCACCGGGGATACCGGGGATGCCGGACTCTCTTTGTTTCTTGATGAGTCTGGCTAATGGTTCATCAATCTTGTTTATCCTTTCAAATGACCAGTTCTTGGTTTCATTGATTTTTCTTTTGTTTTGTTTTTTTTTTGTCTCTATGTCATTTATTTCTGTTCTAATCTTTATTATTTCCTTCCTTCTACTTACTCTGGGCTTTTCTTGTTGTTCTCTTTCTAATTCTTTAAGTTGTAGGGTTAAATAGTTTATTGTTAGTTTTTCTTGCTTTTTGAGGTAGGCTTGTACTGCTATGATCTTCCCTCTCAGGACTGCTTTTGCTGTGTCCCAGATATTTTGGGTTGTTGTGTGTTCATTTTCATTTGTTTACAGGAATTATTTTATTTCTTTCCTGATCCTGTTGGTAACCCATTCATTGTTTAGCAACATGCTATTTTGCCTCCATGTATTTGATTGTTTTGGGGTGTTTTTACTGTATTTAGTTTCTAATTTCATTCCACTGTGATTTGAGAAGATGCTTGATATGATTTCAATCTTCTTGAACTTGTGGAGACTTGTTTTGTGTCCTGACGTGTCTATCTTTGAGAATAATCCATGTGCACTTGAGAAAAATGTATATTCTGCAGTTTTGGGGTATAATGTTCTATGAATGCCTATTAAATCCATCTCATCCAGTGTGTCCTTTAGAGTCAATGTTTTCTTATTAAGTTTTTATCTGGACGATCTATCCAGTGAAGTCAGCAGGGTGTTAAAGTCCCATGCTATAACTATATTGTTGTCGATTTCTCCCTTAAAGTCCTCTAGAAGTTTTCTTAATATATTTTGGTGCTCCTATAATGGGTGCATATATGTTTACCAGGGTTTATATCCTCTTGCATGATTTATCCCTTTAGTATTATGTAGTGACCTTTGTTGACTATTGTGATGACCTTCATTTTGAAGTCTATTTTGTTGGATATGAGTATTGCTACTCCAGCTTTTTTTAAAAATAAATCTTTATTGTTCAGATTATTACAGTTGTTCCTCTTTTCCCCCCCATAGCTCCCCTCCACCCAGTTCCCACCCCACCCCCTGCCCTTATCCCCCCACACCTGTCCTCGTCCATAGATGTATCATTATTGTCCAGTCTCTTCCTGCACCCCCCATACCCCCTTTCCCCCAAGAATTGTCAGTCCACTCCCTTTCTATGCCGCTGATTTTATTCTATTCACCATTTTATTCTGTTCATCAGATTTTTTATTCACTTGATTTTTAGATTCACTTGTTGATAGATATGTATTTGTTGTCACTTTGTTGTTCATAATTTTTATCTTTACCTTTTTCTTCTTCCTTTTCTTAAAGAATACCTGTCAGCATTTCATATAATGCTGGTTTGGTGGTGATGAACTCCTTTAGCTTTTTCTTATCTGTGAAGCTCTTTATCTGCCCTTCAATTCTGAATGATAGCTTTGATGGGTAGAGTAATCTTGGTTGTAGGTTCTTGCTATTCATCACTTTGAATATTTCTTGCCACTCCCTTCTGGCCTGCATAGTTTCTGTTGAGAAATCAGCTGACAGTCGTATGGGTACTCCCTTCTGGGTAACTGTTTTTTCTCTTGCTGCTTTTAATATTCTCTCTTTGTCTTTTGCCCTTGGCATTTTAATTATGATGTGTCTTGGTGTGGCCCCCTTTGGATTCCTTTTGTTTGGGGTTCTCTGCGCTTCCTGGACTTGTAAGTCTATTTCTTTCACCAGGTAGAGGAAGTTTTCTGTCATTATTTTTTCAAATAGGTTTTCAATATCTTGCTCTCTCTCTTCTGGCACCCCTATAATTCAGATGTTGGTACGCTTGAAGTTGTCCCAGAGGCTCCTTGCACTATCTTCATATTTTTGTATTCTTTTTTCCTTTTGCTTTTCCGGTTGGGTGTTTTTTGCTTCTTCGTATTTCAAATCTTTGACTTGATTCTTGGGATCCTCTTGTCTGCTGTTGGATCTCTGTATATTATTCTTTATTTCAGTCAGTGTATGCTTAATTTCTAATTGGTCCTTTTTCCTATCCTTGAGGGTCTCACTATATTTCTCGGAGGTTTCTAGAAGATTCTTGAGTAACCTTATAACCGTGGTTTTGAACTCTATATCCAGTAGTTTGCTTTCCTCCTTTTCTTTCATTTGTGACCTGTTTCTTTGTCTCCGCATTTTGGCCACTTCCCTGTGTTGATAGAGTGGCTTTGTGTGCTAGGTGTCCTATAGGGTCCAGTGACTCAGCCTCCCTAATTACCTGAGGTGGACACTCTTGGTGCACCCCTTTGTGTGCTGTGTGCACAGTCTTGTTGTAGTTAAGTCTTGTTTGCTGTTGGTAACACTGGGAGGAATTGACCTCCAGGCCAATTGGCTGTGAGGACCAGCTGTGTCTACAATGGGAAAACTTCTGTGCTGGAGACACCCTTATGGGGCAGGACTTGCTTCAGTGGGGCTTTGGTGCTCACTGAATCTGCCCAGGTTTTAGGCGGAGAAAGGCCATGCCATTCGTATGCAAAAGCCTCTGCTCACAGCTTGGGTGGGGTTGTAAATTGGGTGGGGCGGGGTCTCAGGGAATCACCAGGGCGGAGCAAATCGCAATGGCTGCCAGTCTGCTCTGCCTCAGAGAGGTCCCGGGGGTCTGTGTCCCGTGGCCCCGTGCAGGAACAATGACCGCTGCAAGCACCTCTGCGAGAAAGCTGCCCTCACATTCTGGCCCAATGCCAGACAGTCCAGTTTCTCTCCGTATGAGTCTGGGTCCCCCAAGTCTCGGCTGGAACTGGAGTTCAGAGCAGTCGGAAGCTTGTATCTCCCTCCTGATTGAGAAAGACAACAGCGCACCCAGCTGCCAGCCCCTTTCGCGCACGCCTCCATACCTCCACACTTCTACACCGTCACACCTCCTACCGGACTCAATGTGCTTTTCTCTTTCCTTCTAGTTGTAGAATTTCCACTCAGCCAGCCTTTCCGTGGTCCTGGATGGTATTTGTTTTGTCTTTTAGTTGTAGATTTAATGTGGTTTTGTGTGGCAGCAAATTCAGGTGTTTACCTATGCCGCCATCTTGGTTCAGTCTCCCTCCAGCTTTTATTTTTTCTTTTCCATTTTTATGGAAAAATTTTTTCCATCCCTTCACTCTTATCCTGTTCTGAGGTGGGTCTCTTGTAGTCAACATATAGTTCTGTCATGTTTTTGTATCCATTCAGCTACCCTATGTCTTTTGATGGGAGCATTTAATCCATTTATATTTAAGGTTATTATGATTTTTAATGTATTTTCTATGATTTCAGAGAGGAAGAGAGTGGGAGAGAGAGATAGAAACATCAATGGTGAGAGAGAATCATTGATCAGTTGCCCCCTGCACGCCCCGCACAGTGGATGGAGCTCATAACCCGGGCATGTGCACTGACTGGGAATTGAACCATTACCTCCTTCTTCATAGGCCGATGCTCAACCACTGAGCTATGCTGGCTGGGCATAAGGTTATTATTGACTAGAGGCCTGGTGCACAACATTCGTGCACTGGGGGATGGGGGTCCTTCAGTCCAGTCTGTGCCCTCTCACAATCCAGGACCCCTCGGGGGATGTCTGCCTGCCGCGGAGACAGGAGAGGCTCCTGCCACCGCCACTGCACTCACCAGCTGTGAACCCAGCTTCTGGCTGAGCCGCGCTCCCCCTGTGGGAGTGAACTGACCACCAGGGGGCAGCTCCTGCATCGAGTGTCTTCCTGGTGGTCAGTGCGCGTCATAGCGACCGGTCGTTCTGCCATTCAGTCAGTTTGCATATTAGCCTTTTTTATATAGGATAGGTACTTACTTATTGCCATTTTAATTCTGCATACCTAGGTTTCTCTCTCTATTTCTTCTTGGTACAGTAGTCCCTTTAGCATTTCTTATAATGCTGGCTTGGTGGTGATGTACTCTAGCCTTTTGTTTTTTGTCCATGAAGCTCTTTATTTGACCGTCTATTTTGAATTATAGCCTTGCTGGATATAGTAATCTTGGTTTCAGATCCTTGGTTTCCATTACCTTGAGTACTTCATGCCATTTCTTCTGGCCTGTAAAGTTTCTGAGAAATAAGGTGTCAGCATTATGGGAACTCCTTTATAGGTAACAGTTTGCTTTTCTCTTGCTGCCTTTAGGATTCTCTTTGTCAAAAAAGAAATATATATATCTACACTAATAAAAGAGAAACATGGTAATTGGCGTACGACCGCTACCCTTCCCATTGGCTAATCAGTGAGTATATGCAAATTAACTGTCAGCCAAGATGGCGGTAACCGCCAACAAAGATGGCGGTTAATTTGCATACTCGCAATGATGGGAGGCCAAAGGGGAAGGACTGAAGAATGGTGATCAGCAACCTAGGCGGCAGGCAAGAGCTGGGGGGTGGGCAAAGGCCGCCTTTCCCCACCCCCCAGCCGGTGATCACCATCGCAAAGCCCAGGTTGCCGGCAGGCCTGCAGCCGGTGATCGCCATGGCTATGAGAGGGCGGGAGGGCCGGGGAGCAGGCCAGGAGACAACCCAATCCCCACCATGGCCATCGGAGGGTGGGAGGGCCGGCTGCAGGCCAGGAGGCAACCGAGGACCCCCACCATGGCGATCAGAGGGCGGGAGGGCCGGGGGCGCAGGCCAGGCGGCAACCACGGACCCCCACCATGGCGATTGGAGGGCGGGAGGGCCAGGGAGCAGGCCAGGAGGCAACCCGGTCCCCGCCATGGCGATCGGAGGGCGGGAGGGCTGGGCCAAAGGCCAGGCGGTGGCGATCGGAGGGCGGGAAGGAGGGGAGCAGGCCAGGAGGCAACCGTGGACCCCCACCATGGCGATCGGAGGGCAGGAGGGCGGGGAGCAGGCCAGGAGGCAACCGAGGACCCCCACCATGGTGATCAGAGGGCAGGAGGGCCGGGCCACAGGCCAGGCGGTGGCGATCGGAGGGCGGGAGGCCGGGGCGCAGGCCAGGAGGCAACCCAGTCCCCGCCATGGTGATCGGAGGGCGGGAGGGCGGGGAGCAGGCCAGGAGGCAACCGAGGACCCCCACCATGGCGATTGGAGGGCCGGAGGGCCAGGGAGCAGGTCAGGAGGCAACCCTGGACTCCCGGAACCTCTTAAAGGTTCTCTTAAAGCAGTTGGCAGGGACCTCGGAGAGCCTCAGGGGGCCCTGGTGCCAGCAAAACTGAGACCTGGGGCGGCTCTCCCCAGCAAGGTCCGGGGAACAGCCACTGCAGCCCGCCCCCACCCCAGCACAAGGCAGGGCACGCTGGGTCCGAGGACCCACCTCCTCCCAGAGGCCACTCGCTTGCTTATGCAGCCCTGGTCACCGGAGCAGCTATAAGGCACAGAAAGCACCAGGGACTGCCGCTTGCCCCCACCTGCATTTGCAAAGACAAGGCCGGAGGGTGTGAGGGCTGGCTCACATCTCCTTCTCCCTTCTTTTGCTCCTCCTCTGGCTGCTTAGCTCGCCCAGCTTCTTATCCAGGCTCCTCTGCAGCTGGGCCCTCTTGGCGGGGTCCAGGGACCGGTCCTTGGCCCCACTGCCGGGCGTACAGCACTGCCTCCCGGCTGATTCTCTGCTGGGCGTGGGCGCGGGCCCTCTCCCCACAGCCATGGATCTCAGGCGGGCAGTGGCTGAGGCAGTAGCGGTGGCTGCAGTGTGGGCAGAGCTGGCCCAGAGTCACGACACTGGCCCGGCACTTGAGGAGGCCACAGGTGTTATCAGCCTTCATGGCGGCTGAGACCAGGGCGTGGAAGTCCTCCGTGGAGGGCAGATCCAGGGCCGGGGTCCTTTTTCAACTTTCTTCTTTTTCTTTTCTGGCAACTTCCGCAGCCCCGGGCCTGCGCCCGTGGGCCCTCCTTGGCTCGCTGCTTCTGCCTGTCCCTCTCCCTCTGCAGTCGCTCCCCGGGATCAGCAGAGCCGAGAGGCCTCCCGGCCCCGATCAGTGGAGCCTGATGGAAGCCCTGTGTGTTTATGCACCCTGGGGGTGCAGAGGTCCTGTCCTAGGCAGAGGCCTATGGCGAAATTTCCGGCTCTGAGAAGCAGCCTGGGGGCTAGAAGGCAGCTCCTCTGACCTCAGTCCTGGAGAAGACCATTAAGCAGAAAACTAAAGAAACCGATTTTACATCATTTCCCAGGTGAAGAACAGTTGGCATGTAAGCCCCTGACCAGTGCCCAGCGTCTCCTCTGTCAGTCTATCTCACTCTTAGGTACCATGTTCTTTGTTCTGTCTTAACTGCAACTCATTTTTAAACTAGATTGCTTTTAAAAGAAGACTAAATAGCCGAAACCGGTTTGGCTCAGTGGATAGAGCGTCGGCCTGCGGACTGAAAGGTCCCAGGTTCGATTCCGGTCAAGGGCATGTACCTGGGTTGCGGGCACATCCCCAGTAGGAGATGTGCAGGAGGCAGCTGGTTGATGTTTCTCTCTCATCGATGTTTCTAACTCTCTATCTCTCTCCCTTCCTCTCTGTAAAAAATCAATAAAATATATTAAAAAAAAAAAAAAAAGAAGACTAAATAAAGTTTCCCTTAAGTTATTTAGGTGGTGCTGGGGCTGCTGGGGCTGCTGGGGGCCTGATAGAAGACACAAACACGCAGCGGGGGGCCTGTACCCAGCAGCCCCAAGGCCCACCACCTTGGTGCTGGGGCTGCTGGGGCCCTGATCAAAGACCCGCAGCCCCAAGCCCCGCCATCAAGGTGCTGGGGCTGCTGGGGGTATCAGAGACACAAACCCGCAGGCCCGGCACCCAGCAGACCCAAGGCCTTCGTGGCAGCACTAAGGAGCAGCAAGCCGAGCGGTAGGAAGCAGCAAGCAGGTGGGCAGTAACGAGGGAGGGGTCCCGGACTGCAAGAGGGCACATGCTGGGCTAAGGGACCCCCACCCATCCCCAGTGCACGAATTTCGTGCACCGGGGCCCTCTAGGATATATATATATATATATATATATATATATATATATATATATATATATATTATGCAAATAGAACCAAACGGCGGGAACAAACCAAACAACTGGGCGCTATGACGTGTGGCTGAAAACGGGGGGGGTGTCAGCTGCCGGAGGATGGTGGAGCAGGTGAGCGGGGGGTGCCAGACCAAAGGGAAGGGTGCGGGTCGCTGTCATCAGGGCAGCTCTGGTGCTTACTGAAAATTCTTTGCTCTCATGCACTGCAGTCCCACCAGCACCTGCACTTGCTGCCAGCACCAGCTCTGCTTGTACCCGCTGCCAATGCTGGAGCCGCTGCTCGCACCTGCTGATGGTGCTGGCCCTGCTCGCACCCCCTCCTGGCACTGGCCCCAATCTCTCTGCGCAGTCAGCGGGTGCAAGTGGGGCCAGCAGCTTCAGCACGTGGGAGCAGTGAGAGCGGGGCTGTGACAGGAGGGGCTGGGCTGGGCGGGGGCATGGAGGATGGGCCAAGAACCGCCCCTGTGCCCACCACAGCCTCATGTCCCACAATTCCTTTCAAAGTGCATGAATTCATGCACTGGGCCACTAGTAAATAAATTTTAAAAGATTCTCTTTGTCTTTAATTCTTGGCATTTTAATTATGATGTGTCTGTGTGTGGGCCTGTTTGGATTCTTCTTGCTTGGGGTTCTCTGTGCCTCCTGGACTTGTGTGACTTTTTCATTTACCAGGTTAGGGAAGTTTTCTGCCATTATTTCTTCAAACACATTTTCTATCCCTTTCTCTCTTTCTGCCTCTTGTGGCACACCTGCTATTCTAATGTTGTTACGATTCACATTGTCCCACAGCTCCCTTAAGCTGTCCTCCTGTTTTTCAATTTATTTTTTCTTTTTGGTTCTCTGATTGAGTGATTTTTTTCAACCCTGTCTTCTAATTCACTAATTTGATCCTCAGCTTCCCCTAATCTGCTATGTGTTCCTTCCAATGTGTTCTTTATTTGTGCCAAGTCATTCTTTATCTCTGTGTTCACAGTTACTATATCTTTTTTCATGCTATTGAGCATCTTTACCATCATTATTCTGAACTCTATATCAGATACATTTCTTATCTCTATTTCATTTATCTCTTCTTCTGCAGAATTCTTTTGTTCTTTCATTTGGGGGTTGTTTCTTTGTCTCCTTATTTTGCTGCCTGTTTGGGCTTGTTTCTCTATCGTACAGTGGTTCTCAACCTTCCTAATGCCACGACCCTTTAATACAGTTCCTCATGTTGTGGTGACCCCCAACCATAAAATTATTTTCGTTGTTACTTCATAACTGTAATTTTGCTACTGTTATGAATCATAATGTAAATATCTGATATGCAGGATGTATTTTCATTGTTACAAATTGAACATAATTAAAGCATAGTGATTAATTGCAAAAACAATATGTAATTATATATGTGTTTTCTGATGGTCTTAGGCGACCCCTGTGAAAGGGTCGTTCGACCCCCAAAGGGGTTGCGACCCACAGGTTGAGAACCACTGCTATATTAGGTAGACCTGGTATGCCTCTCAGTCTCTAGTGCAGCACAGTGTCAAATGCTGTGTCTGCCTAATTAGATCATGCAGATACTCAAATCTTCCACAGACCTCCTCTGCCTACTGACTGATAGAATTCCATCTTGAATTTCCCTCTGGCAATCATCCACAGGTGTGGTAAGAATTTTTTCAACAGGGTGGGGCAATTGCTTCTGCCTGGAGTCTAATTGTTATTCTCACTCTCTTAATGGGCCTCAGAAGCTCTGCACTATGGGGCAAGGTGTTTTCCAATAGGGTGGGTCAGCTGTCTCCCCCCCACACTTCCGCTAGGCAAAGCTGCCTGTATAGCAATTGGCTGCATGAGAAAGATGACCTTGGCAGTGTGCGGGAATGGCTCAGCACAGGAAACCAGGGTGTCTGCTTTCTGAGCTGTAACCTCAGAGCCCCCAATCCTGGCTTCTGCTCACACAGGTCCAGTGCACTCTGCTCTACCTCTGCCAGAGCACAAGGTGGGTGGCTTCACAGGGAATTTTGTGGGTTGGCCCTTTAAGAGGGTGCCTGAATTTCCAGCCATCTCTCCCTGGCAGACAGCAACCCTGCTGCTTTTCACAATCAGATGTTATATGGGTACCCTTCTCAGTTGTGGTGCTCTCTTCTGGGTGTCCCAGCTTGGGGATTAGGCCCCATAGTTCTCAGTGGCAACCCCCATAGCTGAGATATCTCTCAGGAACTTCAGGTGCTGTCTGTGGGAACCTGCCAGACTTTTCACACCTCCCCCCCCCCCCCGCCTCCTATCAGTCTCTATGGAGGCTCCACTTTAGGTCCCACGTTATCAGGGTTCTCTTCAGCATGCCTTCCGTTGATTATTCAGGAAGTTTTCTGTATTTTAGTTGTAATTCCCGTTTGGGTCTGCGAGTGTGTCCATGCAGCATCCACTTACTCTGCTGCCATTTTTAATCTCCTCTCAGCTCATTTTTTATGTAATCATAAAACTGCCCTAAAATATAAAGTCTATTAAAAAACTGACACATGAAAATGCTCCTGACACATTTTTAGGAAGTAGTTAAAATAATACCTTGTAGGGAAATTCTATATATATGTACACATAGCAAAAGACTGGAAGGTAATAATGGAGCTATACCTCATATTGATGCTATCAAAATTACGTGGGGTGAGGGATGGACACTGGGCAGGCCCTGGGCCTATTTCCTTTGGGGGCCAGGGACCACCTCCACCAGGTGCAGTCAGCAATGGCTAGGACCTTGCACACCACCTCCCCCCCCCCAAAAAAAAGATTGAGATGTATACCTGTCTGACATATAGCAGGTGTTTCATATATATTGATTACTATTAGCATTGTAAGAGAAATATATCTGACTTCATGCATGGTCGGGGACTTCACACCCTGGAGCCTTCATATTCTTAAAATATTTTTTTTCTTTGACTAAGCCAAGAGTGCCCACAGTTAATAGGTTTGAGTATGTATCAGCCACTGATGAAAGGCTCTAACAAAGAATGGGTTGATTTGGGGAGGGAGGTTATAAGGTAAGAATCTAGCATACCATTCAAACACTCTTCTTCAGCCTTGAATGTTACAGTTACACATACCAGTAACTGTGGTTTTGAACTCTATATCCAGTATTTTGCTTTCTTCCATTTCTTTCATTTGTGACATGTTTGTTTGTCTCCACATTTTGGCTGCTTCCCTGTGTTTGTTTCTAAGTATTGGGTAGCTGCTGAGTTGATAGAGTGGCTGCACTTTTTAAAAACATATATATTTTCATTGATTTCAGAGAGGAAGGGGGAGGGAGTGAGAGATAGAAACATCAATGATGAGAAAGAATCACTGATTGGTTGCGTCCTGCACACCCCACACAGGATCGAGCCCACAACCCCAGCATGTGTCTTGACCAGGAATCGAACTATGACCTTCTGGTTCATAGGCCAATGCTCAACCACTGAGCCATGATGGCTGGGCTCACTGCTCTTTTTTTATGTATATCCTTTCAGTCCTTTTTTGTATACATATTTTTTACAAAATTGGAATTATGTTGTACAATATGTTCTACAACATAATTGCAATGATTGTATATTGTTTCAGCATTTGGATGCACTATGCTTTATTTATTTAGCTAATTACTGCTGGGTGTCAAACTTTGATTTTCTCATGACAGGCAAATATACATATAACTTAGTCAAACAAATGGAGGCACTAGTGCTGTACAGTGTTGCTAAAGTTAGAGTGTCAGCCCTCACACGGAAGGGTCACAGGTTCAATTCCCGGTCAAGGGCATGTACCTGGGTTGCAGGTTTTATTCCCTGGCCCAGGTCAGGATGGGTGCTGGAGGTAACTAACCCATCTGTTTCTTTCACATCAATGTTTTTTTTTCTCTCTCTCCCCCTTCCCTCCCTTCCTTCCATTCTCTCTAAAATCCTCTAATGAGGATTAGCAAACAAAAAAAACAACAAATGGAGGCACTATTCAGCTGTCATTGATTAGGATGAGGTTCACTCTTTAAAACTCAGTCTGGAAAGACATGGATACTTTTTTTTTAAATTTTCCCCCCAATTACAGTTGACATTCAATATTATATTAGTTTCAAGTGTATAGTATAGTGGTTAGACATTTATATAACTTATGAAGTGATCCCCCTGATAAGTCTAGTACCCCCTGACACCATACATAGTTATTACAGTACTAGAGGTCCAGTGCATGATTCATGCACTGGAGGGGGGGTGTCCCTCAGCCTGGCCTGCCCCCTCTCACAGTCCGGGAGCCCTCAGGGGCAGGAGGCGACCTGGTGATCAGGGGTAGGTGACGCCCCCATCACATCTCTGCTGCTGCCACTGCCGGCAGCACAAGCCTCAGCCGGCTCTGGTTACCTGAGCCTCGGGCAGCCCTGGGCGGCTGGGCAGCTGCCATCCGAGGCTTGTCTGTGCCTTGGGCCAGCCCTGGGCGGCTGGGCAGTGGACATCCGAGGCTTGCCTGCACCTTGGGCTGGCCTTGGGCGCCTGGGGGGCTGAGAGCAGGTCCAGCCACACCGTGCGCCTGCCGCCCCACCCCAGCTGGGCTAAAAGGACTGAGGGACTCCAGTGGGGCTGAGGGGACTGGGCACCGCCATCTTGTGGCTATGGGTGCCGCCATCTTTGTGATGGTGTGACGGTCAATTTGCATAACCCTCTTTATTAGATAGGACTAGAGGCCCAATGCACAAAAAATTCGTGCAAGAGTAGGCCTTCCTTCCCCCAGCTGCTGGCACCGGCTTCCCTCCAGCACCTGGGACCTGGGCTGGCTTCCCTTGGGCCACCTGCAGGCACCTGGGACCCGGGCTGGCTTCCCTCTGCCCTGGCTTCGTCAGGAAGGACGTCCTGAAGATGTCCAGTCTAATTAGTATATTACCCTTTTATTATTATAGATTATTGACGATAGTCTCTATGCTGTACTTTACATCCCTGTGACTAGAGGGCATTAAGTGTAATAAATCAGAGAAAGACAAATACCATATGATTTCACTTATATGTGAAATCCAAAACACAAAATAAACAAAACAGAAACAAGCTTATAGATACAGAGAACAAGCTAATGGTTGCCAGATGGGAGGGGTTGGGGGGGCTGAGTACAAAAGGTGAAGGGATTAAGAAGTACAAATTGGCAGTTACAAAACACATGGATTCTTATTTAATGTTTTATGCCATTCTAAAGTACCCTGAAATGAAGAAAAGGGAAATATGAACACTGGGAAAATGCTAGCCTGGGAGCTCCTCAACAATAGGGACCACTCTTACTCATCTCCATCTCCAGCATAATCCCTGATCGATACTCAAAAATGTTTTTTTTAAGTGTTTTTGTTTAGTTAGTTAGTTATTCCTCACCCCAGGCTACTTTTCTTTTCTTTCTTTTTCTTTTCTTTTCTTTCTTTTTTTTTTTTTTTGTTAATCCTCACCTGAGGATATTTTTCCATTGATGATTAGAGAGAGTGGAAGGAAGAGGGGAAGACAGAGAGAGGGAAACATCAATGTGAGAGAGACACATTGATAGGTTGCCTCCCCTACACACCTGGACTGGGACTGGGGATTGAGCATGCAACCGAGGTAAGTGCCCTTGACAGGAACCAAACCCTCTTCAGTCCGAGGGCCAACACTCTATTCACTGAGCCAAACCAGCTAGGGCCTCCGTAAATGTTTATTGGATGAACTGATGGACAGATAAATAAAGGAGGCAGAAAAAAACACCCAATGAAGTCAAATTGTAACAATCTATAATAATAAAAGTGTAATATGCTAATTAAACCAGAGATCCTTCCAGATGATCTTCCGGACAAAACCAGGGCTGCTGGGAGGGAAGCCAGTGCCAGCAGCCGGAGGAAGGAAGGCCTACTCTTGCATGAATTTCGTGCATCGGGCCTCTAGTATTTCTTTAATAGAAGGCTTAATAAGGAAAGAAATGAGAGTGAAACAAGAGGGAAGCAAAGGCAGGCAGGCAAAGAGGGAATCTTCATCTTTATCTTTTTTTTAAAAATATATTTTTATTAATTTTTTACAAAGAGGAAGGGAGAGAGATAGAGAGTTAGAAACATCGATGAGAGAGAAACATCCATCAGCTGCCTCCTGCACACCTCCCACTGGGGATGTGCCCGCAACCAAGGTACATGCCCTTGACTGGAATCGAACCTGGGACCTTTCAGTCCGCAGGCCTATGCTCTATCCACTGAGCCAAACCGGTTTTGGCTTCATCTTTATCTTTAAAAAGAAGGGTAAGTGAAATGTAGTGAAAAGGCACCTATGAGCAAGTCCAATGATGGCAGTGTGATTTAGTAGTGTGATTTTGACTATACTCCAGTCTTTTTTTTTTTTTTTAATATATTTTATTGATTTTTTACAGAGAGGAAGGGAGAGAGATAGTCAGAAACATCGATGAGAGAGAAACATCGATCAGCCGCCTCCTGCACATCTCCTACTGGGGATGTGCCCGCAAACCAGGTACATGCCCTTGACCGGAATCGAACCTGGGACCTTTCAGTCCGCAGGCCGACGCTCTATCCACTGAGCCAAACCGGTTTCGGCTACTATAGTACCTTTAAAATAATTTTCCCCCATAACAGATACTGAAAACCATCATGTGGTACTTAATATTAAAATGTCCACATACATCTTTATATATTTATATAGAAAGATAGCTAAAGTATTTTTTTAGTGAGGTGATAACTCAGAAAAGTATATATAGCTTAATCCTACATATATAAAAAGGTATAAACATTTCTGTTTGACCAGGAAAGTACAAGCACAGAAAATAAAAATGCAAGAAAGTGGTGATAATTGTAACCATTGGAATGAGTAGAGAAAGAGACTTTTCTCTTTATACTGTTGGGTATTGTTTGACTTTTTTTCCCACAAGCAGGAAAAAAATGTCTTTTTTAGAAAAGATAGACATAAAATGTCTTTTTTCATAGTAGAGCTGTTAATTCTTAAAAAATTTGGGAAACACTGGTCCAGATACACCCAATATAGTAGTCACTAGCTATATGTGACTAAATTTTAACTAATTAAAATAGAATTGCCCTGGCTGGTGCTCAATGGTTAGAGCATCAGTCCTGAACCTAAAGGTCTCGGGTTCAATTTCCAGGTAAAGGTCACCTGGGTTGCAGGTTCGATCCCAGGCCCTGGTCAGGGTGCATTCAGGAGGCAAACCATTGGATGTGTCTCTCTCACATTGATGTTTCTCTCTCATTCTCTCTCTTTTCTTCCCTCTCTCCCTTCCACTGTCTGAAAATCAATGGAAAAATATCCTCTGGTGAGGATTAACAACAACAACAAAATAGAATTAACAATTCAGTTCCTCAGTTGCACTAGTCATATTTCAAGCCCTCAATGGTCAGTCACATATAACCAGTAGCTACTGTATTGAACAGAGTAGATACAGAACATTTCTATCATTGCAGAAGCCTCTATTGGACAGTGCAGGTCTTGTTCACTGTGTCCTCACATAAGGTGCAGCCAGTTGGGACACCCTGAAAACATGAGTGTGAATTTGTTAATTAGTGGGAATAACTACAAAGAGCTATCAGTTGAGCCTTGTAGCCTTGATTAACCACAGGGCTAGAGCTAGTTAGGCGTTACTGAAAAATAAAGGGGATTACCTGATTGTTGTCCTACAGAATCTAGAATCTAGAGGTCTACAATGTATCCATGGCAATGATGACACCTGTTGAACCTCTGTAAATCTTAAGAACAATAGTGATGTTTGGACTGCTGGTTTTCCTGGTTACCATGGAAATGAGTACCTGGCTACAATTCTGTGTAATCACAGAGAATAAGGTATCAATTCTCCCTCCCCTCCCCAGTCCTTTTAATAACCATAACCATAGTGATTATTTCAGGTGGGCTTCATGAGCAGACCTGGCAGCAGGAGAAGCAACTAAAAACCTGATTAAGTATGGAGTATCAGAGTGCAAGCCCTAATGAGGAAGTGTGAAAAAGAAACATGGCGGGGCCTTTTTTTCAGTAGGAAAAGACTAGATCTACTACTGAATACAATGACATTGTTGCTCTTGCTTCTTGCACAGGCGCAGTGCAGGAATCATCAGAGCACGCCTACGCGCACATTTCCTTCCCTTCTCTCTCTCTTCCCATTTTCCTCACTCTTCCTTTTCTCCCTCTCCTTTCCCACCTCGCATCACTTGGTCTTCCAGTCTTTCCGTTAGCTCCTTTACGTCTCTCCTTCCGAGCCTCCATCCCCTCCCTACCCCCCTTCCTTTTGGGTCTCTAGCGGACGAAACTAGCGCATGCGCATTAGGTACAAAGCCTCGCTCTTTGTCCCCATCCGTCGTTCACACGAACTCAAGTCTTTCGCATTCGGCAGCCAATAGGATCGTAGAAATGGCGGAAAACTGATTCCGCCTCTGAAGAAGAATCTTGATTGGCAGTTCAGATAACCAATCAAGAATGCCACTTTGTACCCCTGGGGAGGCACCGAGCTCTGTCGTTGCGTTTCCGGCGGTCGCGCGCTCTTTTCTTGGGACGGTAGAGGCCGTGTAGCGTCGCCGTTACTTTGAGGAGAGAACAGTCGGTAGAGGGTGAGTTTGGGGACGACTTAGTTCTCGTGTGAGAGGGGAGTAGGATTTCTCGCGACAATCGGTGAAGGAAGAGGCTAGGGCAAGGCTCGGTTTGGAGGGAGGTCGGCCCTTTCCAAGGCCCCTTGAGGCCTTGTGCCCGCCATCCCACTGGCTTCCCAGCCCACCCGCGCACGCGAGGGGCCCATCGCACTCAAACCTGACTCCCGCTTCCTCTCCCGCCGCCTTTCTTTGTGCGACGTGGCCTGGAACCTTAGCCCTGTCAATAAGTTCCTGGGCCTTTGAGCCGCCCTGGGCCTGAGGGTGTGGGGTCTATCATCCCAGAGCCTTGGAGTCGCAGCAGGAGGAGGAGGTGCTTTGTAGGGCGCTCCTCCCCTCGGCCTCGCGAGGCCATGAATTCCGAATGAGCAACTGGGGCACCCCGAGCGATGTTTCTTTGTCAGAACTCTTACCTGGGAAGTTCTTCTGTTCGTCCAGACCCCTCCGCTTTCCTCCTCAGGTTCCTGTATGCCCTTACTTTTAGTCTTGTTGCCTAAGCTGCTTGACCCACGTGTAGCATCACTTTTAAAAAATGAAACTTAATTTTATGGATTTTTTATTGGCTATTTTCCACTCGGAGAAACGATTGTCGTAAGGTGACACCTTTCTTTGTGTTCTTAACAGAGAAGTCAAGGTTAGAGAAGACTGGGAGGCACTTTGCTATCTTAAATCTAGGTTGAGGTAGGTGTAGGGTAGCCAGATAAAATATAGGACGCCCTGTTAAATTTGAATTTGACACATACAACGAATTATTTTTTAGTATACGTTGCATGGGACTTACACAAAAATCCTTTATTTTTAATCGTAAATAAAAATTTTACTATGTTGTGTATTTTTATTTGATAAATCTGCCAACTCTAGTCGGAGTACACTGGCTAGATTTATACTGTCTTTGTTCAGCTTCTTTGTTATCAAATGAAAGGTCCTAAGAAACTCTTAGAAAATAAAAAAGGACCTTACCATCTTAGTACATTCTACAGCTTTCAGGCTGATCCACATCCAGGCGGCCATCGGGTCTGGTAGATTTTAACCAGATTTTCCCGAATGTTTCCACTTAAAAAGTTGATCCTTACCCTGAAAATTAAGGGGACATTTATGTAGCTTTCAGATATGTGATACAGTAATGTACTTGGTCCTGTATCTAAACACTTGTGCAATTGTATCTCATGCTCAGTAGCCTTAGTCTTTCTAAATCAGCGATACATAGTTTCTCAAGCAAGTCCTTCATCAGGGTTAGTCTTACAGACAGAAATCCTTGCTGCTGATCTTTGTACTTTGTTCTCAGAGGCCCCATGGTTAGGGGGCAGTGATTTCTGCACATATTTCCAAATTGTATTGGTAGTCATCATCAGAAGTAGGTGATAGGGACAATACTGAGTACTTAGCTACTCTCTGGGCACTGTTTTAAGGGATTTATACAATATTACGTAGTCTTCACCATTGAATGCCTGCTTGGGAAAGAACAAATGGAAAGGGAAGATTATAAAGATGAGCATTATGGAGACATTGATTTAAAAACACAAAGGTAGGGAATTTGGTTACACAAGTGACTTTTGCTAGCATCCAGAAGAGTGGAGGAAGAATGTAATTAATGACATTTGTCTAACTGAAGCACCTACCATATGTAGAAATAAGGGTAGTGGCTTCCAGCAGGAACAAGTGTCTGCTATGTACATTATCTCATTTAGTCCTTAAAATAACCAGCCCTGTGAGGTAGATATTGTTATCTCCATCTTACAGGTGAGGAAATTAAGGCTCAAGTTAGGTAACATGGCTAGTTTGGAACTCTGAAATTGAAATGAGTGATTACAAAGCCTGTAGTATAGAGATGAGTATGAGATTCTCCACTCCATGCTCCATCACACTGTGTGACCTTGGATGGGCATCATTTTTCTTTCTTTTTTTTTTCTTTTCTTTTTTTTTAAAAAAATTGATTTTAGAGAGGAAGGGAGAGGATGAGAGACAGAAACATTAATGACAAGAGAGAATCATTGATTGGCTGCCTCCTGCACACCTCCCACTGGGGATTGAGCCCACAACCCAGGCATGTGCCCTTGACCAGAATCAAACCTGGGACCCCCCCCCCCGCCCCCAGTCCTCAGGCCAATGCTCTAGCCAGTGAGCCAAACCAGCCAGGGCGGGCATCATTTTTCTTATCCAGAAGAATAATAGTTGTGATTACTAAAGGAGATAATGCAGACTTAGCACAGTGCCTGACATGATGGTCGATCAATATTTTGTATTATCACCTTAACTGCCACACTATACTTTCTAAAATAAAAAATAACCTCCCCTTGAACAACATAAGCTGATGAACAAAAATAGATCCAGAGACATAGAAGCATTGAACAGACTGTCAAACCTCAGAGGGAAAGCAGGGGAGAGAGAAGGAGTAAGAGAGCAACCAAAAGAGATCAACCAAAGGACTTATATGCATGCATATCAGCATAATCAATAGACACTGACAATAGCGGAGTGAGGGCCTGTGTTGGGGGGTGGGAGTGGGCTGAGAGGTCAAGGGGGGAAGGAGACATGTGTAATACCTTCAACAATAAAGATTTTTTTAAAATAAAATAACTTCCCTTGAAGTAATCTTAAATGGTCTAGAACATCTTTTTGAAATGGAATGATGAGGTGTGGTAAGATGTAAAGAGAGTTTTTAATATTTTAGTTTTGAATAGATCTCTAAGGATTTCTCTTAACATGTAAATTATAAATTGTAGATTCCTGAATGGGATGCAAGGTACTGAGGCTAGTGCCTTAGTTAAAGGCTGGAGGAAAAAAAGAGGGTCCTTGAACTCTAGCCAGAGATAAGACCTAGTTGAAAAAATGGCTGTGAAAATCATTCAAGTTTCTGTTATAGGCCACTTTGGGATCAGGGAAGGGAGATGTTTAATAGCTGTGACTCTAAAAAAAAAGTATCTGTGACTCAAATAGGAAAATATCTGATTCTAATGCCCACCTTACCCTGCCCCCAACTGTTGCTGGGGTAGACTTTAAATTTTGTATGCTTTTATTTCTTTTATATATATATCTTATTTTAAAATAATGATTTCCTTTTTCTTAATTTTTAAATTTTTTATTTTTTGCTAATCCCCCCCTCAGGATATTTTTTCCCATTGATTCTTGGAAAGAGTGGAAGGGATGGGGGGAGAGACAGAGAAACATTGATATAAGAGAAACATCTACTGGTTGCCTCCCGCACGCCCCCTGACGGGTTGGGGACTAGCCTGCAACCCGGGTGACTGCAGTCGGAACAGATTTGCTGTGAAACTGCTACACCTATTCATGGCGTTTAAAGTTATTACAACTTTTTGAGAAAACAGTGCTGCACTATGTGGCAAGAGTCACAGATTCAGTTATACTATTTTTATCCTAAGGAAATAAGCAGAAAGCTACAAGCACAAAGATATTTACTGCAGTGTTATATCAGGAAAATGTTGAAAACAACCTAAATGTCTCATAGTAGAGTAGTTTAGTAAATCCGTATGGGCTTTATGTAGCTGTTAAAAATTATAATTATGTTCGCTATAGAGATGAGGAAAACCTGACTATACAATGGTGCATTATGATTATAGTCATTGAACTGATAATGTATTTTCTGGAAGCTGAAGAAGCAAAAATGGAAATTGTGAGAGGAATATTTACTCAGGGCTGTGCCCCAAGATTTAGCTTGAGCATTGTTCATAATGGTGAAAAATTAGAAACAGCCCATGTCCAACACAACAGTGGCTTGGTTAACAGCTGAATACTGTGTGCATTAACAATGTAGAAGATACAGTAACATGAAAACTGTTAGTCGTGTGTCGTAAAGTAGAAAAGGCATTATAAAATAATTTTTATCATATCCTATTTACAGTACCTACAAATATATAAATCAGTGACTGGGAGGGTATACCAAAATGTTAACAGTGACTATTTTTTAATGCTGGGTCTTTGGATTTTTATTTATTTTTGTTTTTATTTCTAAGTTTTCTATAACAAAGATATATTTTGTCATAGATACCTTATTAATGAGAAACAAAATTGATGAACTGACATAAATGAGGAAATTCAAGTCTGGGCTTAAATGTCAACTTTCCAGTGACATGTTACCTCACAGCTCTATTTAAAATTACTACCTTCCACTCTATCTATTTTGCCCCCCTCTTTTTCCTCCCCCCCTTTTTTCTTTATTTTCCAGTAACTCCTCTTCTTTACTATGTGATTTAATTATTATGTATATTGTTTTGTCTCTCACTAGAAGGTAAGGACCCAGAAGGCAAGAATATTTGCTTTGTTCATTGATGCATCCCAAGCACCTAGAATAGTGCCTAGCAAATAGTTGGCATTCAGTGAATATTTATTTGTTGAATGATTGATTTAGTAAAAAAAAAATAGTAAATCACCAATAAATTATAACAAGCAGGACAGTTTTTATTTTTGCCTACCTTCTGTTCCTTGTCTACATTTATGAATTTAAAAACTCTTTCCCTCTTAAAGTATCAACATTTTTCATGCTTACATGGTTTTCATAATTTTTAATACTGTGTAATGTTCCATTGTATAGATGTATCGTAATTAATTAAAAACTATGCCTCTGATTTTGGATATGTAAGTCATTTTTATTGTCCATAAAGGCCATTGCAGTGAATATTGCATGAGTGTGATTTTTAAATTAAAAAAAATTATATTCTTATTCTTAGGATGAATTTCTAGGAACAGAATTCCTGAGTTAAAGTATATGAACATCTTGATAGTTCTTATTACCTATTATCTTATGAAACAACTTTTGGATATAGTATTTCATAATTGCAATGATGTTCCCAGTTTTGGTGGGATATGATACAAAATATATTAAGGATGTGTTTATACACATAAAAGTATTCTTATTTGCCCATTATCCAAAATTAACAGTTACTTCATCTATAATATAGCTTGCACTATTTTAAAGGAATCATAATGTATTCACCATAAGGTCTTTCTTTGCATCTTTCCTTCAGCTAAATTCTGACTAGAGGGTCTTGTGTTTAGAATTGACTTAGCCCTTTTATTTCATTAACTGAAGAACTGTCCTTGGATGTCAGTTTAAAACCATTAACTGCCAATATCTGGATTTGCCAGAAATTTTCATTTTATTTTCTTTTAATCTTATTTTAATTTTTAGATGACAGAATTTAACATTTTATGTTTATATATTCATCTTTTTGTATTGGCTGCTATTGCTTTGGTAGCCATTTACCTTTTTATTTTGATTAACAACAATATTTACTGAGTGTTTACTATGTGCCAGTACTTGAATTAGTGTTTTCACATATTTATTAATTCTCATAGCCAGCTTGAGAGAGGTAGGTATTTATTATACCCTTTATAACAGCTTAAGAAACCAATGCAGAAGTAATTTACTAAGTAGTACATAATTAGTATTAGGAGCATGCTTGAAACCTAAGTATGTCTTAACTCCACAGCCTATACTTTTCCTGTTGTTCATTCCATAGTATCTAGTGTAGGCTAGGACTGTGCAATGTGCCAGAGAAGAACAAGACTTAATAGTTTCTTGTCCTTGTGATAACTAGAATCTATTTTAGTCATTGTGTTTATGAATATATTTTTTAAAATCTTCACCCAAGGATACTTTCCATGATTTCTAGAGAGAGGGAAAGGCAGAGAGAGAAATATTGATGTGAGAGAGAAACACATCGATTGGTGCCTCTTGTACGAGCCCGGCCGGGGAGGAGCCTGAAACGGAGGTATATGCCCTTGACCAGAATCAAACCCGGGACCCTTCAATCCACAGGCTGACGCTGTATCCACTGAGCCAAACCGGCTAGTGCAGTCATTGTGTTTTTAAAATGTACTTTAATAATTTTATGATAGGGCTAACGGGGTAGATCTGTTTGGAAAAGTAGTTTCCTATTATGTGTAAAATTATTGAACTAGAAGATTCCTCAGGTCATTCTAGTGCAAGCTGTTCTTGTCTGATACTTGTCCAGTTTCTGTGTGCAACATAAATGCTAATACCTGGTTGTTTTTTCTGAATTGTATTCCTTTGCCATACTTGTTCAAAATAACCAGTTGTTAGGATCTGGCAAAAGTCTGGATACCAACGATGATTGATGACATACAGTATGAGTCATCAGGAAGGTGACTGCCTTCTTAGCACTGAATGTATTTGACAGTCCACATTTTCTTTTTAGGGTACAAAAAATGCAGAGCAATAAAACCTTTAACTTGGAGAAGCAAAACCATGCTCCAAGAAAGCATCATCAGCATCACCACCAGCAGCACCACCAGCAGCAACAGCAGCAGCCACCGCCGCCAGCAATACCTGCAAATGGACAACAAGCCAGCAGCCAAAGTGAGTGCATGCTAAGTAATGGGGTAGAGATAGGTTCCCTTTTGGGAATGGGTTCTTGATTTTTTTAAAATATATTTTTATTTATTTCAGAGAGGAAAGGAGAGGGAGTGAGAGACAGAAACATCAAGGGTGAGAGAGAATCATTGATCGGCTGCCTCCTGCATGCCCCCTACTAGGGATCAAGCCTGCAACCTGGACATGTGCCCTTGACCGGAATTGAACTGAGACCCTTCAGTCCATAGACCGATGTTCTATCCACTGAGCCAAACTGGCTAGGGCTGGGTTCTTGATTTTTAGATTAGTCTTTTGGTATTATAAAGGAATAGGTCTTTGTTCTATTTACCTCTTAATTCTTCTTAAGATAGAAAAAGGCTGATTCTCTGAAACCAAGGAGCAGGCATGTAGGGATAGCAGTTGAGTATAGGTTGCTTTGCTGTGTTGGCTAAACAGATGTCTTCATGTTTTGCCTCAGAGCTTGGTTTCCTGGAGGTAATCAGATGACTGGTACTTAGGGAATATATAGAACAAGTCTTTAAGACTTAATGGAGAAGTAGTCTGGTACTGAGTATTATTACACTTTTAGCCTGGGGCCTGTGCCAGCCCATTTGTAATCAGTGAAAAGTCTTTAAAGGTATGTTTCCACTTGTTCAGCAAACTTTGAACTTTAGGTTCTAAGACTAGAACCTAAAATAGGGGGGGGGGAAGAACTCATGGACATTGACAACAATGTGGTGATTGTGGCAGAGGGTGGAGGTGGGAAAGGGCATAGAGGAAATAAATGGTTTGGGGGGGGGGAGAGTGGAACCTACTTCAAACCTTTTTATTTCCTGAGATTTCTATTTAGGATATTTTTTTCTAACTCATTTCTTTTTTTTTTTTAAAGATATATTTTTATTGATTTCAGAGAGGAAAGGAAAGGGAGAGAGAGATAGAAACATCAATGATGAGAGAGAATCATTGATTGGCTGCCTCCCGCACGCCCCCTACTGGGGATCGAGCCCACAACCCGGGCATGTGCCCTTGACCAGAATCGAACCCAGGACCCTTCAGTCCGCAGGCTGACGCTCTATCCATTAAACCAAAACTGGCTAGGGCCTAACTCATTTCTTTTCATTCTGTTACCCCCAAGCCTGAGAGAATGGGAACTGTAAGGTTATGAAGATGAGTGAGATTGGGAAATGGAGCAATTGTGCTTTATACTTCAAAAATCTGTTCCTTCTCACATAGAGTTCCTTGACTTGCTTAATTTTCTCTTTGGCCAATAGCTCCTGTATTGTCTTCCTAACTTCGATTTAGTCCAAGTTGGCTCCTGGCCCACAGTAGTCCTCCCCCGCCCCCATCTCTACGTACTGCTTTCATATTCTTAGGTGCAATTTAGTGATACGTGGTTAGTGGATAGATTGCATTGGGGAATGGTGTTTGGCTTTTCTATAGCAATTAGGTTTCCTAATCTAGCAGTAGTTGTAGCTCTTTGAGAATGACTGTAAATCTCTTGTCTTCTCTCAGATGAAGGCTTGACTATTGACCTGAAGAATTTTAGGAAACCAGGAGAGAAGACCTTCACCCAACGTAGCCGGCTTTTTGTGGGCAATCTTCCTCCTGACATCACTGAGGAGGAAATGAGGAAACTATTTGAGAAATATGGGAAGGCAGGCGAAGTCTTCATTCATAAGGATAAGGGCTTCGGCTTTATCCGCTTGGTAAGCAACTGTAGGCTTATAGAGCAAAGATGGGGAAGCTGGGGAATAATGGATATGGAAAATAAGGCAGTAAATAATTCTCAGATGCTCTGCTAAAAGCTTATAGTTGATGGAATAGGACAAAAAAATGCAGATTTAAAAATTTTTCCTCATAGGTTTCTTAAAAAATATTGTTTTTATTGGGTTTGAGAGAGAGTGGAAGGGAGAGAGAGAGAGAAACATCAGTCAGTTGACTCCCGCACGCACCCTGACCATGGATCCAACCAGCAACCTGGGCATGTGTCCTGACCGGTAATCAAATTGGCAACCTTTCAGTGCACCGGATGATGCTAAACCAACTGAGCCACATCGGTCAGGGCTGTATATATTTTTAAAAATTTAATTGTGCTAAAATATACATAACATAAAACTTATTATCTTAATTATTTTTTTAAAATTTATTTTTTAATCTATATATATATATTTCTTTTTTGTCTAAAGTTTTACATGTCTCCTTTTTTCCCGATTGACCAGATCTTTTTCAAAAATCTGATTTGATTTAGGAAACGTGTTAAGTATATGGGGGGAAACCTTTCTAGGCATTATTTTATCTCCATAAATGAGGAACTTGATGCGGTCAGAACTAGTATTCCTTCCAGATATACCACTCACTAAAGACTATATAGGCAAGTAATTTTCTCTGGGGCTCAGATTCCTCTTTAGTAATATGAAGGGGGTCCAATCAAGGTTTGTGGTTCTAAAGAGGCCTCTTGGAGGACATAAGAGATTCTGGTTAAGTTATTTGTAGCTAGCTGAAATTTAAAAATTCTAGCTCTACTGTATTGTAAGGATAGGTTTTATGCTCATCATTTGTTGTCCAGATAATATGTTACCCTTGGGAGAATAACCTGTGATACTGATGACCATGTAAGTCAGCGGTTCTCAACTTGTGGGTCTCGACCCCTTTGGGGATTGAACGACCCTTTCACAGGGGTCGCCTAAGACCATCAGAAAACACATATAATTACATATTGTTTTTGTGATTAATCACTATGCTTTAATTATGTTCAGTTTGTAACAATGAAAATACATCCTGCGTATCAGATATTTACATTATGATTCATAACAGTAGCAAAATTACAGTTCTGAATAGCAACGAAAATAATTTTATGGTTGGGGGTCACCACAACATGAGGAACTGTATTAAAGGGTCGTGGCATTAGGAAGGTTGAGAACCACTGATGTAAGTGTTACTAACTTTTAGGATGTCCAATTGGTTTTTCAGGGCCATCAAAACAGTTAGGCTAACCAAAGAGTGATCTGAAACACACACAATTCCATTCTTTCTGTTCTATCCATGCTTCTTTATATGCTGTTGCCAAGCTCCTTGTTTTTTTGTTGTTGTTGTTGTTTTTTTTGTGTGTGTGTGTTAATCCTCACCCGCGAATGTTTTTCTATTGATTTTTAGAGAGAGTGAAAGGGAGGATGGAGAGACAGAGAGAGAGAAACATTGATGTGAGAGACATCAATTGGTTGCCTCCCATACATGCCCTGATCAGGGCCGGGGATCGAGCCTGCAACCAAGGTATATGTCCTTGACTGGAATCATGGGTTGATGCTTAATCCACTGAGCCAAACCACCTAGGGCTAAGCTTTTTTTTTTTTTTTTTTAAGATATTTTGTATTGAGCTATGCTATTTTAGAATCTTTTAAAAACATTCATTTTATTGATTTGAGAGAGGAAAAGAGAGAGAGAGAAACATCAATGATGAGAGAGAATCATTGATTGGCTGTCTCCTGCATGCCCCACACTGGGGATCGAGCCCACAACCTGGGCATGTGCCCTGGCCAGGAATTGAACCATGACCTCCTTGTTCATAGGTCAAGCAAGGCTCAACCACTGAGCCATGCTGGCCGGGTGCTACTTTAAATTCTTGATAGCTGTGTAGTTGGTCTGTTAAACCCAGTTATTCTAACTATCCTCTGCTTCCTAGGAAACACGAACCCTAGCGGAGATTGCTAAAGTAGAGCTGGACAACATGCCACTCCGTGGAAAGCAGCTGCGTGTGCGCTTTGCCTGCCATAGTGCATCCCTTACGGTCCGAAACCTTCCTCAGTATGTGTCCAACGAACTGCTGGAGGAAGCTTTTTCTGTGTTCGGCCAGGTGGAGAGGGCCGTAGTCATTGTGGATGATCGAGGAAGGCCCTCAGGAAAAGGCATTGTTGAATTCTCAGGGAAGCCAGCTGCTCGGAAAGCTCTGGACAGATGCAGTGAAGGTTCCTTCCTGCTAACCACGTGAGTAAGGGCCCGTTGTTGTCTGGGAAGTTAGCCTTTAGAAACCCTCTTCCTGTGCGCATTTAAAATACTGTTCATACTAATTCAGCTTTCTAGTAGGTTTTTTTAAAATATATTTTTCTTGATTTCAGAGAGGAAGTGAGAGGGAGAGATAGAAACATCAATGATTAGAGAGAATCATTGATTGGCTGCCTCCTGCATGCCCCACATGGAGGATTGAGCCTACAACCAGGGCATGTGCCCTGTTCAGGAATCAAACTGTGACCTCCTGGTTCATAGGTTGATGCTCAGCCACTGAGCTATGCCGGCTGGGCTAGTAGAGTTTTTAACATAATCTTAAATTAACACAAGTATAGTTTGAGGATTAAAAAATAAACTTTAATTAATAGCCCTAGCTCAGTTGATTGGAGTGTCATCCCGTACACCAAAATGTTGCAGGTTTCCCTGATTGGGCATATTCGGGAGGCAGTCGATTGATGTTTCTGTCTCTCCCCCTTCTTCTCTCTCTCAAATCAATAAAATATCCTTGGGTGAGGATTTTTTTAAGTATATTTTTTATTGATTTCAGAGAGGGAGGGAGAGGGAGAAAGAGATAAAAACATCAGTGATGAGAGAGAATCATTGATCGGCTGCCTCCTGCACACCTCCCACTGGGGATCGAGCCCGCAACCCGGGCATGTGCCCCATGTGCCCTTGACCGTAATTGAAACCGGGACCCTTGAGTCCACATGCTGACGCTCTATCCACTGAGCCAAAACAGCTAGGGCAGGATATATATTTTTTTTAAGTTAAATTTTTTCAGTCCTTCAGTGGGTCATTTAATCAGTGTTAAGTCTCCCCTTTGAAGTTTTATAAATCTGAAAAGTTGTTTTGTGCATGCAACATCTTAGAATTTATCCCAAGTTGTTGTCTGGAGTTCTGTAGAGAATAGTTAGGCTACACTTAAGTACTGTATCTACTTACTTTGAACATCTTTTTTTAAAATTATGTTTTTATTGTTTTTAGAGAGGAAGGGAGAGGGATGGAGAGAGAGAAACATCAATCGGTTGCCTCCCGCACAACCCCCACTGGGGATCATGCCTGCATGTGCCCTGATCAGGAATCGAACCGGTGACCTCTTGGTTCATGGGTTGTTGCTCAACCACAGAGCTACACTGGCCAGGCTGAACATCTCCTTAAAGGCTAGATTCAGAGGTCTGAAGCCTGACTTGATCCTATCAACCCCAGATTCCACATAACGCCATTAAGAGATATTGGTTACTTGGGACTGGGTTTAAAACTCCTTCAAAAGTTTAATTGTCTTGTCCTGACCCCTAAAACTAGTTCATGTGTCAGTGGCAGGTGTAGAGAGGAAGCCTACTATAGGGTATGATTTGATCTTTCTTTTTCCCAGATTTCCTCGACCTGTGACTGTGGAGCCCATGGACCAGTTAGATGATGAAGAAGGACTTCCAGAGAAGCTGGTTATAAAGAACCAGCAATTTCACAAGTATGTTGTCCTGACATATTCCCTGTTAGCTGTTGGCCTATTCTTAAGGAAGCTTGTAAAGGGATGTGTAAAAGAGGCAGGTCTTTGTTATATGTATTTACTAGCAACCATTATCTTGGCATTCAGAAGGAATACATTGCTTAGTTGTCATCTTAGGCAGAGTTTTAGTAACCCAGGAACCTTGTCTTTAGGGAGAGGGAGCAGCCACCTAGATTTGCACAGCCTGGCTCCTTCGAGTATGAATATGCCATGCGCTGGAAGGCACTCATTGAGATGGAGAAACAGCAGCAGGACCAAGTGGACCGCAACATCAAGGAAGCTCGTGAGAAACTGGAAATGGAGATGGAGGCTGCTCGCCATGAGCACCAGGTCATGCTAATGAGGCAGGGTGAGTATAGGCCTCTAAGTCTTAAAACTAAAAGAACAACAAAATAAGTTTTTCCGGAGTTTCTTAGTATCAATCGGTAGAGAAAGGCCTAAACCTCTACTTTTATTCTCTGAAATATTTTGTTGATCTTGGTAGGCAAATGAGCTTGGAGATGTGGCAGAAAATACTGGATTCTGTGGAGAAGGAATAATAGGTTTGGCTTTATTTTTGGAATCTGGATACCTCGAATGGCCACTCAGGGATTATATATCCCTTTTGCTTTCTGGATCTTTAATTATGAAAAATTATTGGGTCCATATGAGGAGAATGAAGAATACTCTCAATCAAGTCTGTTGTTTTTCTAGATTTGATGAGGCGTCAAGAAGAACTTCGGAGGATGGAAGAGCTGCACAACCAAGAAGTGCAAAAACGAAAGCAACTGGAGCTCAGGTAACTCTTCTCAACCCTTTTTCTCTCATAATGTCTCACTCCTGCTTCCTACCACCAAGCTACCTCATGCATTTATAAATATATTGGCAAACATTTCCTGGCTGTTTCTGAAGTTCTCCCTTTGGATGGGAGATGTTTCAGCTGCCAGTGGTTCTGGGAATTACGGCTACACTAAAGAGAAAACAGCTGAGTGCTGGTCTCATGAGGCTCCTTTGAGAAAGAACTTTTTCCCCTAAGGGGCACATCAGGGTTGCTTTAGGGCTGGGCACATTTAACATTGAACTTCCTGGAGAGCTATGATAGTTTCCAGTTGGCTCTTTTTAAACTATATATATATATATTTATTGATTTCAGAGAGGAAGGGAGAGGGAGTGAGAGATAGAAACATTAATGATAAGACAGAATCATTGATCGGCTGCCTCCTGCATGCCCCGTACTGGAGATTGAACCCACAACCCAGGCATATGCCCTTGACCAGAATCAAACCCGGGAACCTTCAGTCCACAGGCCGACATTCTATCCACTGAGCCAAACTGGCTAGGGCTTCAGTAGGCTCTTGATCCTCTTGGCTGAGTCCCCTATTAAGATAATCAGCTTAAGTTCTGGAATGCCTCTGCTTAAATACTTTGGTGACTCTCTGTAGGCAGGAGGAAGAGCGCAGGCGCCGTGAGGAAGAGATGAGGCGACAGCAGGAAGAAATGATGCGGCGACAGCAGGAAGGATTCAAGGGAACCTTCCCTGATGCGGTATATCTCCTTTGTGCCCATGATGTACCAGTCCAGTCGTGATATGACAAACCCACCATGAATTGTCTGCCCACTAGGACTATACAACATACCAGGTTATGATCAATTTTTCCATTCTGTGAAACTCCTTTTAGAAATAATTCATAGGAAGGAAAGGTAAGGTTTGAAGGAGAGCTCTTTTTGCCCCATGGGCTATTTAGGATGAAAAGCTGGGACTAGTATATGCTATTCAGACTCAGTGACTGCAGGATGAGATATATCCAATTCTGTAGCACCCTTGTCTAGTGACTAGTCCATTGCTGTCCTTCAAGTTATATAGGTTGGAGCTATAGGAAAAAATTGACTATCTTTCCCCTTTCCTTTCATAACTCTCTTGTACCTAATAGGAGACTGACTTGTGTCCTAGTAGCTCTGATCTTGAACTCACTGTATAACTAGTGAGGAATTGTTGGTGTTCCTCAGCTTGGTCTCAGTATACTTAGGATGTGTTATCACTCTATACTTTCCTTAGTGTGTGGTCTTCAATGGATTGTGGGAGAATGCAGTGCTGTCTTAGACTGTCTTTAGTGTTTTTTTGTTTTTCAGAGAGAGCAGGAGATACGGATGGGCCAGATGGCTATGGGAGGTAAGGACTCAGGAGATTAATGGCTCTGATTTCCCTTTTTGTCTTGTCTCTGGTGAACTATGTAGCTTATTTTATGTATTCCAGATTTAAGGGATTCACATTTCTGGGAGCATCGTTTTTTGGGGTGGGGTAACATGTCTTAGCCCAAAGGTCTTGTTGAATTGTTAACTTTAGAACAGAAAGAGACAGATGATATCTTTCTCCTGTACTGATCACACTACTCTGCTTTAGGTGCTATGGGAATAAACAACAGAGGTGCCATGCCCCCTGCTCCTGTGCCTGCTGGTACACCAGCTCCTCCAGGACCTGCCACTATGATGCCAGATGGAACCTTGGGATTGGTAATAACTGCAGGACCTTAACAGTAACCCTGAATGGTGATGGGAGGAGAAAGGACTTTGCTTCCATAGTCGCTTGGCCTGCCATGATTTTGCTACAGATAACAGTATTAGAACTACTGTTATCCAATGTAACCTCAAGGTCTTTATTTTGGACTCCTGAGTAAACGAGTCTCAAAATATACTTTATGGTTCATACAATCCTGAGGTGATTTTAGTTCTTATATCAAAATGTTAAAACTGGATAGGCTTCAGGTTGCTTGAAAAGTGATGGCCTGCCTTGTCCATGTACCTAGTTCATCAAAAAGGACATAGGTAGAACTTAACCATCTTAGGAATTTAGTATGTAATATTGCTTAGCTAATAAGAATAGGGATAGCCCTAACCGGTTTGGCTAAGTGGATAGAGCGTCGGCCTATGGACTGAAGGCTCCCAGGTTCGATTCCGGTCAGGGGCATGTGCCTTGGTTGCGGGCACATCCCTGGTGGGGAGTGTGCAGGAAGCAGCTGATCGATGTTTCTCTCTCATCAATGTTTCTGACTCTATCCCTCTCCCCTCCTCTCTGAAAAATCAATAAAAATATATTTAAAGAATAGGGATAAAGAAGAGGAAGAAAGAATAGGGATAAAAAGTTAAAGGTGGGATGGTTGGGTGGGTCCGTAATTCAGGCAACCTTCCTTTCAGGGACATCTATCCGCTAGAGCAGCGGTTCTCAACCTGTGGGTCGTGACCCATTTGGCGGTCGAACGACCCTTTCACAGGGGTCGCCTAAGACCATCCTGCATATCAGATATTTACATTACGATTCATAACAGCAACATTACAGTTATGAAGTAGCAACAAAAATAATTTTATGGTTGGGTCACAACATGAGGAACTGTATTTAAAGGGCCAGAAGGTTGAGAACCACTGCGCTAGAGTCTTTTTTTTTTTAATGTATTTTTTTGTTGTTGTTGATTTCAGACAGGAAGGGAGAGAGAGAGAGATACATCAGTGATGAGAGATGATCATTGATTGGCTGCCTCCTGCACACCGCACATGGGATCGAGCCCACAACCTGGGCATGTGCCCTGACTAGGAATTGAACGGTGACCTCCTGGTTCATAGGTCGACACTCAACCACTATGTACTCCAGCCGGGCTATCCGCTAGAGTTTTTTTGTTGTTGTTTTCATTGATTTCAGAGCAGAAGGGCAAGGGAGAGAGAGATAGAAACATCAATGATGAGAGAGAATCATGTCTGCCTCCTGCACGCCCCACAACCCAGGCATGTGCCTTGACAAGGAATGGAACTGTGACCTCCTGGTTCATAGGTCACTGAAGCATGAGCCATGCTGGCCAGGCTCCGCTAGAATTTTAAACATGATTAGGCATCCCCAGCAGGTGGAGCCCTGGCTGGTTTGGCGCAGTGGATAGAGCGTCGGCCTGCGGACTGAGTGGTCCCAGGTTCGATTCCAGCCAGGGGCACATGCCTGGGTTGTGGGCTTGGTCCCCAGTGGGGAGCATGCAGGAGGCAGCTGATTGATGGTCCTCTTTCATCATTGATATTTCTATCTCTATCCTCCCTTCCTCTCTGAAATCAATATAAATATATTTTAAAAAATAATTGGGGTGGAAATGGCCTCCAAGGGAAGGACTACAGATGGGTGGGAAGCTTAGGATATAGGTTATTTTGTAATGTTTCTCTCTTTTTCTCTTTAAGACCCCACCAACTACCGAACGCTTTGGCCAAGCTGCTACAATGGAAGGAATAGGGGCAATTGGTGGAACCCCTCCTGCATTCAACCGTGCAGCTCCTGGAGCTGATTTTGCTCCAAACAAACGTCGCCGATACTAATAAAATTGCAGTGTCTAGTTTCCCAAAACCCTTAAGAGAAGGACCCTTTTTGGACTAGCCAGAATTCTACCTGGAAAAGTGTTAGGGATTCCTCCCAATAGTTAGATCTTCCCTACCTGTACTACTCTAGGGAGTATGCTGGAGACAGAGGTCAAGGGAGGGGTGATATTTAACAAATCATTTCTGTGTGGTATATTGTTTAATTGTGTCTGTGTGGTGCATTCCTGAAGTCTCGAGATTATTGAAGGCCAGGGGTGGGGGGCGATGGCAAAGTGGATCCAGTTAGAGCCCCCATGAATCTTGATCATTCCATTCTGTTTATCCTGTTCTATTTGCATTCTCATTCTTAAATTTCCCGACCCCGGAGACACTGCCACATGTACCACAAAAACCACAAACATCCTCCATCACTTGATTCACTCCCAGGTGGGAATTCAGGCAATGTCCGCAGAGGTCACAGATAACATACATGCATACGGTTCTGTTATACCCCATATATTATCCCTTCATATCCTAAGGAAGACATTTTTCTCTTAGAGATTTTCATTTTAGTATATCTTTAAAAAAAAAAAAATCTTGTGTTAACTAGCCTCCATCTTTTTCTTGGGTAAGGACAACCCAGGAATGGCCCTTTTGTGTCTGATGTTGCTGTTCACAGCTTTTCTTGATAGGCCTAGTACAACCTTGGGAACAGGGTTGCTGTATGATGAAATGTCCAACAGTAGCTCTTAGCATTGCCTATCTTATGTAGTTATGCTGTGCTTTTTTTTTTTTTATTGGTGTACCATGTTTGATTTGTTCCTGATACCTTCGGAGTTTTTTTTCTGAAAATGGAGCGGTAATGAAGCATCAACTTATTAAAATACATTTTAATCCTTTTCATTTTCTGTGCTATTTTTGGAGGGGAAGGGAGGGAGGGGTGTTCTGTCTCAAGAACTGAGCAGTAGGTTTTATCAAGTATCCATGTGGCAAACATGTCAGGGATTGGATGCATACTGTGGTTGACAAATATCTGTGCTATTGGTACACAGAAGTAGTAAGGATGGGAGGAAAGCGTCTTTGAAAGAAAATGGGCTGGGGGATTGGGGTATTCTCATTAGGAGAGGTCTCAAAATTGCTATTTGTTTCTGAGCAGCTGCTAATGTGTCTGAGGCTTAGAATTGACATGGTAAAACTAAAACAGTCTCAGCAGTGATTAGCTGACCTCATCCAAGTTCCAAGCCCTACTCTGCGTGATCCTTTTCTTGAGCCTCAGAGCTAAAATGCTCCTGAGCTCATTCCTATTGGCTGGGAAGACCAATTGAAGTTCCCTTGCCCATGTTAGGAGGTGTACGCCTTCTGAACTAAAGATAGACACAGCTGCCCCTTCCAGACAGCTAAAAGCTTCCAGACTAAGAGGTCTTCCCCACTCGGCAGCCAGACTCCTTGAAATACCCTTTCAGTAATTCTACCAACGCTTCCATGTCTCTACTCTGCCATAACAAAGGCTGTGGGCAGCACTTTGACCCCAATACCAATCTTCCTGGTGAGTAAGCCTGGTCTTGCCAGGGGGCTCTGGATCCTGGGGAATGGTCATCTGTGGATAGTCTGCTAAAGGAGTAGAAGAAGAAATTTAGTGTACCTGCCCTGGTTTAACTGGTCTGGGCAGTCTTCAATCTTGACTGGATTTTTTTTAATATTATATGGAAAAACCAAAGCATATAGGCCTGTGGAAGAGGTAAGAAGTGACATTTGGTATAGTTTCTTTTCTTGATCTTTCTACCCATATCCACAGATTCCTGTTGCCATCACACTGGGATTCCAATCTTCCATGATGCACTTAAGGTGAGGTATACGTGAGGGGGTGATAGCAAGAACATTTCCCAAAGGAAATACACTCAGGAATCTAAGCTGAGCTGGGTCTCATTATCAGGGTTGGTCCTGCTGCCGGAAGCGAACTGTAGATTTCTCTGAGTTCTTAAACATCAAGGTAAATTCTTTACTTAGATTCTGCCCCTAATAGAAAGATTCTATCTCTAATCCTCCTCTCCTTATCTGTACTAGGGCTGTACTATGGGACCACACTGTGCTGAGAAGCTCCCTGAAGCCCCTCAACTTGAGGGCCCTGGCACAAGCAGTTCATTTCAGGAGCAAAAACTGACTACGATTCCAAAGTCAGCAGAGACTTTGCGCCGGGAGAGGCCCAAGTAAAGAGGAGGTCCCATCCCTAGCTGGTTTGGCTCAGTGGATAGAGCATCAATCTGCAGACTGAAGGGTCCTGGGTTCTATTTCAGTCAAGGGCACATGCCCAGATTGCAGGCTGGATCCCCAATAGGGGGCGTGCAGGAGGCAGCCGATAAATGATTCTCTCTCATCATTGATGTTTATCTCTCCCTCTCCCTTCCTCTCTGAAATCAGTAAAAATATTTTAAAAAGTAGGAGGTCTCAGGGTTTTTGCTACATTCATGGAACTTAGGGTCATTGGGGTTTGGGAGATAGGGCATAGAGATGTGAGGAGGGCCAGATGTCAGGGCTTAGTATATATTTTGTGCCATAGGGGAAATCTGTCCAGAAATAATGTCCCTTACTGTAAGGTGGTATGGGTGATAGATAGGTATTTTGAGTTAACAGGGCAGATAGCACCTCATGAATACATATTTATAATACAAGGGGGAATTGGGAAGATCTTGATTTTTTTTTCTGTTTGGAAAAGATCTTTAAAATAGTTTTACATCAAGAAAAGGATGTAGTAGAGTTGGCAGTCAGGAGGCTGCAGAGAAGAGTAAGTTAATTTTGCGGAAATAGAAGAAAGTCATATTAGGTCCACAATTAATTAGAAGAAGGGGAAATGGTATGTTTCTACAAAGAAATGTGAGATTTAAAGCAACTGAGTAGATGAGCAAGAGAAGTCCTGGTGATTTCTTCAGGGTCAGGGATTTGGGATATCCATAGAGAAGAAAATTGGCAATGGAGTTTCTACCCAATTTCTCCAACCCTGACCTTACTTTCACCAGACTTCTTCGACTCCATTAGAACTGGTGGGAGTGTTGGAGCTGTTGATCATGGTTAATGAGTCAGAACTAAATCATCTCACCCTTACCCCCTAGGTCAGAGTTGCCACCAAAGCTGCTTCCGCTAAATATATCCCAAGCCCTGGAAATGGCATTGGAAAAGAAGGAATTAGACCAGGAATCTGGAGCAGGTAAAGTGGGTCCTTAGTTGGACAGACCTCGAAGACTGGAATTTAGTGAAAGTGGCAGTTGGGTGGATATAATGGATAGGTTCCTGACTGCCCAGCTGGTGTGGCTTAGCAGTTGAGCCATAAACCAAGAGGTTACTGGTTCAATTCCTGGTTAGGGCACATGCCCGGTTTGGGGCTCAATCCCCAGTAGGGGCATGCAGGAGGCAGCCAATCGGTGATTCTCTTTCATCGCTGATGTTCCTATCTCTCTCTTCCTCTCCCTTCCTCTCTCTAAAACAGTGGTTCTCAACCTTCCTAATGCCGCAACCCTTTAATACAGTTCCTCATGTTGTGGTGACCCCCAACCATAAAATTATTTTCATTGCTACTTCATAACTGTAATTTTGCTACTGTTATGAATCGTAATGTATTTTCATTGTTACAAATTGAACATAATTAAAGCATAGTGATTAATCACAAAAACAATATGTAATTATATATGTGTTTTCTGATGGTCTTAGGCGACCCCTGTGAAAGGGTCGTTCAATCCCCAAAGGGGTAGCGACTCACAGGTTGAGAATCGCTGCTCTAAAATCAATAAAAATGTATTTAAAAATAAAAGATAGGTTCTTGACTCTATTTTCCTCCCTTGCCCAGGACTTGACAGTAGTCTGATTCAGACTGGTTCCAGCTGCCAGAACCCAGGATGTGACGCTGTGAGTGAGAGTTTATGAGGGCTCAAGCATGTGGCTGAGGGATACTATACCCAAGAGATGATTGGGTATAGATATGAAGTTGCATGGAGTACACTTTAGAATGACTTGATTCCTTTCCTTTTTCCTTGATCTGTCTTAGGTTTACCAAGGCCCTGAGAGTGATGCTACTCCATGTACTTACCACCCAGGAGCACCTCGATTCCATGAAGGGTGAGAGAGGGTACTAGGTGGGCTGTGAGAGAGGTTTCTCCCAATGTTGAACATAGATGGGAGTAGGGGCTTGTGGGAATGGAAAGGGATTCAGTTGAATTATCTTCCTACCTCAGGATGAAGTCTTGGAGCTGTTGTGGCATCCAGACCCTGGATTTTGGGGCCTTCCTGGCACAGCCAGGATGCAGAGTTGGTAGACATGACTGGGGGAAGCAGGTAAGCTCCAACTTCCCTGAACTCTTGATTAGGAGCCAATTCCAGAAATAATTTCTCCTCCCCGTACTTCATAGCAAGCTATCTCCCTTTGTATGGACCAAATAAGATTCTGCTCCTTATCCCTCAACAGCCCAGAAGCTTTGCAATCAATATAAGTTAGTGTTAATCTTCCTGAAACTCTGTCTCTTCTCCATACAAACCATGAGAACTCCTCTTGGGTTAAGCATTCATTTTTACCACTCACATTTCACATCTTTAGCTACCAGCATCTTGCCGTCATGATTGGCACCAGACAGATTCCTTAGTAGTGGTGACTGTGTATGGCCAGATTCCACTTCCTGCATTCAACTGGGTGAAGGCCAGTCAAACTGAGGTAAGGGATGTCTGATGCTGGATGGGAGGCTAGTGAATTGGGTGTTATTACAATCTTACAGGCAGTGTTGCTGTATGTAGTTAACATGTAGACTCCATAGTCCCCTGAGAGGAAGGTAATGATATTGGGTCAGGGTTATCTGACCTGTGGATCACACCTCTGGCCTGGTTCTGTGTCATAATGATCTGTTCTGACCTTCTGGATTGTTACTACCCCTATAATTCTTTTCTCTCAGCTTCATGTCCACATTGTTTTTGATGGTAACCGTGTGTTTCAAGCACAGATGAAGCTCTGGGGGGTAAGTGAAGATAAGGGAGCACAGGAGGGAGGGCAGATGGGGTGAAAAGAAGGGCCAGACTGCAATGAATAGAGGGTGTCTTGAGGGGGAAGGAGTTGTAATGGGAAGAAGTGGAGGTTTTCTCTTCATTTGCTTTTATATTCTCTCCCTTCCCCTCCCTTTTTCCCCCTTCCCTATCCCCTTTCTCTTTTTTCCTCCTCTCCCTTACTATGTTGTCTTATTTTTCCATCTTTTCCCCCACCTTACATTTTTATTTTCTCCCCGTCATTTATCACCACCCCACCTTGACCCCAACCCCCTTGATTTCTTCATTTTTCTCTTTTTCCTGTGTTCCTCTATCTTTCCCTCTTCCTCAGGTCATAAACGTGGAGCTGAGCTCTGTCTCCTTGATGCCATCTCGGGTTGAAATCTCCCTGGTGAAGGCTGACCCAGGATCCTGGGCCCAGCTGGAGCACCCTGATGCACTAGCTGAGAAGGCTAAGGCAGGGGTTGGGTTAGAGATGGATGAGGAAGAATCTGAGGACTCAGATGATCTGAGCTGGACAGAGGAGGAGGACGAGGAGGAAGCAATGGGGGAATAGTGACACCAAACAATCAAGTATCTAGACAGGACCTCAATAAATCTCATAGGATCTCAGAGACCAGGATATGGTTGGCCATGTGGTATTGAGCAGCAGGAGGCTGAAGGAGGGGAGAACAAAAATATCCAAACCATGCTGTTTGTTCTCTTAAATAAATCTGTTATTCTACAGTTTCACATAGTGTTGTTCTCTCACCTCACTATCTAAGATTGTATTCATTTCCCCCAACTTCTGTGTGTTTGACACATGTGTGAAAACAAGCACATTCACATTCAATCTATTCTTCACAACTATCAGTTATTTACTGAGTACTTACTATGTGCCCAGTTATGTGTTGGGTAGTTTAGAGATATTTGAGAAACAGAAGACTTATTCATTCCTCTCAGGAAAATTACAGTCTGGCTGACAAGTCCTGGATAATCGACATGAAATAATAATAAACATTATTAGGTAGTTAAACTGAGTACTAAATTGTGCAGTACAGTTTTTAAGAGCTATTGGAGTTGAGAGAATGGTGAGATTAATGTGGACTGCAGTAGAAAAGGAAGGCTCAGAATAAAACTTAATCTTTCCCTAAAAAAAAAGAAAGGGAAGTCTCCATGGAAGACGTAATTTTTTTAAAAAAACTTTATTGAGATACAATTCACAGACCATACAACACCCATTTAAAGTATAAAATTCAATGTTTTTCCGAGTTGTATAACCACAATCAACTTAAAACATTTTCATCACTCCAAAAGAAACCCTGTCTATATCCATTAGTAGTCACTCCCAATTTTCCTTCAAACTCATAGCCCTAGGCAACCACTAATCTACTTTCTGCCTCTGTGGATTTACCTATTGTGGATATTTTATGACTGGAATGAAAAAAAAATGTGGTCTTTTGTGACACACTTCTTTCACTTAGCATAATATTTTCAAAGTTCATCCATGTTGTAACGCATATAAGCTCTTAATTTCTTTTCATGAACAAATAATATTCCACTGTGTGATTATACTACATTTTGTATATCCGTTCATCAGTTGAGGGACATTTGGGTCTTTTTCCACTTTTTGCCTATTATGAATAATGATGTTATGAGCATTCACGTAAAAGTGTTTATATAGACATAGGTTTTCATTTTTCTTGGATATATACCTAGGAGTGTAATTTCTGGGTCAAATGATAACTTTAATCTTTTGAGCAACTGCCAGACTATTTCCAAAGAGGCTGCATCATTTTACATTCCCACCAGCTATGTAAGAGGGTTCCAGTTTCTCTACATCCTCAATAACACTTATTTGTCTTATTTTATTATAACCATACTAGTGGGTATGAAGTGGAATCTAACTATGGTTTTAATTTGCATTTCACTGATGGCTAATGATGTTGAGCATCTTTACTTGTGCTTATTGGTAATTTGTGTCTCATATTTGGAAAAACATCTGTTCATATCTTTTGACCATCTGCTAATTGGGTGATTTGTCTTTTTATTGAGTTATAAGAGTATTAAATATAAGGTATCCCCAAAAGTATATATACACACTTTGAATAATAATAATAAAGGCAGTGTTTATTAAAATAAATTTCATTTTCAAAATTGAGCTATCAGGTGTTAAAGTTTGTATACATTTTTTGGGACACCTTATGTATTTTGGAGACAAGTCTCCTGTCAGATATAAGATTTGCAAATATTTTCTCCCATTGTGTGTGTTGTCATTCCACTTCCTTAGTGGCGTCCTTTGGTACACAAAAGTTTTTAATGTTTATGAAGTCCAGTTTTTCTATTTTTCCTTTTTTTTCTTACGTTTTTGATGTCATATCCAAGAAACCATTGCCTAATCCAAGGTCACAAAGATTTGCTTCTGTGTTTTCTCCTAAGTGTTTTATAGTTTTAGCTCTTACATTGAGGTCTTCAATCCATCTTGAATTAATTTTTATATGTGGTATGAGGTAGGGGGTTCAACTTTACATTTATGCTTATGGATATTCAGTTGTCCCAGCACCATTTTTTGAAAGACTCTTCTGTCCCCGTTGAATTGCCTTGGTACCCTAGCTGAAAATCAATTGACCATAAATGTGAGGGTTAAGAAATACATTCTGAATGGAAATTTGAAGAATGAGAAATTTGGATGGGTATGGAAGAGAGGAAGAGCCAGGATGGGGCAAGAAGATGTTTTATTTTACTTTTCGTGTTTTAATTTTATTTCCAAAAGTAATATATTGCCACTGTAGAAAAACTCAGTACAGAAGTATGTAGAGTAAAAAGTAAATGTTCCTCTTCAGATATTCTCCAATCTTAGTTCCTTTGCTGTTTGTAACCACTGCTAACATATAAAAAGGCATGTTTAAGGGAGGGGACAAAAAAGTTAAATGGCGTCTGACTAGATTGGGAGGAGCCTAAAATTCTAGATCAAGGATTTTGAACATGATTTAAAAGAGAGTTAAAAAGACATTATAGGCTTTTCCTTTTAAAATGTAGATTCTTAATCAGAGGACTCTTTTAAGTCTCCCTTGAGTCAAATTTACTTCCTCAACAGCATGGCCAAGAATCTGGAAGATTTAAACTCCAAGAAACATCAAACTAGGAAGCTCACCAAACCTCAGATGACCTCAAGTTCTTTTCATAGCAACCTTCCCTCTCAGTTCAGATTCAAGAAACATAGGGTCTCGTTGGGAGCGAGGAGTAAGATGGGGATGGGAGAATGGACATGGGCAGCAAAGGTGAGGGATCACAGCATAGTTTGGCTGAGAATTTGGAGACTGAAGCAAGATTAGGGGATATTAGGGAATGAGTTCAGAAATACCTCACATATCAGAGGTAAAGAGGTTTCCTGGACCTCCAGGATATTCAACAATTCTCACTCAGTATTCTCTCATTCTATGGATTTGAAATGCAAATAAAATTTCCCCCTCAAACTGAACCCTTCAGATCCTTTCTAACCCTGGCAGCAGTTAACTATTTTAAAAAATATTTTTATTGATTTCAGAGAGGAAGGGAAAAGGAGAGAGAGAGAGAAACATCAATGATGAGAGAGAATCATTGATCATCTGCCTCCTGCATGCCCCCCAGTGGGGATCAAGCCCACAATCTGGGCATGTGCCCTAACCAGGAATCAAACTGTGACCTCCTGGTTCATAGGTCGATGCTCAACCACTGAGTCACGCTAGTCGGGCAGCAGTTAACTTTTAATGTCATTTTTCATGTGGGAGAGTTGTCATCCATAGAGGCTTTGGTAGACATTAAAAAATATGTAGAAGTTGCCGAAACTGGTTTGATTCAGTGGATAGAGCGTCGGCCTGCGGACTGAAAGGTCCCAGGTTCGATTCCGGTCAAGGGCATGTACCTGGGTTGCGGGCACATCCCCAGTAGGAGATGTGCAGGAGGCAGCTGATTGATGTTACTCTTTCATCGATGTTTCTAACTCTCTATCTCTCTCCCTTCCTCTCTGTAAAAAATTAATAAAATATATTTTTTAAAAAATATGTAGAAGTTAAAAGGAGACATATGTAATACCCTTTGTAATACTTTAAGCAATAAAAAAATATGTAGAAGTAAAAATGCATATAGAAAAATACATAAAGTGCACTAACCTTAAATGTACAACTTTTTTTCTATCTTCTTATCAAAATCAGGGGACCAGCAACTACCCAGAAATCCTGGAGAGGATGGAAGTGAGGAATCAGAAAATTCAAGTAACCCTTGTTGTATATAAACTTGATATATAAAACTTCAAATTTACAGCATTAAGAAGTAGTGTACTAAAAATAATAATAATAAAAATTTAAAAAAATAAAAATAAAGTAGTGTACTAGCTCATTTTACATAGCCCAAAGCCTAAAATGTAAGAAATTTTCAGGCAGGTGTATAACAACAATTAATTATTAATTGTTATTAATAATAACAACAATAACCATAGCTACTATTTCTGATACAAACTAACCTACCAGGCACTGTGCTAAGTACTTTGCATGCATTATCTAATTTAATCCCCCACTTCCATGAAATATATGTATATATGTGTGTGTGTACATGTGTGTGTGTGTGTCTGTGTGTGTGTGTTCACATTAGCACAAATCCTCTCCATATCTCCTTTTACACTTCTCATGTCTTCCTAATGTGCTTTGTATCCGCTCCCCTCACACCTTCCCAGAAATGTTACACTATTAACTATCCTTTCTCTTTCTTGTTTATTCAACCTTTCCCTCTTGTTGGATATTTTCATTGGCATTTAAATATGATCAAGTCTCTCCAATCTTACAAAAACAATTTCCCTTGAGTTCACATCCTTCCCTAGCTACTACTTAACTCTTTTCTCTCCTTTATAACTAAACTTTTTGAAATAACTACTTTTTCTGATTCCTTCTTCCTGATCCCTTCACAGCACACTTCATTCTGTCTTCCAACCCCCTCAATCTGTGTTGATAAGGTTTCCATTGGCTACGAAGTTACTAAATCCAGTGGATACTTTTAGTCCTCATCTTGCTTGATCTCTCAAGTAAAATTTGACACCAATAATGGTTTCTTCCTTGAAATACATTGGCTTCTGTGACCCATCACTCCTCTTGGTTGTTCTCCTACATCTCTGGCCAGTCCTTTCAGTCTCCTTTTCAGGCTCCTCCTTTTCCACTTGGTCATTCAATTATGAAGTTCTTGAAGACTCAGTCCTAGGCCTTCTCTCTTATATATAACTCTTCCAGACACTCATTTATGCACATGATTTCAAATACCACTCATATGCATATGTCTCACACACTTTTATCTCTAGGACATATCTTTCCTTTGAGGTCCAGATCTGTGTATTATAGTACTAATAGGTAGCACATATTTGGAACAGTGTCTGGCATATAGTAAGTACTATTTATGTGTTTGCTATTATTAGTACTACTTTACCACTCCTCTGTCTCTTCATCAAAAACTTTCACCTCAAAAAAAAAAAAAGAAAGAAAGAAAACCCAAAAACTTTCACCTCAGACTATCAGGAAAGTTGGGGTGCTTTTTTCTTTGGCAGGGCACACCTCCAATATCCAATTTTATAATGTTTTGGAAAAAGGCCTTACTATCCTATATAGTGATAACATACTGCTACTCACCATAACATTGCATCAGCTTCAGGATTAATGGATGTTGTAATCACCTGCTGAGTGAGTGGAGTCTCATGAACAAAATACCACTGGGCTAGGCCCTTCTACCCACATTATTTCACTTAATCCTCACACCTGTTCTGTGAAGTAGGTATTTTCCCAATTTTTTATAGATGAGGAAACCAAGGCTCAAAAAAGGAAATAGCTTGCTTGTGGGCCCAAAGCTACTGATTAAAACCTCAGTGTTTGCTAAGAGCTGTCCAGGTCCTAGAGCCCTTTGAAGACTGGGCTCTTAGAAGAGGAACTTGACACCACATCCTCTAGTCTAGAAGAGTCCCTTTGACAAGCCTAACTGGAAACCAGTGAGGCCCATAACACTTTCTCAACCAACTTTTATGTCTCTGATTACCTCATCTCTAACTTTGGTGGGACTCCTAGGTACTTTACCATTTACTTCATCCAGATCAATAATTATCTCTCAGTTATACCAGATTTGGTGTTACTGTCTCTGGGCCCCCACTGTCCTCTTTCTTTCTTTCTGCTCCCAAAGTCCCAAAACACTGCTAGAAGGAGAACCAAGCAGACCAGTATGAACTCATGCTGTCCAATTTCAACTTAGCCTTTGCAGCTGCTCAGCAACCCTTTTATTTGTCTCATACATTCCCTGGCACTTCCCACTGAGGCTGTTTCAGACCTTCCTCTTCTCAAATTCCAGGTCCTCCTGTTCCAGTCCTTCAGAATAACACGCACACTTTCATCAGTTGCTTGACAAATAACATTGTTTTAAAACCTTTTATGGAGAATCTAAAACATGTACAAAAGTAAACAATAATATAATCAATCCCCATTTACCACTCAGCTTCAACTAGTATCAGCTCTTAGGCACTCTTGTTTCATCTCTTTCCTCCCTCCCATATTATTTTGGAGCAAATCCCAGATATATCATTCCATATCTAAATATTTCAGTATGTGTCTTTAAAAGATAAGCATACTTTTTTTTTTAAAAAAAAAGCACAAATGGCCGAAACCGGTTTGACTCAGTGGATAGAGCGTCGGCCTGTGGACTGAAAGGTCCCAGGTTTGATTCCGGTCAAGGGCATGTACCTGGGTTGCAGGCACATCCCCAGTGGGAGATGTGCAGGAGGCAGCTGATCGATGTTTCTCTCTCATCAATGTTTCTAACTCTCTATCTCTCTCCCTTCCTCTCTGTAAAAAATCAATAAAATATATTTAAAAAATAAAAATAAAAAAGCACAAATGTAATACCATTAGCACATAAAATAAACAAGCAATAATTCCTTAATGTCATCAAATACCAAGTCAGTATTTAAATTTCCAATCGTTTAATAAATGTCTAAAGAAGTTTTTACAACTTTTTTGTTTGAGTCAGTATCCAGATAAAATCCACACATTGTGATTGGTGGATACATAGTATATGTCATTTTTAAACTAAATGTTCTCCTTCATTTTTTTCTTTTCTTATACTTTTTTGTTGAGGAAATTGGATTGTTTTTCAGTAGAGTTTCACAGTCTGGGTTTTGCTGATTACATCTCTGTTATATAGTTTACCTGTTTTCTTGACCTCTGTTGTATATATTGGTGAAATCAATAATATCTGTACAATGCATTTTCTATATATTTTTTTCTTTTTGCATCTTCTATATTTATTGTCCTGTTTCCAGTGGTGCGAGGAAATTGTCCATGTGACCAAAGAAATGGAAGGTCTCTGGCTTGGAGAGTGACTCAGGAAGGAGCTAGGACCTCTTTATCAGGACTGCAACAGATGGTTGGGGTCAAAGCTCAATAAATAGTAACAGAAGTTGTGTCAGATTTCCACTCTGCTGGTATGTAGAGCAGGACAAGCAGAGAAAGAATGATCAGGCTGAAGTCAGAACTGGAAAAGGAGAGGTAGCACTTGAGGCAGCAGCTGGGATTATTTCTCAGGGGAATTACTCTATTTGCTGTACCCTACTTTCTAAATATATCTTATTCATTCCCACTTGTGTACTCTTGCCCAGGATGTTTCCTCTGCTTGGGATATCATCTCCTTTCTCTCCACCTATCCAAATCCTACTTATCTCTAACGACCAGTGCTAGTTCCCTCTTTTCTGTATTTTTGCTTGTAGAGTCATAAAAATCTCTTTGAAAGGATAAATAAGAGATCATTGATTGCTTTCCCATGAAGGGGACTGGATGACTAGAGGACAAGGCTAGAAGGGAGAAAGATATTACTGATTTGTTGCAGAAGGGATAGTTCATCTGATGAAAGTATCTAATATGAAGTTTGTGAAAGTAGAAGCATGGAGATTGAAATTTGTAGTTTGAGGAGAAAGAGGAAGGTCTGGAACAGCCTCTGTGGGGAGTGCCACTGAATGTATGAGACAAATAAAAGGGTTGCTGAGCAGCTGCAAGGGCCATGTTGAAATTGGACAGCATGAATTCACACTGGTGCGCTTGGTTCTCCTTCTAGCAGTGTTCTAGGACTTTGGGAGCAGAAAGGAAAAGGACAATGGAGACAGGGGTCCCAGAGATAGTAACACTGAATCTGGTGTAACTAGGAGATAATTACTGATCTGGATGATGTGAAAGGAGTCCCACTGAGGTTAAAGATGTGATTAGAAACATAAAAGTTGTTTGGAAAAGCATTATATCAATGTGAGATATCACTGATTAACCAAGGGCCTCGCTGTTTCTAGTTAGACTTGTCAAAGGGACTCTGTTAGGCTAGAGGAGTGTGGTGTCAAGTTCCTCTTCTAAGATCCCAGTGGGTGCTTAGGTTTGGGATGTTCTCAAGTGACTTTAGGATGGCTCTTCACAATGACCAAGGTTTTAAGCAGGTGGAATTAACCACTGAAACTAGAGCGTCTGCAAGAGGCATGGTGTACGGGGTCGTTTAAAATTTTTTAATTTACAAATGTTAGTGAGAGACAGGAAGGAAGGGAGGGAGAGAGAAACATCGATCTGTTGTTCCACCCATCCATGAATTTACCACATGACTCCGCTTGTGCCCTGACCAGAGATCAAACCCACAACCCAACCAGGGCAGTGTAAGGCAAGCATGTCAAACTCAAATGCTAACACGGGCCAAATAAACAAGGTTTAAGTTTATGTGGGCCACAAAAAAACAAAAGCTTCAATTTTCATAGAAACGTAGGTTTATTTCAATAGAAATATGCTGAATACAAAGGGCTGAAATAAATGAGTAGTCATTAACATAAAATAATAGAACATTTTATTAAAAATTAATATTTTTTTCTTGAACATTAATTTACCAGACACTGAATAACTGCACAAGTTAATGTGCAACGCAAATAAACCTATTTTTTCTTGTTCTCTGAAAGCGAAATATTTCCTGTTGCACACACCAAACAAGTCAGTACAAGACTAATGACGTGGCAATCGGCTGCTAAAATATTCGCTGCTAGTATTAGTGGAGAGAAATGGTGTGCCTCCATCTAAGGCATGTAAGGGAAATGAATGCAACATGATGGTAGTAATCAGTCATTAGCGAATGCTGTAGTTCATTATTAATAATTATGTATAACAGGATATTGTAAAAATTAAGTTATGAGATTTTTATTAAAATGTTTCTTACATACTGTTATTTTGTCTGGGCCGCAAAAATATTTGTTGTGGGCCTCATGCAGCCCATGGGCTGCGAGTTTGACATGCTTGGTGTAAGGAGTCATTTAAAAATTAAAGAAACTATTCTTTATTGAGCCTTTACTATGATCCAAGCCAGGGGTCCTCAAACTACTGCCCGCGGGCCACATGCAAATACAAATATTGTATTTGTTCCCATTTTGTTTTTTTACTTCAAAATAAGATATGTGCAGTGTGCATAGGAATTTGTTCATAGTTTTTTTTAAAACTATAGTCCGGCCCTCCAACGGTCTGAGGGACAGTGAACTGGCCCCCTGTTTAAAAAGTTTGAGGACCCCTGATTCAAGCACTTAAATAAAGACATATTTTTTCTCTGTTCTCTCTGTCTCTCTGAATATATATATATATATATATATATATATATATATATATATATTCTCATTTAATTCTCACAACCGTGTATTAAAAGCATTATTATCTCTTTTTAGTTAGGGCTTTTATTATCATTTTTTAATAGATGAGGAAACTGAAGCTAAGGGAAGTTATGTAATTTTCCCTAGGTCATATACCTATCAAGTGTCAGAGCTGGGACTCAAATACAAGTCCGACCACAAAGCCTGTGCTCTTTGGTGTCCAGCAGTACTTTCAAGCAAACACTTCCTTCTAATAAATGAACTTATTTTACCAATGACATCTGTTATAAATTTACAAATGCATTCCAAGCCAAAAAAAAATTAGACACAGAATTGCAAACTTTTGGTGAGTACAAAGTTAATTGAGTAGGTTGGAAGAGCTGCAGGCAGTGAAACCAGTTGGATAATTGCTGTGGTCCAGGGGAGAAAGATGAGACCCCAGACTAAGTTGGTGTGGTAGAAAGAGTGGAGGAGAAAGTAATGGATTTAAGATATATTTCTTAAAAATATATATATATGTGAATATATATTTCTTAGTTCAGGCTTCTATAATAAAGTTCCATGAACTGGGTGGTTTATAAACAGACATTTATATCTTAAAGTTCTGGAGGCTAAAAGTCCAAGATCAGGGCACCAGCATGGTTGAGTTCTGGTGAAGGCCCTCTGCACAAAAAGCAAGCTCATATATAATTTTATTGATCTCAGAAAAGAAGGGAGATGGGGAGATTGAAACATCAATGATGAGGGAGAATCATTGATTGGCTGCCTCCTGCACGCCCCCTACTGGGGATCTAGCCCGCAACCCAGGCATGTGCCCTTGACCAGGAATTGACCCGGGACCTTTCGGTCCATAGGCCGTAGGCCAACGCTCTATCTACTGAGCCAAACCGGCTTGAGCTGTCATGACTCTTATAAGGGCACTAATCTCACTCATGACCTCATCTAGTCCTAATTACCTACCAAAAGGCCCATCTCCTAATACCATCATAATGGGGGATAGGATTTCAACATAGGAATTTTTGGGGGACACCTTCAGTCTATAACAAGATAGTTCCACAGGTAGGAGTGAAAGTAATATGGCCATGTTGGCCTTTTTAAAAATGTGGCTATGCTGGTCTTCTTTTTTTTTAATTGTTTTATTGCTTAAAGTATTACAAAGGGTATTACATATGTGTCCTTTCCCCCCCCCTCCCCGCCCTTGACAATCGCTATGCTGGTCTTTTAAAAAAACTTTTTTAAATTGACTTTTGAGGGAGGGGGGAGATATCAATTTGTTGTTCCACTTATTTACGTATTCATTGGTGATTCTTGTATGTGCCCTGACCAGGGACTGAACCCCCAACATTGGTGTACCAGGACAATGCTCTAACCAACTGAGCTACCTGGCTAGGATCATCATGCTGGTCTCCTGTGTTCTTTGAACTTAATGCAGCTCGCTCCTTCCTCAGTGCCTCTGTACTATCTGATACCTTTGCCTGGGGATAGTCTTCCTCCAGGTTTTTGAATACTCAGTTTCCTTCTTGTCATCACATCTCAGCTCAAATATAACCTCTCATGATAGGAAACCAATTCACTATCTTGAAAATGCATCAATAAAGGGAGAGAATCAAGCATTTATCCTGCCTTTCCTAGATGAACTGATGAACTGAGTAACAAAATAGTAGGATGAGGGGACATGTATTTTTACATAACTATTCCAGTGAATAAAAAATAATAGTAAAATTAGAATATCACCATTCTGCAACCCTTGATAAATATATATATAGTAAGCATCAACAGCTTCTAAGATTACAAAAAGACAGACATCAAACATTATATCTATCCTATAAGCATACCAAAGGGATGGAACTCGAGTTTGATCTAGTCTTTGGATCCAGTTGCCAATCTGTAGGAAATGTAGAGGAACTGCATGATAACTGTGCAATTAGCAAAATCCACAGTGAGAAACTGAGTTCTTCCACAAAAAAAATAACCTCTGAGAGAGACCTTTTTTTTATAATCCTCATTCGAGGATATGTTTTTTTATTTTTTATTTTAAGAGAGAGAGAGAGAGAGAGAGAGAGAGAGAGAGAGATGGATGTGAGAGAGAGACATTGATTGGTTGCCTCCCGTATGCACCCTGACCAGGGATCGAACCCTCAACTTAGGTATGTGTCCTGATCAGGAATCAAACCCACAACCTTTTGGTGCACATGACGATGCTTCAACCAACTGAGCCACCCAGTCAGGACTCAGAGAGGCATTTCTTGACCTTGATATCTAAATTGGCACCTACTATCCAAGTTACTATCATATTGCCCTGTTTGATTTTCACCATAGCCCATATCAACTGAGGTTTCCCTACATAAGAAGCAATATAGCATTAACAGTTAAGAGAACAAACTAACATCAGGCTGCCCTGGTTCAAATCTTGATTCCTCCACTTACTATTTGACCTTAAACTACTTAAGAGCTATGTGCCTCAGTTTCCACAATTATAAAATGGGATAAACAACAGTGTCTCTATCATAGGGTCATTAGGAGTATTAAATGAGTTAACTTATCTAAAGAGCTTAGCACCTGCCCTAGCCGGTATTGCTCAGTTGTTAGAATGTTGGCCAGAGGACTGAAGGATTGCAGGTTTGCTGATCAAGAATACGTACCTCAGGCCCTAACTGATTTGGCTTAGTGGATAGAGCATCAGCCTGCGGACTGAAGGGTCCTGGGTTCGATTCCAGTCAAGGACACATGCCTGAGTTGTGGGCTTGATCCCCAGTAAGGGGCGTGCAGGAGGCAGCCGATCAATGATTCTCTCTCATCATTGATGTTTCTATTAACAATAACTGTAATCAACAAACGTTATATCACTCTCGCTTTCGCTGCGTACCGGTCCGGAACCTATATATATATATATATATTTTTTTTTTTTTTTTTTTTTTTTTTAAAAAGAATACATACCTCGGTTGCAGGCTTGATCCCTAACCCAGGTCAGGGTGCATGTGGGAGGCAACCAATCGATGTGTCTCTCTCACATTGATGTTTCTCTCTCTATCTCCCCACTTCCCTTCCACACTCTAAAAATCAATGAAAAAAATATCCTGCGGTGAGGATTAATAATAAATGAATGAATGAATAATAAATAGCTTGGCACAAAACCTAGCATAGGATAAACGTAAAAGTGTTAACTATTATTGCACAATTATTTTTACTTGTATATTATTTATTTCTTTCACTAGTATATAAGTCTGTTTTTCTGCAAGATTCCCACCATCTAAAACTGCCTAGCATGTACATAATATGTGCTCATAAATATTTGTTGAGTTAGGGGTCTGAATTAGGGTGGCAAAGAATAGACAAGAAAGAGACATGTAAGATATTATTTAAAAGGAGGAAAAAATACCTTGCACTTGATTTTTTTCTGATAGGGGAGGGAAGGGTATAAGACAACTACCCTAAGGCTTATAGCTTAAGTAATAGGTAGAAGGCTAGTGCTTTGAACAGAAATGGGAAAATGAGGAACTAGAACTAATACTGTTTGAATATTATGATAATGAATTTTTTTAGATACAAGTTTGAAGTGATGGCAAAACATGACTGCAGCCAGCACCGGTTTGGCTCAGTAGATAGAGCGTCGGCCTGTGGACTGAAGGGTCCCGGGTTCGATTCCGGTCAAGGGCATGTACCTTGGTTGCGGGCACATCCCCAGTGGGGGGTGTGCACGAGGCAGCTGATCAATGTTTCTCTCTCATCGATGTTTCTAACTCTCTGTAAAAAAAAATCAATAAAATATATATTAAAAAAAAACACATGCCTGCAAATGCTAGCAGGCAGTTAATTGTAAATGCAGAATTCGAGTTCATGAGAAAACTCTAGCAATGAAGATAGATTTGAACATTGTCTACATCAATGTGACACTTAAATATTCAACTTCTGGTAGGAGCTTCCTTCATCTTTACAAAACAACTTGCAGAAGTGAATACAATGGAAAACAAAATATTTGAACACTTAAATTTATTCTTCAGAAGAAGTCACTGTTACCAGTTTGGTGTGTATCCTTCAAACATTTTGTATGCATTTGCAAACATATATTGGCATACAACAAGTAGAGACATGGTAAAAGTGTGAGTGAATACCTACATACCAATCTGGAATCATCTATATATATAAAAGCCTAAGCAACTGAATGACCGGTTGACTGGTCGCTATGACACACACTGACCACCAGGGGGCAGACGCTCAATGCAGGAGCTGCCCCTTGGTGGTCAGTGAGCTCCCACAGCAGGAGTGCTGCTCAGCTGACTGACAGGTGCCAGATGCCGGGCTCACCGCAACACTACCAAGCAGCTGCCAGCTGCTTCGCACACTACTACATCCCTCAGGGGATGTCAGACTGCCGGTTTCAGCCCGATCCCCAAAGGGGTCCTGGATTGCAAGAGAGTACAGACCAGGCTGAGGGACCCCACCAGTGCACGAATCCATGCACCAGGCCCCTAGTTCAGTAATATTTTTCAGTATCTTGTTTAATCTTTAAGCATATCACTTAATAGTCCTTGAAGATATTTCCATGTTAATATGTATAAATCTCAAAAAATATGTATAGATCTCTGACAATCTTTTTTGTGCTGCATAGTACTTTAATATATGGATATGCCATAATTTATTCCCCTATTGATAAACACTTAGGTTGTTTCCAATTTTTTGTTATTACAAATTTTGCAGCATTGATAATCATTATACATTATCTTTGAATATGTGTGTTAATATTTTTTGTGTGTGTGTTAAACAAAACTTTTATTGAGGGAGAAGAGTACCAAGTGGCTATCTTCCAGAGGTCCTTGAGCCTCAGATCTCAGGAAGTGGGGCCTCTAGGTCAGTGATCTCTTAGGAAAGGACTAGAATGAGGTTCCCTGGCCAGGCTATCTTCCTCACATGCTATGCTAAACAGATCCTGGTTCCATGTTTCTAGGTTGAGGCCTGACCTGTGGACTCACAGGCAAGGTCTGCAGTCCCCACAGTCTGGTCTTCAGAGGTGGCCCCATGGGGCAGGTTTGTATACTTGAGGGAAGAGCCACAGGACAGATGTGCTGGGTAGTATCTCCGGTTGGTGACCATCTTGGAGAGCACTGCTTGGGGAAAATCCACATGGCAGCGGGATGCTAATGCTACCAGGTACATGAGGACATCACTAAGCTCCTCTTGAAGGGCTGCCCATTTCTTAGGGGGGCAGGCTTGGGGACGAGGCTCCTCATCGGGCTCCCACTGAAAGAGCTCTGCCAGTTCCCCCACTTTCCTCACCAAGGCCAGGAGGAGGTGCCAAGGCTGGTGACTTGGTCCCAGTCTCTTTCAGCAGCAAAATCAGCATGGAGGCAGCGACTGGTATAGGAGAAAGGGGTGGAAGCCCCAGTCCCAGGGTTAGGGCATGGGGGAGGAGATACCGGGCCCAGGCAGCTATTTCTGATATGTAATGGAGGAATGGGTGTTCAGTGGGGGTTCTGCAACTAACCCCTTGAATGACCTTAAGTCATGTCTTTTCTAGGGGATTATAAAATGGACAATCCCCTACACAGACCCTAAACTCTATGGAAACCCCTGAATATTTGTGCTTATGTGTTTTTTTAAATCTTCACTCAAGGATATATTTTTAATTGATTTTAGAGAGTAAGGGAGAGAGAGAAAAAAATCAACGTCAGAGAGAAACATCAATCACTTGCTTCCTGTACTCGCCCTAACAACCCAGGTATGTCCACTGACCAGGAATCAAACCCTTTGGTGCACGGGAGGGTGCTCCAACCAACTGAGCCACACTGGCCAGGGCTATGCTAATATTTGAGGATAGATTCATAGAAGTGGGGTTGCAGGAAAGAAGACATACTCATTCTTTTTATTTTTAATATACATATTTTTTATTTCAGAGAAGAAAGGAGAGGGAGAGATAGAAACATCAATGATGAGAGAGAATCATTGATCAGCTGCTTTCTGCACACCCCCTACCGGGGACTGAGCCCACAACCCAGGCATGTGCCCCTGACTAGAATCGAACTCAGGACCCTTCAGTCTGCAGGCTGACACTCTATCCATTAAGCCAAACTGGCTAGGGCCACATTCTCACATATCTAAAATATTAATAGATGCTGCTCAATTTTCCTCCCCAAAGGCTGTTCCATGTAAATTGTTTCTAAATGTTGATTAGATCCAGGGGCTTGATTAAATTTAGATGCAGGTTCTATTTCCTCTTTGTGGGGGCAAAGATATATCATAGGTAGTGTTGTACACTTCAGTAAATAGAGTCTCTTGGTCCTTTTAAGATCTTCTCGCAGTGGTTCTCAACCTTCTGGCCCTTTAAATACAGTTCCTCATGTTGTGACCCAACCATAAAATTATTTTCGTTGCTACTTCATAACTGTAATGTTGCTACTGTTATGAATCGTAATGTAAATATCTGATATGCAGGATGGTCTTAGGCGACCCCTGTGAAAAGGTCGTTCGGCCGCCAAAGGGGTCTCGACCCACAGGTTGAGAACCGCTGTATCTAAAGTATCACTATAATGTGTCTGGGTGGGGATTTCTTTCTTTTTCCTGTTTGGGATTCCTGAATCTTGAAGATCAATATCTTTTATCAATTCTCAGCTAGTTTATCTTCAAATACTGCTGTTCCACTGTTTTCTTTATTCTTCCCCTGAACTCAAATTAGACATCACCTGTAAGCTTGAGCTTTAAAACAGGCTGTAGGCTACCAGGGATCAGATGACTTCAGAGCAAAAGTCTGCTCCAGTATTTACCCAGTAGAGTTTCAGTTATTCATTGTTTCCTCTACTTTTCTGCCAGTGCACCATATATGTGTGCATAGATGGAGATATATTGATCTCTACACACACTTAAAATATATCTTTAAATTAATTCTATATCACTATAGAATTAACCTTATTCCTTTTCATTTTTCATTTATTTAGGTATAACTTACATATAGTAAAATACACAAATATTAAGTATACATTTTAATATATGGATACACCTATGTGACCTCCCTCAGGTCAAAATAAAGAACATTTCTAGCAACACAAAAGGCTGACTCCTTGTGCCCCCTTTTGGTCATTACCCACTCCCAAGATTAAACACACTCTGACTTCTATCATCATAGATTAGTTTTGCCTGTGTTTGAATTTCATATAAATGGACTCATACAGAGTATGTACTCTTAAAAATAGAAAAAAATACACAAAAAACAAACCAAAAAGAGTATGTACTCTTTTGCCTCTGACTTCTTTCATTCAATATTATCTGTGAGCTTCATCTATGGTGTCAAATATAACTGTAGTTTGTTCTTTTTCATTGCTGTGTAGAATTCTACCTTCTTAAAATTAACTTGTCTTATGTATATACTAGAGGCCCAGTGCATGAATTTGTGCATGGGTGGGGCTGGCTGGCCCTGCCCTAATCAGGGCCGATTGGGGTGGGGCTAGCAAGGGGGAGGGGCTGGGGGAGATTGGGCGCTGGCCCCGCCCCCGATTGGGGTGAGGGGGCTGATTGGAGGCAGGGCCAGCCTGGGGGAGGGGCGGCGGGAGGTTGGCTGGCCGACTCTTCCCCTGATCAGGGGCTGGGCTGGGCTGGCCAGGGGGAGGGGCCATGGGAGATTGGCCGGCAGCCCCATCCCTGATTGAGGTGGGGGGGTTGATCCAGAGCTGAGTCCGGCCGGGGGGAGGGACCACCCCCATTTGGGCTGGTTGGCTGGCTGCAGTGCGTGTCATAGCAACCAGTTGTTCTGGTCACTTGGTTTTTATATATATAGACTAGTAGCCCGGTGCACGAAATTCATGCACTGGGGTGGGGGGGGGAAGGGGCCCCTCAGTCTGGCCTGCACCCTCTCCAATCCGGAACCCCTCAGGGAATGTCCAACTGCCTGTTTGTTTCCACACTTTTAACAGATGACAGCTCCATTGTTGTTTCTTTCTTCTTATGCTTAAAACCATTGGAATTAGTAGGTATTCGAAGTGTGTATACATTTTGGGGGGACACCCTGTATATCTCTAGTCAGCGGTGAAAGGAACCAACAGCGGATTTGGAACCCCCAGACAGGGAACCTGGCTCACTCCCCGCATGTCTCCCCACTTCACTTTCCACCTTCCTGTGTAGCGGGAGAATCAATGTTTTCTCTCATTAATTCAGAAAAGCACGTCCTGTCACCCGCTGCCCGGCAGGAATGCGCTAGGCCCCAAGCAAGCGAGGCTCAGTCAGGGCAGCCTTTGCTCATGGGTGCTGGCACCCTTTAGTGCACATTCCTCCTCTGCAGTAGCCCTGACTATCCCACTGTTTCACTGAGAGGACGGAATTCCTCTCTGCCTCTGGGCTCTTGATCTTGAACGCTGACCGAAGGCACCTCAGCGAGGGCCACCCGTGCCCACCAGGTGTGTCTGTCTGCACCTGCTCCTGCCTCAGCACCTGCATTAACCCCCTAGAGGTGATCTCGTAGCTGCTCTGGCCTCCATGGGAACAGGGCATCACCACTCTGCCATCTCACTGTCATCTCACAGGCACCCACCCTCAGCACCCAGAACACCCAGACACTCTCCAAAGGATGTGAGGGTGTCGGAGGGGATGTGTGCACATCCTGTGGGGGACTTAGGCATGCTGGGGTTGATGGAAGTGCGGCGGAGGGGTGGGGGGAACTTGTGCGCGCCTTGGTCTGCGACTGTTGCAGGCACGCAAGGGTGACAGTGTGCTGGGGGACGTTTGCACTCCAGGGGGGAAGGAAAGGATGTGCGCACCGGAGGCCTGTGGCTTCGCAGATCTGCAACCCCCCGTGGTGCGGCCAGGAGGACGTCAATCTGGCCTGCCACGGTGGCTGTCCTTGCAATCCCGCACCTTCTGGGCCAGGAGGTGGGACTTGCGCAGCCACTCCTCAGCGCTGATGGCCTGCAGGCGCTACTTCAGCTCGGGCCCACAGGCTCCGCTTGGCGCACTCAAGGCTGCCACCGCAGCTATGTGGGGAGTCCAGGCCGCCCTCTGCCAGCCCGCCTCCCCTGCCCAGAGGCTCTCCATGCGCTGCCCACAGGCCTGGAGCAGCCTGGGCGGGGCGGGACACCAGCGTGCACTGCTCACCTGCCCGGAGTGACCAGGGCTGGGCGGAAGCCAGGCTTCCCGCCCCGTCCCGGCCGCTCCTTGCCTCCACATGCTGCGCACCAGCTTGGAGTGGCCAGGGCTGGGCAGAAGCCAGGCATCCTGCCCCACCAAACCCCAGCCACTGCGCCCCTGTGCCCGCTGCCCACCGGCCTGGATTAGCCAGGGCGGGGTGGTGCAGGACGCCTGCCCCCAGCAGCTCAGCGCCTGTGCATGTGTGCGCTGCCCACAGGCCCGCCATCTTTGTCGGGTTAATTTGCATATCACTCCGATTGGCTGGTGGGCGTGGCTTGAGCGTAGTGGAGGGACAGATAATTTGCATGTTTCTCTTTTATTATATAGGATTATAATTTAGTTAATCCTCTATTGATGGATATATAAATGGTTTTCAGCCTTTTGTTATCGCAAACACTACTGTAGTGCATATGTTTATTTATGCATCTTTGCTAATATGTGTAAGTATATCAGTCGGATAAAATCCTAGATGTGTAAGTGCTAGGTAAAGATTAGGTGCCTTATTAGTTTAAGTAGATATTGACAGATTGCCTTTCAAAGAGGGTGTATAAATTTATACACTCACCATTAGTATATATGAGGACATGTTCCCAACATCCTTGCTGACAATTAACAAATATTTTTATCTCTGACAATTTGACAGGTAAAATATAGAAACCTATAATTAATAAATATTTTTATTTAATTTTTTAAAACATATTTTTATTGATTTCAGAGAGGTAAGGAAAGGGAGAGAGAGAAACATTGATGAGAGGGAACATAGATCAGCTGCCTCCTGCACACCCCTTACTGGGGATTGAACCTGCCACTTAGGTATGCTCCTTGACGGGGAATTGAACCAGCGACCTCTAGGTGCATGGGACCACACTCATCCAACTGAGCCACACCAGCTGGGCAATAATTATTTCTATTTTAATTAAAAATATATGCACATGGCTCTGGCTGGTATAGTTCAGTTGGTAGGAGTATCTTCCCATACACTGAAAGGTTGTGGATTCAATTCCCGGTCAGGGCACATACGGGAGGCAACTGATTGCTGTTTCTCACATCGATATTTCTCTCTATCTCTATCTCTATGTCTATCTCTAACTCTATCTATCTCTATCTATATATCTCTATCTCCCTTACCCCCTCTAAAAAAGTCAATGAAAAATGTCCTTAGGTGAGGATAAAAAAAGTTTTTAATTAAAAAAATGAAAATATATGCACATGGTAAAAAAAAGTCAAGCAATTATAAAAAGGTAAACAATAAAAGTTATATACTACCCCTACTCCTATTTCCTAGTTCCCTTTCCAGAGACCATCACTGTTGTCTGTTTGTTGTATATGTTCTAGATATATTCTATACAAATCAGGCATATGCAAGTATAAATGGGTGTATATATGTGTGCGCACATATGTTTGGATATCTCTGTCCATCTGGTTTGGTTTATTGATGAAAACGGAAGTTTCCCTTTTCCACGTAAAAATATATCAATACCTACATATACACATCACTTCTCCCTTTTATTTCACAAATGGTAGCAGGCTATTAACTTTACTTTTTTCACTTAATATATCTCTTAGATTGTGTCATATCAGTAGATTTACCGCTGTCTTACTCTTTCATATGGCTACATAATTTATTTAACCAAATCTAGGCATTTCAGTTGTTTCCAATATCCTGTTATTACAAACAGTCTCTTTGAACATACTTATTTGTGTACATGTACCAGTATATTTGTAGGATAAATTCTTAGAAGTATGGTTCTGGATCAAAGTATATTGTGACTAATGTGATTCCCTGCCCAACATCCATTCTGTCTTCCCCATTGTTTAGCAGTTATAAAGTTTGAAGGGGTGTAATTGATCTCACCTCCAGCTTTTGGCAAGTGGTACCACCATGTAACCCAATCAGTGTAAGTCCATCCCTATATGCCTCAATGATTGGTTTAGGCAACCCAGGCCTTAGCCAATCAATGCATACCATTGTCCTGTCAAGAAGATTGTTCAGGAATGGGCCACTGACCCAATTCAAATTCTTAAAATGTTAGAGGGTATTTGTTGAAGTATTTGGAGGAAGAATTTTTTTGTTTTAGTTCTTTGCTCTTCTGAGAGACATAACAGAAGGCCAGCTTTGTCTCATCTTTTGGACATTGTGATATGGCTGATGTGAAGTCTTCAAATGCTGCAGCCTTTTTGCTACTGAGAAGGGAGTCAAATTTACCTTGAAGCTCACACTGTGGAAGGGTGAACTGACAGATGGAAAAAAAAATTAGGTCTTTGGTTATATTGTTGATCCATGCAATCAAACCAATTGCAAAGCCTGCTCATCCCCTGGAATTTGCAGTTGTACATATCAATAAATCCTCTTTATTGTTTAAGCCTATTGGAGTTGGGTTTTCTGTTACTTACCAATAAAAAAGGCATATTTACGTTTAAAATGTTTTGACAAGCTGCCTTCCAAAAGTTATATTAATTTACAATCCAATAAAATATGAGTGTCTGTTTCTCCACACACTTGCAAAAACAATACATTATCAGACTTTCTGATATTGTCATTTTTATAGGAAAAGAGTGGTACCATATTTTTAGCACAATTTTTCTCATGAATAAGGTTAAGCTTTCTAATATGCTTAAGTCACATGTATTTCCTGTGTGTGTGTGTGTGTGTGTGTGTGTGTGTGTGTGTGTACTGTTGCCTAGTTTTCTATTTCTATTTATCTTTTTCTTATTGCTTTGTAAAAGCTTTTTACACTACAAAACCCAGGGCTTTATCATATCGGTTGAAATATATTTTCTGAGTTTCTTCTTTAACTTTTGACATTTTTTAGAAATGTTTTTATTGATTTCAGGGAGGAAGGAAGGAGGGAGAGATAGAAACATCGATGATGAGAGGGAATCATTGATCAGCTGCCTCCTGCATGCCCCACTCTGGGGATTGAGTCCACAACCCAGGCATATGCCCTGACCGGGAATCGAACCGTGACCTCCTGGTTCATAGGTCGATGTTCAAATACTGAGCCTTGCCGGCCAGGCTTTATTTTTGATATATTTTTTTAATTAAATCTTTATTGTTCAGATTATTACAGTTGTTCCTCTTTTCCCCCCATAGTTTCCCTCCACTCGGTTCCCACCCCACCCTCTGCTCTTACCCCACCCCCACTGTCCTCATCCATAGGTGTACGATTTTTGTCCAGTCTCTTCCCGCACCCCCACACCCCATTCCCCCCTGAGAATAGTCAGTCCACTCCCTTTCTATGCTCCTGATTCTATTATATTCACCAGTTTATTCTATTCATTCGATTATTTATTCACTTGATTTTTAGATTCACTTGTTGATAGATGTGTATTTGTTGTTCATAATTTGTATCTTTACCTTTTTCTTTTTCTTCTTCTTCTTAAAGGATACCTTTCAGCATTTCATATAATACTGGTTTGGTGGTGATGAACTCCTTTAGCTTTTTCTTATCTGTGAAGCTCTTTATCTGCCCTTCAATTCTGAATGATAGCTTTGCTGGGTAGAGTAATCTTGGTTGTAGGTTCTTGCTATTCATCACTTTGAATATTTCTTGCCACTCCCTTCTGGCCTGCATAGTTTCTGTTGAGAAATCAGCTGACAGTCGTATGGGTACTCCCTTCTGGGTAACTGTTTTTCTCTTGCTGCTTTTAAGATTCTCTCTTTGTCTTTTGCTCTTGGCATTTTAATTATGATGTGTCTTGGTGTGGTCCTCTTTGGATTCCTTTTGTTTGGGGTTCTCTGTGCTTCCTGGACTTGTAAGTCTATTTCTTTCACCAGGTAGGGGAAGTTTTCTGTCATGATTTCTTCAAATAGGTTTTCAATATCTTGCACTCTCTCTTCTTATGGCACCCCTATAATTCGGATGTTGGTACGCTTGAAGTTGTCCCAGAGGCTCCTTACACTATCTTCATATTTTTGGGTTCTTTTTTCTTTTTGCTTTTCCAGTTGGGCATTCTTTGCTTCTTCGTATTTCAAATCTTTGACTTGATTCTTGCAATCCTCTAGTCTGCTGTTGGAACTCTGTATATTATTCTTTATTTCAGTCAGTGTATGCTTAATTTCTAGTTGGTCCTTTTTCATAACCTCGAGGGTCTCACTAGATTTATTGAGGGTCTCACTAAATTTATCAGTGGTTTCTAGAAAATTCTTGAAAAAACCTTATAACCGTGGTTTTGAACTCTATATCCAGTAGTTTGCTGTCCTCCATTTCTGTCATTTGTGACCTGTTTCTTTGTCTCCGCATTTTGCATGCTTCCCTGTGTTGATAGAGTGGCTTTGTGTGCTATGTGTCCTATAGGGCCCAGTGGCTCAACCTCCCCAATTACCTGAGTTGGACACTCTTGGTGCACCCCTTTGTGGGCTTTGTGCACAGTCTTGTTGTAGTTAAGCCTTGATTGTTGTAGGTATCACTGGGAGGAATTGACCTCCAGGCCAATTGGCTTTGAGAATCAGCTGTGTCTACAGTGGGAGAACTTCTGTGCTGGAGAGTCTTCCCCCTGAGTGTGTCCCTTATGGATCTGAGAGGTTGTAATCTGGATGGTCCCACTCTGACCACTAGGTACACGGGCTCTTGGATCTCTAAGGAGGTGCTAATTTAGCCTCTTCCTGAAGTTACCCAGCAGGAGCTATGGAGAGATCTGCAGATTCCTCTTCTTTGTTTGGGGTTTGGAGGTGCCCAGATGAGGCCCAGCTGTGAAGTAATGCAAGCTGCTGTGGGGCCTTGGGCCTTCTCTTGGAAGTTCTGGGTCTGTCTGGCCCAGCTGCAGTTTGTTAGGTAATTTTAGATTGCAAAGGGCCAGGCCATTCATATGCAAAAGCCTCTGCCACAGCTTTGGTGGGGCAGGGACTCAGGGAATCAACAGGGTGGAGCAAACAGCTATGGCTGATCCTCAGCCCTGCCCTATGAGGCCCTGGGTCTCAGTGTCCAAGTAATCGCTGCAAGCACCTCTGAGAGAAAGCTGCCCTCAAGTTCCGACCGATGCCAGACAGTCCAGTTTCTCCTCGTATGTCCCCAGAGACTCGCCCGGAACTGGAGTTCAGAGCTGTCAGGAGCTTGTGTCTCCCTCCCGATTGAAAAAGAACTGCGTCCTCAGTTGCCAGCCCTTTCCATGTGCGCCACGTCCTCAGTTGCCAGCCCTTTCCACGTGCGCTGTGTCCTCAGTTGCCAGCCCTTTTCGCATGCGCCTCCGTACCTCTGCACTTTACTTCTGCACCTCCTCTGAGTCTCAGTGTGCTTTTCTCTTTCCTTCTAGTTGTAGAATTTCCACTCAGCCAGCCTTCCTGTGGTTCTGGGTGATGTCTGTTTTGTCTTTTAGTTGTATTTTTGAAGTGGTTGTGCAAGGCAGCAATTTCCGGTGTTTACCTATGCCGCCATCTAGGTTTCTCTCCTTGTGTTATGTTTTAAAATCAGAAAGTTCTAGTCCTCCAACTTTGTTCTTTTTCAAGATTGTTTTGACTATTTAGAGTCCCTTAAGATTCCATATGAATTTTAGGATGTATTTTTCTATTTCTAGAAAAAAAATCTATTGGGATTTTCATTGGGATTGCATTGAATCTGTACTGTGGATCACTTTGAGGAGTATTTTCATCATAATAATATCAAGTCTTTCAATCCATGAACACAGGATAACTTTCCATTAAAAATATGTTTTTATTGATTTCAGAGAGGGAGAGAGAGATAGAAACATCAATGATGAGAGAGAATCATTGATTGGCTGCCTCCTGCATGCCCCCTACTGGGGATTGAGCCCGCAACCTGGGCATGTGCCCTGACCCAGGAATCCAACTGTTACCTCATGGTTCATGGGTCGACACTCAGCCATTGAGCCACACCATCTTTCCATTTTTAAAAAAATGTCTCTTCAACCCCAGCCCTTCTTCTTCATCCAGCCTCCCCAAACGGCCAGCAGACAGGAAGCCCCTACATGGGGGTGGTTATAACCCTTTGTCTGGGGAAGGAGGAGGAGCCTGCACGTGGAGACCTGGATGCCGAGGCCCATCATCTGGCGGATGAGGCTAAGAAAGCCTTGCCCGTGTCACTCGACACGAAGCAAGCCCAGCCCTCACCCCCAACCCCCTTCAATTGCCTTACGCACCCTTTCTCACAGTGATCAACCAAGCCCAGGGGGCAATGTGGCTCACTTCTGTCCTCCACCACCTGCACAGCACCCACCAGGCAACAGCGGGCCCCCACCTCTGAAGGAGGCACCTGACTCAATCAGTAAAGAACACTGGGACTTAGAGGAACGGCCCCCCTCTCACACAGCCCTTCGCTGCTGCTAGGACAGTCTCTGTGATAGGTTGCGTCGAATGACGTCCTCCTTGTAAATGGTGAAGCCACCACCAAGGATTACCGAGGCTCACAGTTGATGGGGTTCCTGTAGACCTGCTTTCATGTACAGAACACTTTGGAAGGTATAAACGTTTTAAAGCTGCAAAAAAAAAAAAAAAATGTCGCCGTAGCCGGTTTGGCTCAGTGGATAGAGCGTCGACCTGCGGACTGAAGGGTCCCTGGTTCGATTCCGGTCAAGGACATGTACCTTGGTTGCGGGCACATCCCCAGTGGGGGGTATGCAGGAGGCAGCTGATCGATGTTTCTCTCTCATCGATGTTTCTAACTCTCTATCCCTCTCTCTTCCTCTCTGTAAAAAATCAATAAAAAATATATTTAAAAAAATGTCTTCTTTAGTTCAGCAATGTTTTGTGGTTTTCATTACTAGTGTATAGAAATGATACTGATTTTTGTGTGTGTTGATTTAGTATCCTACAACTTTGCTGAATTTATTAGCAAAGCAGTTTTGTGGAATCTTTAGGGTTTCTGCATATAAGATCACATCATCTATGAATAGAGATACTTTTACTTCTTCCTTTCCAACCTGGTTTCCTTTTATTTCTTGTTCTTGCCTGATTGCTAGTTAGAACTTCCACTATTATGTTAATAGACATAGCAAAGGAAGATATTCCTGATCTTATAGGAAAAGCTTTCAGTCTTTCACCATTGTGTGTAATGTTAGTTGTGGGTTTTTCATATATGGCCTTTATTATGTTGAGGAAGTGTCCTTCTATTCTTAGTTTATTAAGTATTTTTACCAAGAAAGAGTTTTGGATTTCATTAAATGCTTTTTCTGGGTCTATTGAGATGATCGTGTGATTTTTATTCTTTATTATGTTAACTAGAGGCCCAGTGCATGAAATTCGTGCACTGGTAGGGTCCCTAGCGGCTGCCAGCTGCCCCACCCCGGCCCCCTGGTTGAACTCCTGGAAGAACTCCAGTGGAGGGGACAATTTGCATAATAAGCTTTTATTATATAGGACTAGAGGCCCGGTGCACAAAAATTTGTGCACTCGGGGGGGGAGGGGGGGTCCCTCAGCCCAGCCTGTGCCCACTCCTTTTTTTCTTTTTTCTTTTTTCTTCTGGGCCAGCTTTAGCTCTGGCTCTAGCTCTGAGGCTTCCGCTGCTGGTTTGTTTGCCGTTCTATAATCGAAACAATGTATAACTTCAGCTCTGAGATCCCGGCTGGCTATATTTGTTACAAAGTTTCAAACTGCCAGCTCAGAGGCCGGCAGCGCAGGCGGGGAACGTTGGAGTCTGCAGTCACTGAAGCAAGCAAGCCTCATGTTCGCTTCCAGCTGCCTGGCTGCCGGCCGCCATCTTGGCTGACAGTTAATTTGCATAAGGATATGCTGATTAGCCAATGGGAAGGGTAGCGGTCGTACGCTAATTACCATGTTTCTCTTTTATTAGTGTAGATGTGGCATGTTACATTTATTGATTTGCATGTGTTGTACCACTCTGCATCCCAGAGACAGATACCATTTGCTTGTGGTATATGATCCTTTTAATATACTGTTGAAATAAGTTTGCTAGTATTTTGTTGAGGATTTTTGCATCCGTGTTCATCAGAGATCCTGGCCTGTAGGTTTCTTGTGCTGTCTTTGTCTGGCTTTGGTATGAGGATGATGCTGGCTTCATATAATGAGTTAGGAAATGTTTCCTCCTCTTCAATTTTTTGGAAGAGTTTGAGAAGGATTGGTTTTAATTCTTCAAATGTTTGGTTGAATTCACCAGTGAAGCCATCTGGTCCTGAGCTATTCTTTATTAGGAAATCTTTGATTACTGATCCAATCTCCTTGCTAGTTATAGGTATTTTCAGATTTTCTATTTCTTCATGGGTTGGTTTTGGTAGACTGTGTGTGAAAGGGACATGCTTATTTCCTCTATCCATAGAATACTTTTGTATTCCAAGTGTGTGGATGTTTTTCCCACACCAAGTAATTATCCAGGTCTCGGTAGATACCAACTGGGTGGTCTACAATTTAACTCAATTCTGACACTATCTACCTTACTTACTATATTACTGGTTTATTATAAAAGGATAAAGCTCAGAAACAATATGGGCCTGGAAGGCACAGTTCCCCCTTTATCCCTGAGTTTTGGGATTGGGGGAGCAGAATGATTGTTTGGGACCTGGGAACTTGTGTGAAGTGTTGTGGAAAGAAGGGGCAGGGGTTGAAATTAGTTGGCTCTTACTGACCCCCAGTGAGATTGTGGTCCCCTCACTGCAACTTTTCTTCACTTTTCTTAAAGGCATTTTGTTTCTTTAAAGTCTGTACAGCAAGAGCAACTTTTTGTCAAAAAATGAGAAATGGAAAAAAAGGAATAATGATATGGAAAAAGTACACAAAGGCATGGGGGAAGGAGTGTGGAGCCCCCTCTCAGCACCTCCACATGATCACCAATCTGTAAGTTCTCCAAACCTCTTCTATGAGAATTTTTATGGAAGCTTCATTACATCAGCATGATTGATCAAATCATATGCCATTGGTGATTAAGTCAATCTCCAGCCCCTCTCTTCCCCAGATGGGGCTGAAAGTTCCAATCCTCTAATCATATGATTGGTTCCCCTAGCCACCCCCCCCCAATTCCTGAAGCTATTCAGAAGCCCCTACCCACCAGTCATCTGCTTTATTTCTTGTTGAAGTCTTTTCTTTCTACATTGATCTGTCTGACTTAATTATCCATTCTTGAAGTGAACTGTTAAAGGTTCCAACATGTAAAACTGTCTATTTCTCCCTTCAATACTGTTAATTTTTGCTTCATATATTTTAGGACTCTGTTGTTAGGTTAATATATATTCTATATTCTTGCTGGGTCAAACCTTTTAGTAATATGTAATGTCCACCTGACGTTCATAAGTAATATAGCTACCATTTAGCATTATGCTGGAAGTCTTAACCAATACAGTGAAATGAGAAATCAAAATAAGAGGTATAGCCCTAGCTGGTTTGTCTCAGTGGATAGAGTGTTGGACTGTGGACTGAAGAGTCCCAGGTTCGATTCTAATCAAGGGCACCTGTCCGGGTTGTGGGCTTGATCCCCAGTAGGGGGCATGCAGGAGGCATCTTATCAATGATTCTCTCTCATCATTGATGTTTCTATCTCTCTCTCCGTCTCCCTTCCTCTCTGAAATCAAGAAAAAATAAACAAAACAAAACAAAATAAGAGGTATAAATATTGGCAAGGTAAACATAAAACTGTCATTATTTCAAATCAACATACAAGTTGATTAAACACACACACACACACACACACACACACACAAATATCTATGTTGCAAGATGGCCACTTATTAAATATAATAAAAAACTCAATAACTTTCCTAAATATAAGCAACAACTAAGTAGAATATGTTATAAAAAGAAATTCCAGCTCAGCTGGCATGGCTCAGTGGTTCAATTCCCAAAGACCCAACAATTCCACTCCTAGGTATTTCTCAAGAGAAATGAAAACATATGTTCATAAAAAGTCTTATATACAAATATTCATAGCAGCTTTATCCATTACGGCCCCAAACTGAAAAATTGTTATACATCCTTGCAATTGAATACCACTTTGTTGGTGGTTAATTTGCATATCACGCTGATTAGCCAATGGGAGGCATAGCGAAGGTACGGTCAATTACCATGTTTGTCTATTATTAGGATATTTAAATGCCATTTAACAAAGAAAAATCAACAAAAAAAAATGAGTTCGTGTGTCACCTCTGACACGCATGTCATAGGTTCGCCATCACTGGCCTAGGGCTAGCTGGTAATTTCACAACATGAGCCCAGCCTATGAGGGAACATTTATTAAAGCTGGGGACAGTAAAACAAGAAAGGGCTTAGCATAGAAGAAGCAACAGGAGAATCTAGATAGGCTAGGCTGCCCTAGCTCTCTGGGAAGTCAGAGAAAAGGGGGCCTTGGTTTCAGGTTCAGGAATTAGCCTGAGACAAGGGGCTGTTGCCCATTGCTTCTCTGATTGCAAGCCTCATGGGGTCCTTTAGGGTTTACAATGGTTCTCAACCTGTGGGTCGCGACCCCTTTGGCGGTCGAACAACCCTTTCACAGGGGTCGCCTAAGAACATCCTGCATATCAGATATTTACATTACGATTCATAACAGTAGCAACATTACAGTTATGAAGTAGCAACAAAAATAATTTTATGGTTGGGTCACAACATGAGGAACTGTATTTAAAGGGCCAGAAGGTTGAGAACCACTGGTAGAAGATGCATACCTGTGGGGGAAGAAGAGGAGAAAGGGAATGGCAGGGGCTGCTCCCCAGAGGGAGAGCACCCACTGGATCCTTTTTCTTGAGGCTTTATCTCTTTCTTGCAGGTGGAAATCTTAGGGGAGATCTCAGGGGAGGGTTTCAACAGAATATTCATCAGTTTTCTAGGTGTGCTCCTTCAGGGTCGTGATCTCCACTGATTGGTTAGTGTCAGGGCAGGGTTTCATTAGTCATTGCAGCTGGTCCTGGTGTCGCCCACCTGGTTTTGCTGCTTTTCTGGGCCTGGAGCTGAAATACAACTGATATCTAGATGTTATTTCTAGGGAGGTGACCTTTTGTAAATTGCTTTGTCATTTTGTTTAGCTATCTATCTCAGTTTCCCTATTTCACTTGTCCTGGCTTACTGGTTTGTTTCAGAGACAGTAAAAAGATCAGTGGTTGCCAGGGATTAGAGGGAAGAGGGGGATAAATAGGCAGACCACAAAAGGTTTTTAGGACAGTGAAACTATTCTGTATGCCATTATAATAGTGGATATATGTCATTATATATTTGGCAAAATTCATAGAATGTACAACACCAAGAGTGAACCCTAATGTAAACTGTGATGTATCATTGTAGGTTCATCAGCTGCCACTCTGGTGAATGTTGGTCATGGGGGCAGTATGCATGTGAGGGGTTAGGGAATAGATGGAAATTCTCTGTATTTTTAATTCAATTTTGCTGTAAACCTAAAACTGCTCTAAAAATAAACTCCATTTTTTAAAAAAAGAAGAAGAGAAGAAGAGCCCTGGCTGGGTGGCTCCATTGGTTGGAGTGTCATCTGTACACTGAAAGGTTGCAGGTTTGATTCCTGGTTAGGGCACTTAATCCAGGTAGTGGTTTCGATCCCCATTTGGAGCACATGCTGGAGGCAACTGATCTATGTTTCATTTCCCTTCCCTTCCTTTCCCTTCCCTTCCCTTCCCTTCCCTTCCCTCCCCTCCCCTCCCCTCCCCTCCTCTTCTCTCTCTCTCTCTCTCCTTTCCCCTCTCTTTAAAAATCAATGAAAACATATCATCGGGTGAGAGTTAAAAAAAAAAGAAGAAATGAATTATCAAGCCATGAAACACATGGTGGGGGGCGCGGAGGGTCGAGGAGAGATAAACAAGAGAACTTATATACTTATATGCATAGCTCATGGACACGGACAATAGGGTGGTGAAGAAGACCTGGAGGTGGGTGGGTAGGGGCTGGGAAGAGGGGGCTAAAAGGGGGGAGATGGGAGATATCTGTAATACTGTCAACAATAAAAAAAGGAAATACATGGAAGAACCTCAAATGTATATTATTAAATGAAAGAAGTCAATCTGAAAAGACTACATATTGTATGATTTCAATTATATAAAATTCTAAAAAGGCAAAACTATGGAGATAGTAAAAAGATCAGTGGCTGCTCAGGGTGTGGGGGGAGGGATGAATAGGCAGACCACAGAGAATTTTTATTTTTTAAAATATATTTTTATTGATTTCAGAGAAGGGAGAGGGAGAGATAGAAACATCATTGATGAGAGAGAATCATTGATTGGCTGCCTTCTGCACGCCCCCTACTGGGGATGGAACCTGCAACCCAAACATGTGCTCTGACCAGGAATCAACCATGACTTCATGGTTCATAGGTCAAGGCTCAACCTCTGAGCTACACTGGCCAGGCAACACAGGATTTTTAGAGCAGTGAAACTATTCTGTATGATACTAATGGTGAATATATTTGTTAAAACTCATAGAATGTACAACACCAAGAGTGAATCCTAATGTAAACTATGGACTTTGGATGATAATGATTTGTCAATTTAGGTTAATCAATAAATATGCCACTCTGGTGGTGTGGGTTGTTGAGATAGAGGGGGAGACTGTGAAGGGGAGGCGGGCAGGGGATATATGGGAATTCTCTGTATTTTCTGCTCAATTTTGCTGTGAACCTAAAATTCTGAAAAATAAAGTCTATTAAAAATTAACTGCTTAAACAAAGATAATAACAATGTATTGTATAGTAAATGTAAAATGCATGACAATAGCATAGAGTCCAGGAAGAGAGAAATGGAACTATATTAACATAAGGTTCTTATACTCTTCATGAAGTGGTATCATTACACTTGAAGGCAGACTATGAGAAGTTATGGGTATAAAATAAACCTTTAAGCAACTACTAAAATGACAAAACAAAGAGGTATAGCTAATAAGTCAACAAAGGAGATAAACTGGAATAAAAATAATATTGGTTAATCCAAAAGAAGGCAGAAAAAGAGAACAAAGAAGAGATGGGAAAAATAGAAAACAAATAATAAAGTGACACTCTAACATAATCATATCAGCAATCATGCTAAATGTAGATGGTCTTAATACCTCAATTACAGGGTAGAGATGATCAGATTGAATAAAAAAGCAGGACCCTAATATATGCTGCCTACAAGAAAGGCTCTTTAACTACAAAGACACAAATAGGTTAAAAGTAAAAGTATGTTAAAAAAAAAAGGATGTATCATGATAATGCTAGTCAACAAAGTTGGAGGGGCTATATTAATATTGGTCAAAGAGATTTAAAATGGTGGCAGAGTAGCAGGATGCTGCACGGACATGCTCCCAGGAATAAGCTGGAATTACAACTGAAATACAGAAAGGCTTCCTGCATAATCAATGGAAAACTCACAGGAGAGAACCCTGATACCCAAGGACCGAAGGTGGAGACTGCATGCAGTGGTTCTCAACCTTCCTAATGCCGCGACCCTTTAATACAGTTCCTCATGTTGTGGTGACCCCCAACCATAAAATTATTTTCGTTGCTACTTCATAACTGTAATTTTGCTACTGTTATGAATCGTAATGTAAATATCTAATATGCAAGATGTATTTTCATTGTTACAAATTGAACATAATTAAAGCATAGTGATTAATCACAAAAACAATATGTAATTATATATGTGTTTTCCGATGGTCTTAGGCGACCCCTGTGAAAGCGTCATTCAACCCCCAAAGGGGTCTGGACCCACAGGTTGAGAACCGCTGGCATAGAGACTGGTAGGAGGGGCGGAGCCGAGAAGGGGCTGGCTGGGCACCCACAGACGGCAACTGAAGTCCCAGAGAGATATCTCAGCTGTGGGATGGGGGGTGGGGGAGGGTGCCACTGAGAACTCTAGGATCTAATCCCGAAGCTGGGCTCCCCAGCAGAGAGCACCAAACTGAGGAGGGTACCCACATAACATCTAGCTGTGAAAAGCAGTGGGGTGCTGTCTGCCAGGGAGTGGCAGCTGAAAGTTTGGGCACCCTCTTAAAGGGTCAACGCACAAAAATTCCCTGTGGAGCCACCCACCTTGTGCTGTGGCAGAGAGAGGGTGAAGTAGACTGGGGCTGTGAGAGCAGAACCCAGGATTGGGGACTCGGGGGATAGAGCTCAGAAGGCAGACACCCCAAGTTTCCTGGGCTGAGTCATTCCCTCACACAGTGGAGGACATCTTTCCCACATAGACATCTGCCTTGCCTGGGGGAAGACAGTTGACACACCCTATTGGAAAACACCTTGCCCTGAGGCCACTTAAGAGATTAAAAGTAACAATTAGCCTCCAGGCAGAAGCAACTGCCCTACCCTGTTGAAAGAAAATTCTCACCACACCTGAGGACGATTGCCTGGGGGCAATTCAAGGCAGAATCCTAGTTTGTAGACAGAGGTGGTCTCTGGAGGCTTTGAGTCATTGCCTGATCCAATTAGCCAGAAACAGCCTTTAACACTGTTCTTGCACTAGAGATTGAGAGGTATGGAGGATCTACCTAAAACATAGTCACAAACACAAACAGACAACCAAAATGAGGAAACAAAGAAACAACCCCTAAGTGAAAGAACTATCGAATTCTCCAGTAGAAGAGATAAATAAAGCAGAGATATGAAAATTATCTGAAACAGAGTTCAGAGTAATAATGTTAAAATGCTCAACAGTATGAAAAAGATATAGTAACTGTGAAAAAAGAACAGTCCAAGATAAAGAATGACATAACACAAATAAAGAACACACAGCAGATTAGGGGAAGCTGAGGATTGAATCAGTGAATTAGAAGACAGAGTTGAAAATATCACTCAATTAGAGAATCAAAAAGAAAAAAACAATTAAAAAACAGGAGGACAGCTTAAGGGAGCTGTGGGACAATGTGAAATGCAACAATATTCGAATAGCAGATGTGCCAGAAGAGGCAGAAAGGGAGAAAGGAATAGAGAACGTGTTTGAAGAAATAATGGTAGAAAACTTCCCTAACCTGGTAAAGGAAAAAGTCACACAAGCTCAGGAGGCACAGAGAACCCCAAACAAGAAGAACCCAAACAAACCCTCACCCAGACACATCAATGCCAAAAATTAAAGACAGAGAGAGAATCTTAAAGGCAGCAAGAGAAAAGAAAACTGTTACCTACAACGGAGTTCCCATAAGGCTGACACCTGATTTCTCATCAGAAACTCTACAGGCCAGAAGGGAATGGCATGAAGTACTCAAGGTAATGGTGAGCAAGGATCTGAGACCAAGATTACTATATCCAGCAAGGCTATCATTCAAAATAGTCAGTCAAATAAAGAGCTTCTTCAACAAAAAAATGCTAAAGGAGTTCATCACCACCAAGCCAGCATTACAAGAAATGCTAAAGGAATTGCTGAGAAGAAGAAACAGAGAGAGAAACCTAGCCATACAGAATTAAAATGGCTATAAATAAGTACCTCTCAATAATAACCCTAAATGTAAATGGATTAAATGCTCCAATCAAAAGATGTAGGGTAGCTGAATGGATACAAAAACGTGACCCAACTATATGCTGTCTACAAGAGACCCACCTCAAAACAAAAGACACACACAGGATGAAAGTGAAGGGATGGAAAAACATTTTCCATGCAAATGGAAAAGAAAAAAAAAGCTGGAATAGCAATACTCATATCCAACAAAATAGACTTTAAAAGCATCATGCTAAGCGAAATAAGCCAGTCAGAGAAAGATAAATACCATATGATCTCACTCATTTGTGGAACAAAATGAACATAAACTGATGAACAAAAATAGAGCCAGAGGGGGAAAATATATACTAGAATATAATAGAAGTAAACCTATTATTTGCAGATTTTTAATATTTCCTACAACTTTTGTGATATCATACTATGTTAGTACAGTTTTGGTAATATTATACTTAAAATCCTTTTATTCTTGAAATATTAATGTTTATTGCATGTAATATATGTAAATCATTTTTCTTGAATAATTGGTGTTTATTGCATGTAACATCATATTTAAAATCATTTTTCTTGAGATATTAATGTTTATTGCATGTAAAATTATATTTAAGATAGTTTTTATTGAAATATTAAGGTTTATTGCATGTAACATTATTATATTTAAAATCCTTTTTCTTGAAATAAAAAAACCTGAAAAAATTTTGGTCAAAGTAGATTTCAGAGCAAAGATAACACTAATAAATAAAGAAGGTGATATAATGATAAAGAGGTGAATTAATGAGGAGAATATAATAATTCTAAATGTTTGTGCACCTAATATAAGAGCTTCAAAATACATGACTCAAAAACTGATAAACGAGGGGGATGTGAGAAGAGACTGGACAAAAATCGTGCACCTATGGATGAGGACTGGGTGGAGAGTGAGGGAGGAGGGTGGGGTGGGAACTGGGTGGAGGGGAGTTATGGGGGGAAAAAAGAGGAACAACTGTAATAATCTGAACAATAAAGATTTAATTAATAAAAAAAAAGAATTTCAAAAAAAAACACACAAACCTGATAAACTACACAGAGAAATAGACAAATCCAAAATGCTTGTCAGAGATTTCAATACCCTTACTGTTGGGGACCAACCCCAACAGGTCCAGGGGTCCCCAAAGGTGTGGACGGAGTCGGCAAAGAAGGAATGACATGGAGACAGCCTTCAGTTGATCAGCAGCCTAGCCAGGATCTCTAGCCAAGTTCTGGTCAGGATCTCCAGCGAAGTTCTGGTGCCATGTTCTCTCACTAGGTTCTCCATCCAGCTTCTCCAGGTTCTCCTGCCATGTTCTGTCTAGGTTCTCCAGCCAAGTTCTGTAGCCAGGTTCTGTCCAGGATCTTTTGCAATGTTCTCTCACTAGGTTCTGTCTCTAGGTTCTGTCTCTAGGTTCTTCAGCCAGGTTCTCTCGCTAGGTTCTGTTTCTAGGTTCTGTGTAGGATCTCCAGCCAAGTCCTGTCTCTAGGTTCTGTGTCTAGGTTCTGTCTCTCTAGGTTCTGTTCTGTCTAGGTTCTGTCTCTGCTGTCTTGTTACATCTGTATTTATACCAGTTGATTTTAATCCTATCAATTTCTATTCCAGAGGTTAGGGCGTTTCTTATCTCCATACCAGGGAGTAAAGATTATGTAGCTTAAGCATGATTGTTTGTAGTTAAAGTGATTAACTACCCGCCTGGCACTTAGTTAAGGGGTTGTATCCCCTCCCTAACCTCAGGGAAAAATCCCCACCTCACCTTTCTCGGAGAGGTGACCTTGGTTAAAACACATAGCGCTAAGGGGAGCAAACATATTAAGAACAGTATGCTATATATGCCAGGTCCCTTGAAACATATGCTGTGCAGACGTTTCTTCTCTGCAGCGACTGTGTCAAGCAGCAAGGATGGACTGGCTCCCGGCACCTTACCAATAATTGGCATAAAATTAGCAAGGATATAGTAGAAGTGAACAATACTATCAACCAAATTGACCTGGTTTACATTTATAGAACATTCCACCCAGTAATAGCAAAATACACATTCTTTTCAAGTGCACACGGGGTATTTACCAGGATAAATATTCTAGGCCACAAAACAAGTCTCAGTGAATTCAAAAGGATTCAAGTCATACAACATATGTATATTCTCTGAAAACATGGAATGAAATTACATATCAATAACAGAAAATAGGCTAGTCCGATAGTAGGGGGTTATCAGAAAAACAAAAACAGAAAGTTCTCTGGAATATCCTCAATTACTTGAAAACTGAATAATCCACTTTTAGATAACACATGGGTCAAAAAATAAGTGAAAAGGGTAATTAGTTAATATTTTGAAATGAATGAAAATGAAAGCACAAATGTATGGCATTCTGCTAAAGCAGTAGTTAGCAGGTAATTTTTAAGCACTTAAAGAGCTATATTATTAAATCAGCAGAAAGGTCTCAAAACAATGAAGAAGAGCAAGTAAAACTTGAAGTATAAGAAGAAAAAATAATGAAGACCAAAGTGGAAATCAGTGAAATAGAAAAAAACAACAATAGAGAAGATGAACAAAACCTGATTCTTGTACACTAAGGTTCATTGCAGCATTATTCACAATAGTCAAGTTAGGAACAAGCCAAATGTCCATCAATATATGAATAGTAGCCAGAAAAGTCAAATTCATCAAGGCAGAAAGTAGATTAAAGATTGGTTTCCAGGAGCCATGGGAAGGAGTGAATAAGTTATTGCTTAATGGGTACAGAATTTCTTTTGGGGTGATGAAAAGTTTTAGAAATAGACAGTGGTGATGGTTCCACAATATTGTGAGTGTACTTAATGCCATTGAATTTTACATGTAAAATGGTTAAAATAGCAAATTTTGTTATATATATTTACCACAGTTTTAAAAAATAATATAATATACCAAAACCCATTGAATTGTACAATTTATTTTTTTAATTTTAAATATATATATTTTTTATTTCAGAGAGGGAGATAGAAACATCAATGATGAGAGAGAATCATTGACTGGCTTCCTCCTGAACGCCCCACAGGAATCGAGCCTACAAACCCCAGCAAATGCTCTGACCAGGAAACGAACCGTGACTTCCTGGTTCATAGGTCGATATTCAACCACTGAGCCATGCCAGCTAGGCTGAATTGTACAATTTAAATGGTGGAGTTGTATGGTATGTGAATTAGATCTTAATAAAGCTGTTATTAAAAGTGCATACTGGCCTTGGCCCGGTGTGGCTGAATTGGTTAAGCGTCCTTCCATGCACAGAGGTTATGGGTTCAATTCTGGTCAGGGCACATGCCCAGGTTGTGGGTTCGATCCCCAGTAGGGGGCGTGCAGGAGGCAGCTGATCCACGTTTCTCTTTCCGTCTCCCATCCTCTCTCTAAAAGATCAATAAAAATATATTCTTTTAAAAGTGCGTACTGTATGATTTCATTTATAGAAAACTCTAGAAAATGCAAACTATTATACGGTGACAGACAGCAACCCTAATTAGTTCACTTACCTCATTTTATTTTATCGCCTCCATTTTTCCTAACACTTTCTCAGTTCCCTGGTTGCCTCTTTATGTTAAATATTGATCCTGAGGAAAAACAGGGGTTTGGGGAGGAAGGGGTGAACTCACTTTGCCAAGGGGAAGGCGAGGCCGAGGGACCCTCAAACCAAGAAACTGGTCCTCGGGTCAGGATCTAAGTAATCCTCGATTACCGGGAGGTGTCCTTTAGGATCCTGTGACTTGCAGGCGGCGAGGATGGCCCCGGGACTCCACTTCCCAGGAGGCCTCCGATGACCGGACGGGACTTGGTCGCTAGGCTATCCGGATGTGGCGCTGAGTCTGCTGCCGGGTCGGGCAAGAGGCGCTGGGAGGCTCTGCTGGCAGTGGCGGTTGAACCGCGCAGGACAAGGAGCACTTTTGCCGGGTAATCTGAGAACCCCCAGGCGGTGCCCACCTCCGCTTTTTTTCTCGAATTTCCCTGTCCCTGGGTCCTTAGTATATGAGCCATTCATTGGATGAAAGGGATCTGAGGGTGGCATGGGCTGTATGTGTAACAGAGGAGGGTGAGCCAGCTCTATTTGTGAAACCGATGTGGGGCACCCCTTAGTCCCAGGCTCAAGAGTCCAGATGAAGTCCCAGAACCCACCACCCTTGGAGAGAGGGATGTGATGGATGTGCCCAGCGGGCTTGTGGTGGCTACTGATGGGTTCCTGGGATTGTCTCTTGTTAAGTTGCCAGGCGCTGGTTAGTCCTCCTGGCTCCCGGTTGGGGAGTGTTCACAGGGCTTCCTTAGGCCCCAACCGTCTGAAGTCTTCTTTGACTGCACCTAAACCAAAGAAATCAGTCTTCAATGTGAAAAAACTCCCCCGATTTATAAAATAACTAAGTTGCAGAAAGTAGTAAATAAAAATGGGGGTATTCTGCTGAATTATTTTGGTCTCAGAGTGATTTTTTTTTTAATGTATTTTATTGATTTTTTATAGAGAGGAAGGGAGAGGGATAGAGAGTTAGAAACTAAGATGAGAGAGAAACATGGATCAGCTGCCTCCTGCACACTCCCTACTGGGTATGTGCCCGCAACCAAGGTACATGCCCTTGACCGGAATCAAACCTGCGACCCTTCAGTCCGCAGGCCGACGCTCTATCCACTGAGCCAAACCAGTCAGGGCCTCAGAGTGATTTCAAGTGGATTAGACTGAGACTTGCTGAAAGGGTGAGACTTGAAGAACAAGCTACAAACAGTAGTACTTTGAGCTGCATTCTTGTCTTCACTATTATTGGGTCTTCTAAATTGTGTGTCCAACATAGGAGAAAATTGACTGCTGTATAGACTGTACATGTGAAGAAGGATACTTTGTCAGATGAGACGGGAAGATTTAGAAGAAACTATAATTCCAAGGTTAGCAGTGAATTACTAACATGGAAGGTAGCCTTCTGGGGTGCTGGTGTCTGCCTCTCCTGGCCTCTCCCAATTTCCAATCCTAGAGGCATCCTAAAGATCTCTGAGCTATTCTGATGTCTACTTGACAGTGCTACTACAAAGTTAAAATAAGAGAAGATGGGTTCAAGTACTTTACACAATGATTATAGCAGGCTCTCAAATTTTAGTTTCTCTTTGCTTCCCCATAGCAACCCCCCCTCCCCCTCACACAGCCATGCATTACTGTGTACTGTTATTTGCCTTTTTATAAGTCCTGCCTTTATCCACAGGATGGTAAACTTCTAGCATTCTTTTTCTTTATGTGTACCCTTTTTTAAGTCCCTCCTAGCAGTTCATTGCCCACAGCAGTATTTGGGAGTATGGATAGTGGTCGTGATGGGGAGGGGACAGCATTGTGCTGGATCCTGGAACTGAAGTAAATAAGCTTTTCTCATATGGGTGATGAACAGAATATTTGCCTTTCTGCCTTTCTCTTCTAACTACTAGTCTTCTCTCAGAGTTCCCAACCCTTTAAAGAAGTTTTATTTTATTATTAATTTATTTTTTAATCCTTACCCGAGGATATTTTTCCATTGATTTTTAGAGAGAGTGGAAGAGAGGAAAAGACAGATATATCAATGTGAGAGAAACACATTCACCAGGGCTGGGGCTGGGGAGGAGCCTGTAACTGAGGTATGTGCCCTTGACTGGAATCGAACCTGAGACCCTTCGAACCTGTCCTCTAGGAGTCCGACGCTCTTTCCACTGGGAAAAACCGGCTAAGGCAGAGCTTGCATTCTTAACCACTTCTCTATATGTCTGATTCTGACTGGCTCACCTTTTATTACAGTAATAAGTGTTGCTGTTTTTCAGGAACAGAGGTTTCTTTGCTGAGTCTATAGCCACAGACCCAAAGTGAGAGCCTTGTTTCTTTTGTTTCAACTTTGGGAATCTTCTTTCTATACTTTTTAAGAAATTAGTTACCATTTATTGAGCACCTACTATATTTTAGCATGTTTGATACAATATATTCAGATCTTATGACAACAATGTAGCATAAATACCTATGTATATTAATGGTTTTTAATCTTTTTGGATTCACAGCCCTTTTCAAGAGTCTGATAACAGCTTTGGATCTTCTTTCCAGAAAATTTCACTTAGGTACATACATATACGATTGCACACAACTTCAGAGGAGGCTTTTAGGACCTACTGAAGCCTGTCCTCTAGGAGTCCATGGTAAGAACTTGCCCTATACCACCTTTCCCAGCTGATTTTTCTATGGTGTGAAGGGGACGGGCAGTGGGGGGAGGGGGAGGGAGGTCTCACTTCCTCTCTTTCTCCTCAGAGACAAATATTTAGGAACCTTAGGCTCCCTTAATTAACCAAGCATCTGGGAATATTCTTCATTTCTCTCTTATACATAGGACACCAAAGGGAAGAATGCAGACGACCAAATGTGTGGTTATGGGAGATGGGGCTGTAGGTAAGACCTGCCTCCTCATCAGTTACACAACAAATGCCTTTCCTGAAGAGTATATCCCTACTGTCTTTGACAATTATAGTGCCCAGACACCTGTGGATGGCCAAATCATCAGCCTGTACCTTTGGGACACAGCTGGTCAAGAAGAATATGACCAACTAAGAACGCTCTCCTATCTCCAGACCAATATCTTTGTCTTTTGTTTTTCCATTGGCAACCCATCCTCTTATGCCAATGTGAGGCATAAATGACACATAGAGGTCTCCCTTCATTGCCCCAATGTAGCTGTTCTGCTAGTAGGCACCAAGAGGGACTTGTGGAGTGACCTTGAGATAGTGAAGAAGCTGAAGGAACAGAGCCTGGGGCCCATAATTCCTCAGCAAGGCATGTCCCTGGCTAAGTAGGTGAAGTATCTGGAATGTTCTGCCCTGATGCAGGATGGGGTACATGAAGTATTTTCAGAAGCTGTCGGGGCTGTACTTTACCCTGCCACAAAGAACACCAAGAAGTGTGTCCTCTTATAGTTTTTGGAGTGGTACTTAGGGACTGCATCCAAGGAGAATAAGGGGGATTCTTTTGACATCAATTAACAATGCCAGCAGAGCCCCTTATCTCTTTTCCTGGAAACCCTAGGCTCCAGGTTACTCAGCTTTTGAAGGAATGAGTCCGTACTTGGCTGCTCTGCAGTTTGGTCTCAACCGTTTGGAGGAAGTTTAATTATGTGTGTGTCCCATCAAAGTGGTAAGAAGAAACACCACCAACCACTGTTCTTTCCTGTGCTGGCCAGGCCACAACTAAGGAGAAATCAAGTATTGATAGAAGATAAAATATTATGCCAACTCTCTAGTCTTCCTGCTTTTCTTCTGGTTTTCCTTTTCACTCACTAGGTACTCAAATGTTGTTTTGTTTTTCCTCCATCATTACCACACCAGCTGGGCTAAGTGGCTTTTTAGAAAACATATATTTTTATTGATTTCAGAGATGAAGGGAGAGAGAGTGATAGAAACATCATTTATGAGAAACATTCTTGGCTGCCTCCTACACACCCCCTACTGGGGATCAAGCCTGCAACCCGGGCATATGCCCTGACTGGGAATCGAACCATGACCTCCTGGTTCATAGGTCGACACTCAACCACTGAGTTACACTCACTGGCCGGCTAAGTAGCTTTTTATTTAATAGTGCCTCCTGCTCTTCTTGCCTGGCAAGTTCCCAAATGTAAGCCTAGGTTTGGTTTGGGCAAACTTGTGTCCTTTAATAAATGGAGGTGTGAGCCACAAGACTGACAGAGTGGTTTTGTATTGGACTGATTTGATGATCCTAAGCATACACTGACATCTTGATTTTTATACTTAAAAGGAATTTGTATGAAGACTAACATACTAGTATCACTTTTACATTATTCATAATGGATGGTAATACACTTTTATGACTTTACTGGGTCTATTGTTTTCTAAAAATCAAAGCATTTCCTCACCACCATCCCCATTTTGAGTGGTTTTGAAATGCTTTTCAACATGTAAAGGATAGTATAATTGCTGTATTGAAAACTGTACCTGTATGTAACTGTATTTATTTTTCTACATCAGACAGTGTATGGAACTGTCTGCCCTGCTAACATTGATTCTCTAGTTCCTGCCCCCCACCCCCATTAATCTCCAGAATTTAGCTTCATTTTCTGGTTTTCACTGATGACAGAGCAGTTAGTTCACTGTAGGAGATTTTTCTCATTTATTACACTATATTTAGCAAACAATTATCAAGCTCCTACTGTGTTACAGGTACTGTACCAGGGGCTGGGTTCATAAAAATAAGACGTTGTTTAATGTCCTTTGCCTCTCCCAGTTATCTCAGGAAGATTCTTCCTCTGTTTACTATAAAAATTAACTAATACTGGCTGGTAATTGTACATAGTGCTGGTGTACTGTTAAATGCACTAGTAAGGAAGAGTAAAAACTTGTTTTGGAAATAGCTTTATTGAGATAATTTACATATTATAAAATTCACCTATTTCAAGAGTACAATTTAATGATTTTTAGTAAATTTACTGAGTCCTGCAACTATCACTAAAGTCCAGTTTTAGAACATTTCAATCACCCCAAAGAGACCCCTCATGCAGTTAATCCCTGTTCTTACCCATCAGCTCTAGGCAACCATTTATCTACTTTGTCTTTTCTGAAGATTTCATATAAATGGAATCAAATAATATGTGGCCATTTGGAACTTGCTTCTTTCATTTGGCATAATGATTTCAAGGTTTATCCATTTTGTAGCACATATGGATACTTCATTTACTTTTATTGCTGAATAATATTACATTATATGATTTCCCTATTTTATCTACTCATGGTTGAGGGACATAGGATTGTTTCTACTTTTTGGCTATATGTGTACACCTGAAAGTAATATGTTATGTCAATAACACCTCAATAAAAAATAATAAATACAAGAAGGATAAACCAGAAATCAATGTATATGGTTACTTATAGGGAGTAGATGGGAATGTGTTACAGAGCATAGGCATGGGAGCAAAACTTCTCTGGGAATAGCTTTTTATAAAGTTTTGACTTTGAACCACATAAAGGTTTACATACTTTAAAAACAAAATTATATAAAAGGGGTAATAAAATATCCTAAAGTTGAATACAAATAGCAACAACTCCACAGGGGGAAAAATGATTCAAGTAATTTTTAGTATATTTTCAGCAGGATGTATTCAAAGGATAGAAAACTGAAAAGAACCTACTAAAGTTTATTGGAGTGGTATGGTCTTGTAATTTTGAAATAGGTAAATATATTGGTGTTGGGAACCAGAATTTTCATTGTAAGAAAAGATATGAATATGAAATAGGGAAAAGTGAGGGAGAACCTTGTGGTATTAGATTTGGAGATATTAGTATAAGCTCATTATTGTTTTACTTCTGTCTCTAGAGAGGGCATACAAACAATGATACCCCAGTTTCTAAACACTAAACACCATTTCCCACTAAAAAGAACTAGGGCTCCTTGGAGAAATGGTTTCTGGGCAGAGAATGTACAAAGTAAGCTTTGAACATCTTGTGCCAAAAAAAAGAAGTACTCAAAAACTAGTGGGTTGTGTTGAAAGGGCACAGGAGCCAGAGTGAAGTGGTTCCCATTGGACACATTTGGGAGAGTTTGAGCATCAAAAAGGAAAATGATGGTGCTAGATTATAACACACTAAAGATGTGAGAAAGGTTATAAAAGGGGTTAGTTCTTCTTTACTGATAAAGTCCAGTTAATAAATATAGGAGGAAGTTAAGAATTAGAAAAGTCACCCTCTTGCACTCTCCCAATATAATTGATTCAGGCAAAGATCATCAATAGATGCTAAAACCCACTGGGTGCAAGGACTATGGGAAACAATATTTGCACAACCTCAAAGTATCATCCCATAGATTACTTACTGATTACAAAAGAAAAAATGTGCCTTTTTGATGGAAAGACCTTGGTGGTAACCATTTTTTTTATGTGATCAAATTTAGCATCACCCATATTGGTGTCTTCGGGTAGCTGGCAAAATATTTAACCTGAATCAGACGAATTCAGAATATGGAATATTCTCAAGACAACTTGCTTGGATTCTTAAAAAAATGTAGTGTCATGCAACACAAAAAGGCTGGATTAAGAGACTAAAGGGAGATAACCAAGTGCAAAACAGAAACCTTGATTGAGTGGATCGTGGATCGAAATGTAAAATGTTCCACTTAGAGGGCAATTGGGGAAATTTAAATATGGACTGCATGTTAAATTATATTGGATTAATGGTGAATTTTTTTTGTTTCGTTAATCCTCACCCAAGGATATTTTTTCATTGATTTAAAAAAAATTATTTAAATGTATTTTATTGATTTTTTACAGAGAGTAAGGGAGAGGGATAGAGAGTCAGAAACATCGATGAGAGAGAAACATCTATCAGCTGCCTCCTGCACACTCCCTACTGGGTTATGTGCACGCAACCAAAGTACATGCTCTTGACTGGAATCAAACCTGGGACCCTTCAGTCCGCAGGACGACGCTCTATCCACTGAGCCAAACCGGTTAGGGCTCATTGATTTTTTATAGAGTGGGAGGGGAAGAGACAGAAACATCTATGGATAGGTTGCCTCCCTCGGCAACGGGCGAGGGAAGGGCGCTGGGGATGAGCCTGCAATCGAGGTACTACCCCTGACCAGAATCGAACATTGGACCCTTTGGTCTGTGGGCCCGTGCTCTATCCACTGAGCCAAACCAACTAGGCAATGGTAATTTTTAAAGATGTGATAATGCTGATGTGGTTATGTAAAAAAAAAAAGTCTTTTACTTAGGCGTGAAGAATCACGGTATCTGTAGCCCACTTTCAAATGGTTCAGAAAAAAACCTGGCAAAATATTAACAATTGTAAATCTAGGTGAAGGTTCGGCTGCTCATTTTACTCATGCTTTACTTTCACATTTTCCTAAATAAAATGGAGGGAAAAACCCATTTGTGTGGGGAAATGTCAAAAACAACCAATTTACAAAGGTACCTCTGGCACAGTGCAATTTACAGCTGATTTCTCTTTGGGATTGAACGATGAATTGGCGGACAGCACACAAATACCACCAGTTCTCATCCTTACTTCCGTGTACTAACGTGTGACCTGACGTAGCCACGTGACCCAGGCCGCTCCTTCCGATTGGTGGAAGATCCGGTGCAATGAGAATGCTCCTGCGCAGGTAAATGTAAGGGGCAGGACTGAACATTTTCTTTGGCCAATCGCTTTCTAGATATCCAGCCTCCTGATCGTGTATGGTCGAATCAAAAGCCGTTAGTAAAGTAGTAACACCAATTCTACTTTCTTGTAGGAAAACCGGTTCTTCCGGGTCATTCCCCCTACTCCCCCCCCTTCCTCCTTATTTCGTTTCCGGTAGGGGCGGGTAAGGTCAGGGAGCACCGTGAGTCACTTCTGGGCGACTAATGTTCGTATATCCGGTACATGGGTCCAAGCAAGGATTTGCAGGTTCCCGCAGCCGCTGCGGGTGCCACGGCCGCCATCATGTCAGACACGGACAGCGATGAAGATTCTACTGGGGGCTGCCCATTTTCTTTAACTGGATTCCTTTTCGGCAACATCAATGGAGCCGGGCAGCTGGAGGGGGAAAGCGTCTTGGACGATGTGAGGGGATTGGCGTGGGCTTAGGTCTGGGAGTGGTGCGACTCAGGAGAGGAAGTGGAGAAGAGTAGAGGGTGCTTAGGACCCGAGAACAGAGGGCAATGTTAGCGTTGGAGGAGAGGGAACGACAAGCAGATAGCAGCCTAGTAGAGCGTGCAGTAACGTAGAGTGAGGGGCGAGGGTGGGGAGCAGAGAGAATGGTAGACAAGCCCCCGTAAGTTCAGGGGTGCTGATGTGGGTGGTTTTGGAAATAACTTTCCTGACCAGGCATCAGGAAAAATAGCTTAGCTTCTAGTGAAGTTGCTTTCAAACCGTTTCTATGAGAACCTTCTTGGGGATTCTTGAAATTGCCTGCTTTCTGACATGGCTGCACTGAAGTGGCTCGAGCTAGAGCTAGAGGGCTGAACAGAACCGGCAAGAGATCATGTGGTTCAGGACCCAGTTCTTAGGACATGAGTGTTCAAACTATCCGGGGCAGACCTTTTGTGGTCCCCGTGCACCTCTTGGGTAGTTTCCCCAGTGTTCCCTGACATCCATGAAATTGTTTCACGTGCCCAACTGAAACTCAGTTGCTTGTATTTAGATTCATTTTATCTTGGAGGAAATATTGACCAATATTCCTCCTCCCCTTCAACACACACACGTTAGCAAAAAAAGTTCTTGCCTTGTTTTCTTTAATCCAACATGACCTCAGTTGCCTTAGCTTTTATTCATAGAACTACTGTTCCATTAATATAGTTTTGGTGGTGGTTCTTTAAATTATCTTTGCTTATGTTACTTTAAAACATGGTGATGAAATTTGGGCACATGTTAATAAAGGTCTGACCAGCGTGGAGTTTAGTGGAAGGAAGATGTACCTTACAGTCTTGAATGTGATGGATGCTCCTTTTAGCATGCAGCATAGTCATTTTTCTTGTGTATTTGTAGCTATGCAGACCAGGGAAATAAGCCTTGTGGTGTGGGAAGCTTGAGTTTAGTTGTTGTCTTCCCTCTGGTGCTGTCTTTTTCAGGAGTGTAAGAAGCACTTGGCAGGCTTGGGGGCTTTGGGTCTGGGCAGCCTGATCACTGAACTTACGGCAAATGAAGAATTGACTGGGAATGACGGTGCTCTGGTAAATGATGAAGGTGAAGTGGGTCATGGGGAGCAAGGTGGGGGAGGAGGCTAGCTACTTACTATACATGTACTTTTCCATGGGAATTACCTAAGGGAGTGAGAGTTGCTCTTTGTTGAGCTCTGTCCTCCTGCTTTTACTTACAGGATGGATCAGGAGCACAGAAGATGCTGTGGACTATTCAGACATCAGTGAGGTAGCAGAAGATGAAAGTCGAAGATACCAGCAGACAATGGGGAGCTTGCAGCCCCTTTGCCACTCAGGTGATTCTTTGGTGTCATCATCAGAGCATTCCAGTGCATTTTCTTGCTGTGTAGTCCAATTTGTTTCTATATGTGGTTTCTGTCATTGTTCTTGCCCTCTGTGCTTTCATTCTGCTTCTCTCCCTTTTTGAGCTCAGCTCTGGGGCAGAGTATGTCGCCATCCTCAGGCTTTTATTTCTCATACTGGTTAATCCCAAATTCTTGATGAATGTTAAGTAAGGATGATAATACTTCCCTGTTATCATCTGGTATTTCAGTTGCTAAAGCATTCATGGTACTGTTTTAGATGCTATTTAAACTCAGTCTTTGTCCTTAAGGAAGGATTAAGGTTACAATGTCATATAAATGACCGCATGTATTTATTGGCTCAACTTCTGTTAATCACTAACTACCTGTATGCTTACACAATGCACTTAATGCTTACCACATATGTAATGTGCTGCATTATAGAATCATGTCAGAGTTGGAAGGGGTCTTAGTGATTAATTATTCTTAACCTCATCATAGATTAGTAAAACTTGAATATTAGAGAACTTTAATAAAATGTGGAACTTTATTAAAAGTTCTACAGTCACTTAGTGGCAGACCTGGACTAATTCAGCAACTCAGTTTATTAGACTTTGATTGAGCACCTGTCATGTGCTATAAACTGTGATGGACAGTATGGTACAAAGATAATAAAATCCATATTCTGATCTTGAGCTCAGTTCTGTGGTCTAGAATCTAGGTCATAGTTCATGCTTTCCTCAGCCCCACACTACCTCTTCCTCCTTGAAATTTTTATATGAAGTTGCTCGTTGTCCATCTCTTTGAATTAGATTTCAGGCTGCTGAGAAATGTAGATAAAACCTTGGTAAGTACTTGAATTTAATTTCTTCAGGGCCAGTTAATGTATTTGAATGCTGCTTGTATAAAGAGAATTAACTGCACCACAGACAGAAGGAATAACCCAGAAAAATAAAAAATACAGGCCTTACCTTCAGGGATATTGTTATCATTTGGGAAAGGTGGGATAAATGAATGCAAAGCAAAATTATTTATCATAAGATATAAATCAGCTACAAGCTCATGTTTTTGTATAGAATGTTATATTTAGTCTTGAGGAGCTGCCAAAATAGCTATGTCATATAGCATAACTTATTTTTATTTATTTATTTATTTATTTTTAATATTTTTTATTGATTTTTTACAGCGAGGAAGGGAGAGGGATAGAGAGCTAGAAACATCGATGAGAGAGAAACATCGATCAGCTGCCTCCTGCACGTCCCCCACTGGGGATGTGCCCGCAACCCAGGCACATGCCCCTCACCAGAATCGAACCTGGGACCCTCCAGTCCGCAGGCCGATGCTCTATCCACTGAGCCAAACCGGTTAGGGCTAGCATAACTTATTTTTTAAAAAATAAATTTTTATTGATTTAGAGAGGGAGAGAGAGAAACATCAATGATGAGAGAGAATCATTGATCGGCTGCCTCCTGTATGCCCCACACTGGGGATCCAGCCCACAACCCAGACATATGCCCTGATTGGGAATTGAACTTGTGACCTCTTGGTTCACAGGTTGATGCTCAACCACTGAGCCACACTGGCTGGGCCATAACTATTATTTTTGAGCATCCTGACTTAGGCTAAGGGAAAGGTGGTAGCAGCTCTGATTTTCAGAGGATGTTGTACTTTTCAGGTAGATTTATTGTCTTGGCTAGGGTTGGTAAGGAAGAGGGTAGGTGGGGGTTTCCTAGTTGGATTTTATGAGCTGACCTGGAAAGGATTATGCTGCATTAGGTAGAGTCTGAGTACTCTGACATGTTCTTTTATAAGTTCCTTTGTCCTCTGAGGATGCCTTTATCTATGCTTGTAGCTTCCTCTTTCCCTGGCATTGGCCTCTTCACACAGCTTGATTTCCAAGGGTGTTTCTTTGGAATAATTGGAAGTGGGTGGAGGTCAGTAGAAAAGGCTTCACAGGTGAATTTTAAGTAAAATTTTTGAAAGACAAGGTTTAATGGAGCGGAAGCAGCAGGGCATATTGGTTTGGAAACATGGCTTGTCTAAAGGTTTGAAAATAGAAATCGTGTGTGGGAGAATTTGACCAGCAGTTTTTCTTGAAAGGAATGGAAAACACTGCCAAATAGCAAGAACCAAGGATAGAGCAATTTGATGGCACCTTTTTGTATGTATTACTTGGGAATTGATGCCCTAAAGCACTGGTTCTCAACCTTGGCTGCACATTAGAATCACCTGGGAATCTTTTTAAAATCCTGATTTCTGAACCTCATCCTTCGGAAATTCTGTATATTTGTTTACTAATGTTGTGGCCCCACCCCATAACAAAGAAACAGAATTTCCGGAGGATGAGGCCCAGAAATCAGGATTTTAAGAAGATTCCCAGGTGATTCTAATGTGCAGCCAAGGTTGAGAACCACTGCCCTAAGTAAGAGGTAGGGTGGTATAATGAAAAGAAAATGGACTTTCGAGTCAGCATATCATAGGTTCAAATCCCAACTCCATATTTAGTTTGCCCCTGGGAAAGTTGCTTATTCTCTGAAGTTTGGACTTCTCATTTGTTTTTGTTTTTGTTTTCATCTAGCCAGGGCTGTATTTATTTATTTATTTATTTATTTTTAAAAATATATTTTATTGATTTTTTTTACAGAGAGGAAGGGAGAGAGATAGATAGTTAGAAACATCGATGGGAGAGAAACATCGATCAGCTGCGTCCTGCACATCTCCCACTGGGGATGTGCCCGCAACCCAGGTACATGCCCCTGACTGGAATCAAACCTGGGACCCTTCAGTCCGCAGGCCGAGGCTCTATCCACTGAGCCAAACCGGTTTCGGCAGGGCTGTATTTATTTATGTGTTTAAATTATAGTTGACATACAATATTATATTAGTTTCAGATGTACAACATAGTGTTTCAAAATTTATTTACTTAATGAAGTGTTCACCATCATAAGCCTATTAACCATTTGTCATCATGGACTTCTCATTTGTAATAATCACTCAGTTTTTCTGTCTGCAATGAAGGTGATAATACCTACCCCATTAATAGGGCTTTTGGTGGGGAAACTTAAGTTCATTATCAGTGTGAAAGACTCTGCATAATACAGTGTAATGATAGATCTGTTAATGTTAGTCGCCTTCCTAAGTGAAAATGAAAAGTGATAGTTAATACTTTGGGGATTTGGTTAGAAAAAGGGTAAAGGGGCAGAGTTGCTTGGAGATTACTTGGAGATTGTTCTTGCAGGCTAGATTTATCAAGGACTTGAGTGACAGTATCAGAAAATGATAGGCAGGTTCAAGCTTGAGAGTTGCTGAAAAAGGATCAGTGGGCTTGGTGAGTGAGGAAATGTGTTCGAAAGAGTACAGGCTCTGTTGTTAAACCAGGCTTGAATTCTGACTTTGTCACTTAAAACCATATGATCCTAAGTTGCTTAACTTCTGTATCTCAGAATAATTCTACATTGTTGCATTATTGGGAGGATTATAGATAAAATGGCTACAAATACCTAGCACATTATGGGAGCTCAATAAATGGACATTGCTATAATGACTGTTAATGATTGATTAGAAAAGGTGTGTTGGTAAGGGGTTGGTGTAGGAGACTAAAATTATAAGCTCAGGAAATGAGGATGGAGGTGGTATTGATAGTAACCAAAGGGATTTTAAAAGAGGTGAAGGATATTTCAGTGTGATATGAGATGCAGTTTGAATATCTGAGTGGGAAGGTTCTTTAGGCAGCAGAACATGTGTTGCAATTGTACAGGGGGTATGTCAGGGCAAGATGTAGATTTGGGTTAAATCTGGAAAAGGTGATTGTTGAGAAAAGGGAATGGAAAGTGTGTAGAGGAATAAAAGTAGAGTGTTCAGGACCAAGTGTTGAGTGATGCCATTGAGAATAATAAACTGCAGAAGGTAGACAGAAAAAAAAAATGTGTCAAAGACTTGGGAGGAGAGAAGAAAGTCCTGTCTTGAAGGAAACTGACAGAGAATGTTAAATTCAATTGTGAGATTGATTAGGGTGAAAATAAATAAAATAGGATTGGATCAGGAGCAGGAGCAAAGGTTTCAAGCAATTCTTATGAGCTTCCTCACCAATAAGAGTTATACTTATACTAGGTGTACTGGTTAATAATGGCGGATTTTATAATCAAAGAAAACACGATAATTTCAAGAGAAACATCAAAAGTGCTTTATTCAAAGTAATGTCCATCGCTAGCTACACATTTCCCCCATCTTTCAGGTAATTTGTGTATAGTCCCAATAGAACTTTTCTTGTTTTGAGGCAAACCATCCAGAGACCCAATTTTCCACTTCTTCGTATGTTTTGAAGTGCTGCTCAGAAAGTGCATGTGCCATCAATTGGAACAAGTGGTAATCTGAAGGAGCAAGGTCTGGTGAATATGGTGGGTAGGTTAATACTTCCCAGGAAAGATCTTTTAACGTGTCCTTAACTGGTTTTGAAGTGTGTGATGGTGCGTCACCATGAAGCAAAATTACTTTGCCGTGTCTTCTGGCCCATTCTGGTTGTTTCACGATCAAAGCATGGTTCAAATTGATTATTTGTTGTCGGTAGTGATCAGTATTAACGGTTTCACCTGGTTTGAGAAGCTCATAATACACCACACCTTCCTGATCCCACCAAAAGCAGAGCATTGTCTTCTTTCTGAAGCGATTTGGCCTTGCAGTCGATGTTGATGGTTGACCTGGATCAACCCATGATTTTGTGCATTTGGGATTCTCAAAATAAATCCACTTTTCATTGCCAGTCACAATTCTATGCAAAAAAGACTTTCTTGTGTGCCATTGAAGCAACATTTTACTGATGACTTTACAGTTTTCTATTTGTCTTTCGTTCAGTTGTTGGGGCACCCATTTTCCTTCCTTTAAAATCTTTCCCATTGCTTGTAAATGGATTGGAAATTGTTCGCTGAGCAACGTTTAATCTTTCTGCAAGTTTTTGAGTTTGACACGAATCTTCATCCAATAATGCTTGTAATTGTTGGTCTTCAAACTTTTTCGGTTGACCTGGACGTTGTTTGTCTTTCACATCGAAATCATCACTTTTAAAGCGTTTAAACCAGTGTTCACAAGTATCTTGAGTTGGAACATGTTCACCATAAGCTTCCCGAAGTATACGATAATTTTTTCTTCAAAATAAAGTAATGAATTAAAACTTCCCGCAAATGCTCTTTTTTTGGCATGAAATTCGACATTTTTAAGCGTAAAAGTATCTATGATGTTAACATCAGCAAATTTGACATATGAAGTTTTGAAGCTTGCTGTCAATACAACAAAATAGCATACATTTCAAATTGCATATATATCAACATATGTGTAACTCCATCTATTGAAAAAAAATCCGCATTAACTGGTACACCTAGTATGTAGTGTTACAGCATTTGGTGATATCACATCATCTCTTTCTGAAGGCAGAAGCTGCATCTTCCGTGTGTTTTTAAGGAATTTGCATAGTGCTTTATGTGGTACTTTAAAATCTTGAGTGACAAGGGAGTTCAGGGTTATTTTCTGACATTCTGGATATTGAGATCACCTTGTTTTTAGTAGAATATGATGATGATGACTATGATGCTGATTGTGAAGACATTGATTGCAAGTTGATGCCTCCTCCACCTCCACCCCCAGGACCATTAAAGAAGGATAAGGACCAGGATGCTATTACTGGTGGTAAGCAGAGACAGTCTACTTTTGTCTAAGTAGCAAGTTCCATTCCTAAGTCCAGGCTTTGGCACACATAGGGGGCTGTTAAAGTTAAGCTGCTGGGAAAGGGTATAACTTCCAGAACTGATTCATACAAATTTTAAATTTCCATATTAAAGGGAAGTTTTACTTTTAAAACGTTTGACAGCAGTATTTAGCATGCATTTAAGAAAATGTTTGGGTTAGTGGTTCTCAAATCTGCCTGCCTATCAGAATCACCGCAAGTCTTTTTAAAAATACAGATTTCTGACTCTCCCCTGGAAAGTGTGATTTAGAAGATCTGGGGTAGACCCCAGGAATTTCAAGGCATTCCCAGAGTAATTTCTGAAGCAACTGATCTGCATACTGGTATTTGGAAACTACTTGTTTAGATGATTCTCTTGAAAAGAAATAGTTAAATAGGTAAGGCACCCTAAAATGTATATGGATCATAGAGAGCTAGCTATCAGGTTCAGAGATTTCAAAGGCAGGGTCTTCAGAGATCCTCTCACCTATTTTTATATCTGCAACAGTAGATTGGGAAGAGCAGTGTGTTTGATCTTCCTGTATTTTGAGGTTTATGTTAACCTAAATTTCTCCTATTAGAGCTTTAAGTCATTTCCTTTTTAGTCTGCAGGCTGAATAGCATTGGTTAACTTTATGTCATAGATCTTATTTTATGCTAAATAATTTCATTATCTTGTGGACTTAAAGTTTTTTTTTTTAGCTATGGGTCCCTGAACTGGACATGGTAAGGCTTGACTGGTATAAAAGTGTTATATAAGTTTGCTATTGGTAATATTCCTTTAACCTGACATACTTACAGAAAGTAGTAAATGTAGTAATAGTGTTTGTTTTCTCTCATCACAACCCTAGGGTACCAGGTACAAGGTGAGTTGGGGATGGTGGGAGATACTGAGTTGGAATGAATTTTCTGGGTTGCATACTGTTAGTAATTTGGGTGCTTGGAACTATATCCCCTGCCACTGAGCCATGCATAGTACCTGGAGTTGGTGTTGGCTGAATTTGAGGAAATATGCTCACAGTTACATGCCAAGGGGGTTTTTCTTCCTTGTTGCAGTGTCTGAAGATGGAGAAGGCATCATCTTGCCCTCCATCATTGCCCCTTCCTCTTTGGCCTCAGAAAAAGTGGACTTCAGTAGTTCCTCTGACTCAGAATCTGAGATGGGACCTCAGGAAGCAACACAGGCAGAATCTGAGGATGGAAAGCTGACCCTACCATTGGCTGGGATTATGCAGCATGATGCTACCAAGCTGTTGCCGAGTGTCACAGAACTTTTCCCAGAATTTCGGCCTGGGAAGGTACTTTCTATGGAGAATATCTACATTGAAAACCACTGACCTCTTCTCAATACTGAATTCTGTTGTTAAAATGCTGAATATAGAATGGATAAGATCTAAAGGTTTCCCTATTCAATGACATTGTATCAGGTCTTTTTAAAAAGTTGTGTACATTGTAGTACATGTGATTTATATAGTTCTCACTATAAATTGTCTTTGTTGTCTTAAAAGAACTAGTTCAAATTATTAAGGGACACTTCTTTACTTTTTTGGATAGAGTTATAAATCTGAATTCAGCACTCCTTAATCCCTCTCTGACGGTTGAATAGACCCCTCAAGGGAATTTTCAGACCCAGATGCTGCTGTTTTCTATCTGACATGAATTTCTGACATAGTAAAATGTTCTGTGTTCTAGGTGTTACGCTTCCTACGTCTTTTTGGACCAGGAAAGAATGTCCCATCTGTTTGGCGGAGTGCTCGGAGAAAGAGGAAAAAGAAGCACCGTGAGCTGATACAGGAAGAGCAGATTCAGGAGGTGGAGTGCTCAGTAGAATCAGAAGTCAACCAGAAGTCTTTATGGATCTATGACTATGCTCCACCACCACCTCCAGAGCAGTGTCTCTCTGATGATGAAGTAGGCAAAATAGAGACCTGGGATTAAGACTTATAAGGGGACAAAAGAGTTCTCCCTAGCTCATGTCTAAATTGGATATAACATCTTAGCAGGCTGAGTCCTGTGCTGATTATCAGAAAGTAATGATGGGTTCAGTCCCAGTGGCTGTTCCTTCTCTATTGTAATGGAAAAGTATTGGGGGCAGGCAAATGGTAATATACACATTGGTGAATAAGAAAGTTTAAATGATAGGCAGTGTGCCATGATATACCTTCATTGTTTGTATTCTAATTCTAACTCCAGTTCTGTTCAAGAAGTATCCTTATGACTCCTCTTAGGACATCTATGGTTAGGAAAGCCTCTTCCCCTTCATCTGTTGCAGATCACAATGATGGCTCCTGTGGAGTCCAAGTTTTCCCAGTCTACTGGAGATATAGATAAAGTGACAGATACCAAACCAAGAGTAGCTGAGTGGCGTTATGGGCCTGCCCGACTGTGGTATGATATGCTGGGTGTCCCTGAAGATGGCAGTGGGTTTGACTATGGCTTCAAACTGAGAAAGATGGAACATGAACCTGTGATAAAAGGTAGAATGATAGAGGTAAGCAATACTGGTATATAAGAAAAGAATCAGTGTGCCGAAGGTCCTATCAGCTTTACTTTTCAATTGGGAAGATATTGGGTAGGGTTTCTTTGGTGGGAAATTTATGTGTCTAAGCCTTTTGCTTGGTATGGTATATCACCCTGGCAACTAGGACCCATTGTAAGAATTCTGTTTGTGAAATGAGTGCTATACTAGACTAAGAGTAGGAGGCAGATACCCCTTCATTATCAGGTTTTTCTTTCAAGTCAAGGTCCATATTTGATGTATGTGATGTGGGATTTGGAGTGGGAACTTTGACACATGACCATTCAGGAATTTGTTGTTCCTTCCCTGCTTCTACAGGACTTTAGGAAATTTGAGGAAAGCAGTGGCACTGATCTTCTGGCTGATGAAAACTTCCTGATGGTGACACAACTGCATTGGGAGGATGATATCATCTGGGATGGGGAGGATGTCAAACACAAAGGGACAAAACCTCAGCGTGCAAGCCTGGCAGGCTGGCTTCCTTCCAGCATGACTAGAAATGCCATGGCTTACAATGTTCAGCAAGGTATGCTTCCTTGCCAGCTGTGTCCAGCACACTGCCCTGCATCTCAGTAATCCTAAGTGGGCTTAGCTGTGAGCTTTGCTGCTGCTGAGGTATAGTGAAATATTTTGGATCTGAACTCTGATTCTGGTCTGTAATAGTTTTTTATACTAATTAATAAGCTAGGATGGGAATCATCATTAGAAAAATATGAAAACCACTTTGAAGTTAAAGATCTTTCTGAGCTATAATGATTCTTTATCTTTATAGTCTATTTTTGTTTCCAAAGCCCCTTTGTCTTTATCATTCTAGAATTTGCTTTTTCTCTCCTTAAGTATGCACAAAAATCATATGCCATGTAGAAAACTTTGAAAATGCAATACAGTATCAAAAATCACTGGTAATCCGCCCTAACTGGTTTGGCTCAGTGGACAGAGCGTCGGCCTGTGAACTGAAGGGTCCCAGGTTCGATTCCGGTCGAGGGCACATGCCCAGGTTGCAGGCTCCATCCCCAGTACGGGATGTGCAGGAGGCAGCTGGTCAATGATTCTCATCATTGATGTTTCTATCTCTCTTTCCTTCTCCCTTCCTCTCTGAAATCAATAAAAATATATTTTAAAAAAATCACTGGTAGCCCTGACCGGTTTGGCTCAGTGGATGGAGCATCGGCCTGTGGACTGAGGGGTCCCAGGTTCGATTCCGGTCAAGGGCATGTGCCTTGGTTGCGGGCGCATCCCCAGTGGGGAGTGTGCAGGACGCAGCTGGTCGATGTTTCTCTCTCCCTCTTCCTTCCTTTCTGTAAAAAAATTAATAAAATATATTTTAAAAAAATCACTGGTAATCCTATCCAGAGATGATCACCTTTTAACTTTTTGGTGTATTTTGTTTTCGATTTTCTGTCTGTGTGTGTATGTAGGTAAGCTAATCTCTGTAGGTACAGTTTTTTATGTTGTTCTTTTCTCTTAACATAAATATTCTATGTCATTCAAAGTTCTTCACAGAAATGTTTAATGACATGGGAAGCTCATTTTATTTTATTTATTTATTTTTAAAATATATTTTATTGATTTTTTACAGAGAGGAGGGGAGAGGGATAGAGAGTTAGAAACATCGATGAGAGAGAAACATCGATCAGCTGCCTCTTGCACGCCCCCTACTGGGGATGTGCCCGCAACCAAGGTACATGCCCTTGACCGGAATCGAACCTGGGATCCTTGAGTCTGCAGGCTGACGCTCTATCCGCTGAGCCAAACCGTTTAGGGCAGGGAAGCTCATTTTAAATGGAAAAAATATGAAGTAACATTTAGCACTTGGAGTGCGGGTGAATTTCCCGCCAAAATATAAGATGGCTCTGTCTTTTGGTTTTGTTCCATCCACCAAAAGGGTGGATTACAAACAAATATTTGGTAATACGCAGTTACAATCGGCCCGAGTTTACACGTTTCCCACACTCCACCGCAAATCTATATGAACCGAGTTAAAGACGGCTCCTGCGGAGTACGCGCAATTCACGCGAGCCGACTTAACTCATTTCCCGCACTCCAAGTGTTAATATCCTGTTTGTAAATGAAAAAAAAAACCCTATATAAATGTGGAAAGCTGACTAAAAGAATATATACTATGGGGTTCATAGTGGTGATTTATGGTTTGTAATATCACAAACTTCAGTTTTCTTCCTTATAACTCTATTTTCCAAATTTTTCTTAGTTAACCTGGATAACTTTTATAATTTAGAGGAAAATAAAAAAATGTCTTATTTTTAAATCTAAGAAATAGTTTTTTCCTTTCCATTCTATCTAAATGCTTTATTGGTTGTATAGTATTCTTATATGGATGTTTTGATAACATACCAAAGATTATTATATTTCTAATTTATTATCACCATTAGCATATTTTACCATATTATTTATTACCGTAATTTAACCAGTCCTTTATTTGGTCATTCATATTTTGACTATTACAAAAATACTGCACTGGACACTTTTTGTCTGCAACATTTTATTAAAATGAGAAATACACTCTATTATGTTTCTTTTCAGTACCATGAGTAACTTTTCAGTCACATGATTAACTTTACTAACATATGCTCCTTTTCCTTTTGCTTGAATCATGATTGAGAGGAACATAAATGTTTTGTCTGCTATTGAGTGTTCTGTTTTGACTAGGTTTTGCAGCCACCCTGGATGATGATAAGCCTTGGTACTCCATTTTTCCCATTGACAATGAGGAGCTGGTGTATGGACGTTGGGAGGACAACATTATTTGGGATGCTCAGGCCATGCCCTGGCTGTTGGAGCCTCCTGTTTTGACACTTGATCCCAATGATGAGAATCTCATTTTGGGTATGATACTGGCAGGGACCGGTGTTCCTCTTTCATAATTGACAGCTTGCAGCTAATGTCAAAGAGCAAGAATAAACCAAAAGTTTTGGGAAGGTCAAATCTAGAAGCTTCTAGGTAGCAGCTTGAGAGATCAAAGTTGTGGTCAGTTTCTGATATTTGTGTATTGTTTAGGGAAAACACATAAGGTAGAAATGTTGGAAAGTAGTACTTTTGATATGTCAGGAGTATAGTTTGGTTAGAGCAGTGGTTCTTAACCTTCCTAATGCGGCGACCCTTTAATACAGTTCCTCATGTTGTGGTGACCCCCAATTTCATTGTTACAAATTGAACATAATTAAAGCATAGTGATTAATCACAAAAACAATGTGTAATTATATATGTGTTTTCCGATGGTCTTAGGCGACCCCTGTGAAAGGGTCGTTCGACCCCCAAAGGAGTCTCGACCCACAGGTTGAGAACCACTGGGTTAGAGTGAATCATGCAGTAGAAATGGTCTGGGGTGGGGTAAGAGATCTGGTTCGAAATGCAAGGTCATCAGTAGGGAAGGTGAATCTTCAGAGATAGCAACTCCAGAGTGATTTTGTTTCATCCTCAGAAATTCCTGATGAGAAGGAAGAGGCCACATCTAACTCGCCCTCCAAGGAGAGTAAAAAGGAATCATCTCTAAAGAAGAGTCGAATTCTCTTAGGGAAAACAGGAGTCATCAAGGAGGAACCACAGCAGGTCTGTGAAGGGAAAAGGGTGTTAGTGTTTCGAAGAAAAAAGAAAGGTAATGGAGAAAGGGAGTCTGACTAAGGTTTATTTGATGACCTGTCATTAGAACATGTCTCAGCCAGAAGTGAAAGATCCGTGGAATCTCTCCAATGATGAATATTACTATCCCAAGCAACAGGGTCTTCGAGGCACTTTCGGAGGAAATATTATCCAGGTAAAAGCATTTTTTCTGTGGAGGATGGGAATCACTGCTTTGTTCTGATGGGGCATATTAGTCAATCTTGCCTAGGTTGGAGTTAGTATTTAATTTGAATCCTTGTATTTTCTGTCTTAGCACTCAATTCCTGCTGTGGAATTACGGCAGCCCTTCTTTCCCACCCATATGGGGCCCATCAAACTCCGGCAATTCCATCGCCCAGTTCTGAAGAAGTACTCCTTTGGGGCATTGTCTCAGCCAGGTCCCCACTCGGTCCAACCCTTGCTAAAGCACATAAAAAAGAAGGCTAAGGTATGATTGAATCCTATTTAGAAAAAATAGTTATAAAAGTTAACATTAAAGTATTAATTGGGGAAATGGACTGGATATTAGATGATATTAGGGGATTATTGTTTATTTTCTCAGATGTGATAGAATGTTTTTGGTATTTAGGAGAATATCCTTATTCTTAGGAGATGCATATGAAAATACTTAAGCGTGAAGTGTCAATGATGACTGCAGCTTTCAAAAGTGGTTCAGCAAAATCTGTAGAGAGATAGTTACAGGTAAAACATGGCAAAAATATAAACATTTGTATCTAGGATGTGGGATAATGTTCATGTGTTTGAATTTTTTTTTCAATTAAATTGAAGAAAAGGCAAGGTAAATTGTTTTTGGTGTCATTGTCTTGGAATGAACTATGTCAATGTGTATTATTCTATGAGGAGCTGGACTGTATTTCTTTGTTCTGGGCAGATGAGAGAACAAGAGAGGCAAGCTTCAGGTGGTGGAGAGATGTTTTTTATGCGCACATCTCAGGACCTCACAGGCAAAGATGGAGATCTTATTCTAGCAGAATACAGTGAGGAAAATGGACCATTAATGATGCAGGTTGGCATGGCAACCAAGATAAAAAACTATTATAAGCGGGTGAGTCTCTGCTCAGAATATCTTTATTAATAATCTGTGAACATTGACCTGGCCGGTTTGGCTCAGTGGATAGAGCGTCGGCCTGCGGACTGAAGGGTCCCAGGTTTGATTCCAGTCAAGGGCATGTACCTTGGTTGTGGGCATATCCCCAGTAGGGGATGTGCAGTAGGCAGCTGATCGATGTTTCTCTCTCATCGATGTTTCTAACTCTCTATCCCTCTCCCTTCCTCTTTGTAAAAAATCAATAAAATATATATTTTTTAAAAAATCTGTGAACATATATTTTGTCTTTTTTATACTATAAACTTCTTGAGAGAAAAGAATGGTATCTTTTTGTAGTTTGTAATATTAGTAAAATGCCATGCTCATGAATTAGTTTTGCAGGTTTATTGATAATATTCTGTGGTAGTGACTGGGTCTGCTGTGTTCCTTATAGAAACCTGGAAAAGATCCCGGGGCCCCAGATTGTAAATATGGAGAAACTGTTTACTGCCATACCTCTCCTTTTCTGGGCTCTCTCCATCCTGGCCAGTTGCTGCAGGTGAGGAATTCTTTCCTGTTATAATTCTTTCCTAAGGAAATTGACAAATGAGTAGCTAGTAATCTCAAATAACTACTCTTACACCAAATATGGGGAAGTTCATTATAATCCAAATAATGTTTTGATCTTTTTATTAAAACTGGCTCTAATCATGCCATTCATAAAATAAATTTAAAATAGTTTTTTGAAAAGACATACTGGATAAGAAGTCCAGAAGCATCTGGGTGGCATAGGCAAATCAACCTTGGATTGATAATTTACTGTAGTTAATTTTGTATGTGTAAAATTGGTATGTTTTAATTGTATTAGTTGTCATTTTGAGTATTGAACCACACCTGAACCTTATAGTCCTCAGCCACATAGTAAAGTGTTGTTTTTTTACCCCCTTTGTTCTGATAGATGTAGACAGGCCCTCTGGTAACCTAGCTTTTACATATTTTATTAAGGGGAAGTGTCATGTGAGGAAATCTCTAGCACTTTCCTTTTTTTCTCCACTCCTTTTTTCTTAGCAATCTTAATATTTTCCCTACTCTTGTACTGAGTTCATTATTATTATTGCGTATTTTTCTAAAGCCTCTTCAAAGCCTTTTTTTCTTTATCCTTTACATCTATAGTCCATTTCCCACCATATTTTGAGTATCCTATATAATAAAAGGATAATATGCAAATTAACCCTAACGGCAGAATGACCAGTCGCTATGACACGCACTAACCACCAGGGGGCAGACGCTCCACTCAGGAGCTGCCCCCTGGTAGTCAGTGTGCTTCCACAGAGGGAGTGCCGCTCAGCCAGAAGCCGGCTCATGGCTGGCCGGCACAGGGGCGGTAGAGGGAGCCTCTCCCGCCTCTGCGACAGTGCTAAGGATGTCCGACTAACGGCTCCTGGGCTGCCAGAGGGATGTCTAACTGCCAGCTTAGGCCTGATTCCCCCGGGGAGCAGGCCTAAGCCGTCAGTTGGGCATCCCCCAAGGGGTCCTGGACTGCAAGAGGGCACAGGTCGGGTTGAGGGAAGGCCTCCCCCCTCCCCGCCCCGCCCCTGCCCCCAGTGCATGAATTTTTGTGCACTGGGCCTCTAGTAATTTTTATATTGTTCCTGGCATTCTCATCTTGTAACTTCCTTTTGAGATTTTCAATCAATCCATCCCCTTCATTTGTGGCTTTTGTAGTTTCTTAAAGATACTTTTTTTTATCTTCTATAGTTTTTTTCTCTCTACATTTCACATTTATAATTTTCTTATCATACCCATATATTGAAGATCTTTCTGTCCCATTTTTCTGATTTTCTGAGAAGTCTTTCCTTAAAATCACAGGCTTGTTACAGGTGATCCTATCTGGCTGCTACTTAAACAAGCTCAAATGTTTTTGTCTTATGTGTTTAATGTGTTTTTGTCTTATGTGTTTTCTAGCACACTTTCTATTTTATTAGTTGTTTTTGTTTTTTAAAAAATTATTTAACAAATGTTTTGGTCTCACCTGTATTATGTCAGGGTCTATGCTGGGGTCTAGGGTAGATAGCATAGTACTTGTTAGTTTTTATTTTATTTTTTATTTTTTTTTTAATATATTTTATTGATTTTTTACAGAGAGGAAGGGAGAGAGTTAGAAACATCGAAGAGAGAAACATCGATCAGCTGCCTCCTGCACATCTCCCACTGGGGATGTGCCCGAAACCCAGGTACATGCCCTTGACCGGAATCGAACCTGGGACCCTTCAGTCCGCAGGCCGACGCTCTATCCACTGAGCCAAACCGGTTTCGGCAGTACTTGTTAGTTTTTAAAGTGATTTTCATATGTAATCTTTGTAGCATTCCAGTAAGGTGTTAGGCCTTTTCAATTTCTCAGTTTTGTATATGAGGAAAATTAAGCTAGAGATATTAACTTATCTGACATCATATAGTGAATAGTAGCAGAGCAGTCAATGTCATTTGAATCCAAATCCTTTAGTTTCCCCACTACTGATTTTTAAAAATAACCAGTGGGGGGAAATTATCTGTCTAATCCCATTTGATGTTCCATATTATAATTTGTTTATATTGCGGGATGAGAGCAAATTACTGTGGTTTTCCTTTATTGACTAAATTTCCTAGGGGGTGTGTGTGTGTGTGTGTGTGTGTATATAATTTTTGTGTTTTTACTTTTGTTAGGCGTTTGAGAACAATCTTTTTCGTGCCCCAATTTATCTTCATAAGATGCCAGAAACTGATTTCCTTATCATTCGGACAAGGCAAGGTTACTACATTCGGGAATTAGTGGATATCTTTGTGGTTGGCCAGCAGTGCCCCTTGTTTGAAGTTCCTGGGCCCAACTCCAAAAGGGCCAATACACATATTCGAGATTTTCTCCAGGTAAGAAGGAGAGGATAAGGAGGGGATCAGGATACACATAAAAGGGTATGTGTATTTGGGGGCACATCAGGAAAAATCAAAACACATAGGGGTGTAGTAGAGGGAGGGTTCCTGGTGACTGTTATTCTTTTCTTTGCCACATAAAAAAATTTGGTTTGTTGGGCAGGTTTTTATTTACCGCCTCTTCTGGAAGAGTGCAGATCGGCCAAGGCGGATCCGAATGGAAGATATAAAAAAGGCCTTTCCCTCTCATTCAGAAAGCAGCATCCGGAAGAGGCTAAAGCTCTGTGCTGACTTCAAACGCACAGGTCATCAGTTGTGACTGATTATTTGTCCTTTCTGCCTCTTTCCAAAAAAGGAATTAGGGCTTTTAGTTAAAGAATAAGCATACGGCTAGTAAGATAGATACAAATTGATAGTCATCAAAAGGAGGAAGTAGCAGATCTTTTACTTATGGAAGCTGGGATTGCATTTTGATTTCCCTGTTAGGAAATTCAAAGTGGTGTATATCTTTCTGTTGTTGTTGTTAATCATCATCCGAGGATATTTTCTCCATTGGTTTTTAGAGAGAGTAGAAGGGAGGGGGAGAGACAGAGAGAAACATTGAAGTGAAAGAGACACATCGATTGGTTGCCTCCTGCATGAGCCCCGACCAGGGCCGGGGATCGAGCTTGCAACCCAGGTATGTGTCCTTGACCAGAATCGAACCCGGGACCCTTCAGTCTGTGGGCCAACGCTCCAACACTGAGCCAAACCATCTAGGGCAGTGGATGTCTTAATATGAGATGTAGGAAACCTAGCAGTAGGGATTTTCTTGCCTAGTCATGCTAACTGTGGCTAGGCCTGGTACCTCCTAGAACATTGCCTGGTTCAGTCTTGGTTTACTATCCCTGTTGCTGTCAATAAAAGGGCTTTTGGAAGTCAGAACAGTCTTATTCTTTCTGTATCTTTTCTAGGGATGGACTCAAATTGGTGGGTGCTGAAGTCTGATTTTCGTTTACCAACTGAAGAGGAGATCAGAGCTATGGTGTCTCCAGAGCAGTGCTGTGCTTATTACAGTATGATAGCTGCAGAGCAGAGACTCAAGGTGAACATCTTCCTTTTGGGTACTGCCTATGCCTGTGGGTTTTTTCAGAGATATGAGGATGAAGACTATTTTCACTCGTTTAGAAATGATTGTTAATAGATTATTATCAGTTATTTGAAAATTCTAGCTGTATGAGGTGTATCAGTTCTGGAGAAAACTACAGTGTAGCTAAATATCGGTGGGACAGCTTAATGAGGGACTTAGGGCAGATTGTTTTGCCTTGAAAATGGTTGCTCATCCATTGGGTGGTGACTTTAAACTCTGTTCTTTACAAGACAGGTATGTAAGCAGGGAAAGTACTTCTCAGTTGTCTTCCAGAATTTTTCCAAGTGGGCTGAGATGATGGTGCTAAACGTGTGGTTTAACGAAGCACAGTATAGAAGTAAATGAATAAAATGGGGGGCGGGGGAAAGAAGCACAGTATGCTTACCAGGCCAAAATATGAAAGATCTAGCCAAGGTGGGATAGTACAACTCAATCCCTCTGAGTTAATGAGCATTTCTATTTAGCTTCCTTTATGTTCTGACTAGAAGCCCTGTGCACAAATACATGCACTGGTGGGGTCCCTCGGCCTGGCTGGTGATCGCAGCTGATCAAGGCCATGGGAGGTTGGCTGGGGGGAGGGACCGCAGAAGGTTCAGCCGGCCAGGGATAGGGACCACGAGAGGTTGGCCGGCGGGGGGTGAGGGGGACACAGGAGGTTGGCTGTGGGAGCGCACTGACCACCATGGGGCAGCTCCTGCGTTGAACGTTTGCCTCCTGGTGGTCAGTGCAGGTCATGTCGACCAGTCGTTCGGTCACTTACACTTTTATATATATAGATAGCCTAAGAATGTAAAATGGTGGTAGATAGAGCAAAAACTATGCAAAATCTATTCTGTATGCAGACTGGGCTTTGATATTCTGTACTTGGTATTCAGTGAAACTTGTGTTTTTTAACTTATTGCTTGATTTATGGATGGATTTGTCCTCTTCCAGGATGCTGGCTATGGTGAGAAGTCCTTTTTTGCTCCAGAAGAAGAAAATGAGGAAGATTTCCAGATGAAGATTGATGATGAGGTATGGCTTTACACTAATTTTTATTAGTACATCCCATTTATCCTTTTAAAAAATATATACATTTTTATTGATTTCAGAGAGGAAGGGAGAGGGAGAGAGTTAGAAACATCAATGATGAGAGGGAATCATTGATCAGCTGGCTCCTGCATGCCCCCTACTGGGGATAGAGCCCACATCCCGGGCATGTGCCCTTGACCAGAATTGAACCCAGGACCCTTCAGTCTGCAGGCTGACTCTCTAGCCACTCAGCAAAACCAGTTAGGACTCCCATTTATCCTTTTAAAAAACAGCCTTATTGAGATATGATTGACATTGAATAAACAGCACATATTTAAAGTATATTATTTGATATGTTTTAATGTATGTTTATACCTATGAAATCTTCATCTTAGTGCCCCTTTGAGATCCTTTTCACTCTTTTCTCCACCCTCCCTATACCCTGACAACTATTAATCTGCTTTCTGTCACTATAGATTGGTTTTAATTTTCTAGAATTTTAGATAAATGAAATCATATAGTATACATCCTTTTAATTGTGTTAAAATATATGTTATATAAAATTTACGATCTTAATCTAAGTGTATACAGTTCAGTAGTGTTAGTACATTTACATTGTTGTACAGCCAATCTCCAGAACTTCATTTTTTAAAAGAATAATTTAGCCCTAACCGGTTTGGCTCAGTGGATAGAGCATCAGCCTGTGGACTGAAAGGTCCCAGGTTCGATTCTGGTCAAGGGCATGTACCTTGGTTGCGGGCACATCCCCAGTAGGAGGTGTGCAGGAGGCAGCTGATCGATGTTCCTCTCTCATCGATGTTTCTAACTCTCTCCCTTTCTCTCTGTAAAATATATTTTAAAAATATATTTAAAAAAAAAGAATAATTTAGATTTTGAGAGAGAGAGGAAGGGGGAGAGAAACATTGATGTGAGAGCACATCAATCAGCTGCCAGCTGCACACTCCCTACCGGGGATCCAGCCCACAACCAGGGCATGTGCCCTTGACCTAGAATGAAACTGGCAACCTCCTGGTACATGGGACAGTGCCCAACTAACTGAGCCAAACTGGCCAGGGTGAACTCTTCATCTTGTAAAACTGAAACTCTAGTATCCATTAAACAGTAACTTCCCAGTCCTCCCTTCTCCAGCCCCTGGCAACCACTATTGTACTTTCTGTCTCTATGAATGTTACTACTTTTGGTACTTCACCTAAGTGGAATCATACAGTTTTGGTTTTTATGTGACTGTTTATTTTCTGTAGCATAATATCCTCAAGATTTGTCTGTGTCAGAATTTTCTTTCTTTTTAAGGCTAAATATTTCATTGTATGTATATGCTACATTTTGTTTCTTTATTCATCCATCGATGGACAGGTGTTTCCATCTCTTGGCTATTGTGAATAGTTCTGCTATGAACATGGGTGTGCAGATATCTGTTCAAAACCTGCTTTGAGTTCTTTTGCATATATACCCAGAAGTGGGATTACTAGATCATATGGTAGTTCCATTTTTGGTTTTTTGAGGAACATCCATACTGTTTTTCAAAACAGCTGCACCATTTTACGTTCCTATCAATGGTATGTAAGAGTTTCTGTTATTTCACACTTTTTGCCAGCACTTGTTAGTTACTGTGTGTTTTTTTTTTTATAGTAGCCATCCTATTGGGTGTGAGGTGTTATCTCATTGTTTTTTTTAAGATATATTTTTATTGATTTCAGAGAGGAAGGGAGAGGGAGAGAGAGATAGAAACATCAGTGATGAGAGAGAATCATTGATTGGCTGCCTCCTGCACGCCCCACATTGGGAATCGAGCACACAACCTGGGCATATGCCCTGATCGGGGATCAAACCAAGATTTCCTGGTACATAGGTTGATGCTCAACCACTGACCCCTGCCGACTGCCTCCTTGGGGTTTTGATTTACATTTCTCTAATGAATAAATAGTGATGTTCATGTGCATCTTTTATGTGCTTGTTGGCCTTTTGTATGTCTTTCGAGAAGTGTCTATTCACATCCTTAGCCCATTTTTGAATTGGGTTGTTTGTTTCTTGTTGTTGAGTGTAGTTTTTTTTTTTTAATTGATCTTTAGAGAGAGTGCCAGGGTTGGGGCCGGGGGGAGCGAAAAAAAAACATTGATTGGTCATCTCCCATACTCGCCTACACTGGGAGTCAAACTCACAACCTGGGTATGTGCCCTGATGAGGAATTGAACTGTGACTTTTCGGTATATGGAGTGACGCTCCCACCAACTGAGCCACACCAGCCAGGACTAGGAGGGGTTTTTTTTTCCCCCAGTATATTTTATTGAGTTTTTCCAGAGAGGAAGAGGGATAGAGTTAGAAACATCAATGAGAGAGAAACATCGATCAGCTGCTTCCTGCACACCTCCTCCTGGGGATGTGCCCACAACCAAGGTACATGCCCCCGACCAGAATCGAACCTGGGATCCTTCAGTCCACAGGTCGACACTCTGTCCACTGAGCCAAACCGGTTAGGGCAGGACTAGGAGTTCTTTATATGTTCCTGGATATTAACTTTGCATTAGATGTGATACACAAATATTTTCTTTCATTCTATAGGTTGCCTTTTCACTCTGTTGTGTCCTTTGATGCAGAGATGTTTTTAATTTCGATATAGTCAAATTTATCTAATTTTATTTTTGTTCAGCATCCAAGAAATAATTGCCAAATCCAGTGTAATGAATTATTCTCCCTGTTTTCTTTTTAAGAGTTTTATGCTTTTAGTTCTTATGTTTAGGTGTTTGATTCTTTTTTTTTTTTTAATACCCAAGGATATTTTTTCATTGATTTTTAAAGAGGGAAAGACAGAAATATTGATGTGAGAGAAACACATAGATTGGTTGCCTCCTGCACGTGCCCTTGACCGGAATCGTACCCGGGACCTTTCAGCCCACAGGCCACTGAGCCAAACTGGCTAGGGCTGATTCATTTTTTTAAATGTTTTTATTGATTTCATAGAGGAAGGGACAGAGAGAGAGAGAGCTAGAAACGTCAATTATGAGAGAGAATCATTGAGAGAGAGAGAAATGTGGATTTATTCTACATATTTATGCATTCTTTGGTTGATTCTTGTATATGCCCTGACCAGAGATCGAACCCACAACCTTGGTGTATTGGGACAGTGCTCTAGCCGACTTAGCTACCTGGAAAGGGCCTGTAGCTCTTTTAATTGTCGTAACAGTGTCTTATGAAGAGCAGAAGTCCAATTTGTCTGTCTTCTCTGTTGCTCAGAGGTTTGGTGTTATATCTGAGAAAGATCATAAAGATTTTATCTTACGTTTTCTTCTAAAAGTTTTACTGTTTTATATCTTAATGTTTGAATTAGTTTTGTGTAGGTAGGGTACATGGGATAGATTAAGGTTCTTTTTTGCATGTAAATGCATGTCCAGTAAATCTAGCACATTTGTTAAAAGTTGAATAATCTTTTAAAACAAAAATTTCATCATACTGCTTTCTTGCCCAAAGACATTCTTTGGGGCCTTTTTTCTTTCAGGAAGAAGTGCTTAACATGATTTACAAGGATTTATATGACTTGTGCTGTGTATATAACTCTAACCTCCTCTCATCTCCAGTAACATTACCCATCTTGTACTCTAAGCTGCAAACATACTAAAACTCAAATCAGTTCCATAAATTTCTTTCTGTTGGCTTCTAGGTTTTTGTAACTGCTGTTGCCTATGCCAGGAATATTTTTCTCTACACTCTTCTACCATTTGACTTTCATATACAAATTACATTCTCTTGGAAGCTTTCCCTAACTCTTGCTCCTATTCTCACCCTTCATTTAGATTGGATCATCAACCTTCCCTTCTTTATGTACATACTAGAGGCCTGGTGCATGAATTCGTGCACCAGTGGGGTCCCTTGGCCTGGCCTGCGTGATTGGGCTGAAACTGGCTCTCCAACATCCCCGAGGGGTTCCAGATTGCTAGAGGTCACAGGCCCGGCCAAGGGACCCCACCAGTGCACGATCGGGGCTGGGGAGGGACGTGGGAGGTTGGCCAGCCGAGGAGGGACTGTGGGAGGGCTCCAGGGCGTGTCCGGCCTGTCTCGCTCAGTCCTGATCCACTGGACCCCAGCAGCAAGCTAACGTACCAGTAGGAGCTTCTGTCCCCTGGTGGTCAGTGCACGTCATAGCAACTGGTCGAATGTCTGCCCCCTGGTGGTCAGTGTACATCATAGCAAGCAGTTGAGTGGCCTTAGCATATCATTAGCATATTACGCTTTGGTTGAATGGTCAACTGGACACTTAGCATATTAGGCTTTAATTATATAGGATAATACTTTTCTTTCCTATCATAGCTCTGATCATGCAATGTTGAATTTGGTTGGTTGACTGTCTCTTCCTCACTAATAAGAGGTTCATGAAAAAATATTGCTGGCATGTGGTAGATATTCAATCAATAACTGAGGGAACGATTGTAGATGAGGTGGTTCAATGAATAAAGAAGCATTGATGTGCTATTTCTTTGAGTTTGGAGTGAAAAATGACTGGATGTCTAAGAGTTTCAGAAATTAAGGATTCTATTGAATAGCCTTCAAAATTGAATCATGAATAGAGAATTGGCCACTTTCCAGCTAATCATGTACTCTGACTGACCTGTGTAGACAAGCACATTCCACTTGTCTTAATCCCCTGATTGTTTTGTGGGGTTGGTAAACACTATTTAGAGTCCTAGGAGAGGACAGACCTTCTTTTTTAAAATATATTTTTATTGATTTCAGAGAGGAAGGGAGAGGGAGAGAGAGATAGAAACATCAATGATGAGAGAATCATTGATTGGCTGCCTCCTCCATGCTCCCTACTAGGTATTGAGCCCACAACCAGGGCATGTGCCCTTGACCAGAATTGAACCCGGGACCCTTCAGTCCACAGGTTGACACTATCCACTGAGCCAAACCAGCTAGGGCGAGGACAAGCCTTTTTGACCGAAACAGTGGCAGAGGTGGAATGGACTTTGGTTTAGTGCTGCTGGGGTTGGGGCTGGTGCTTTGTAAAGCATACTTATCATTTGATTATAAGATTATATAGGTCATTCTAAAGCCATTTGAGCAATTGGACAATCAAATAAAATCACCAATCTAACTTACGTTTTTGTACATCATGAAGGGGTGTGGGTAACAGTGTCTGAAAACTCTCAGTTAAGCCCAAGAGATATGGTGCTAAAGGGTATCACTGTTCCACATATTCCTCCTCACACTGTTTGAGATCTTGACCTCTATTTAATAACATGTTTTAAGTACCATAGGAAAGAAGAAAAAGCTGAGTACTGGGTAACTTTATGTAACTGTTGTACTTTGATGACAGTTTAAGCAAGCATCAAATTGTACATTATTGTAATCATTCCAACCATATAAGTATGGTTAGACATAGAGCAAAAGTTCCTGTAGCTTTTAGGATCTTTTTTCTATACCTCAGGTTCGCACTGCTCCTTGGAACACACAAGGGCCTTTCATTGCTGCCATG
>NW_005871052.1:12810432-12811918 GCF_000147115.1 Myotis lucifugus | reverse complement strand
GAAGGATTTTCCTATGTGAAGATTCCAAACAAACCAACACAACAGAAGGTGAGACTGAATTTCTAGAAGGCGAAAATTAGGGGAGAAAGAAATGGAGGTTAAATAGTGGAGATGAATGGGATGGAGGATCTGGAAAGCAATTATGTTGACAGGATGAACTTAGATCCTATTATAAGGAGTTAAACTTACTGGGATTCTTACCTGTTTTGTTCTGTTTTTGAGGTAGGATGATAAAGAGCCTCAGCCAGTGAAGAAAACAGTGACAGGAACAGATGCAGACCTCCGTCGCCTCTCTTTGAAAAATGCCAAGCAACTTCTACGTAAATTTGGCGTGCCTGAGGAAGAGGTGGGTGTGGAAGAGGAAACTTAAATGCTCCTAGGGGCTTTGTATAAAGAGGGAGAAGCTAGGAGGCAGATGTAAGGAACAATCTGAAGAATTTTGTGGGGTAGCTTGTAGCCGACTGGATCTTGGATACTTTTTCAGGAGTTAACTTTCCCAGAGCTTTCTGTTTAACCTACTTAGGGTAAATTTTTTTGTCTACCTCTCTCACTGTGCCTTGATTTGTTCTATGAGATCTCCGAATGATTTGTATGTGTATGTGTGTGTGTGTGTGTGTATATCTCCTGTAGATTAAAAAGTTGTCCCGATGGGAAGTGATTGATGTGGTGCGCACAATGTCAACAGAACAGGCCCGCTCTGGGGAAGGGCCAATGAGTAAATTTGCCCGTGGATCAAGGTTTTCTGTGGCTGAGCATCAAGAACGTTACAAAGAGGAATGTCAACGCATCTTTGACCTACAAAACAAGTATGTTGTTGTAGTGCTGCAGAAAATCCAAGCTGGGAGAGGTGGTGAGCTCCTAGACACAATTTTATAATGAATAGGAGGTCACCTAGTAATGTGACATAGGTAGTCAGGTGTCTGAGATTTCAGTGTGGTATCTGTTCATAATACTGCTAGAATACTTCCTTCAAACCAACTTGGCAAAGATATTGAATAGCAAGACATGCTAGATTTGAGCTTTGGTTCCATGGCAACTTTTGTGGTCTACTTGGACCTGGCAGACACCACAATGGTGATAAGGGACAGTTGTGTTTTTGTCTGAAGGCTTACTGGTGAGGATGGTAATGCCCTATTAAAAATGGGCAATGTGCTAATTTGTTTCTCAGGCTTTCTCCAGGAATTCTGAATATGAAATGCTGTACTACTTCATATTTCAAACTTGCCTTATTGACTAAATGTCTAGGAAAATTTTTTTAAAATATGTTTTTATTGATTTTTAGAGAGAGAGTGGAAGGGAGAGGGATAGAGAGACAGAAACATCAGTGAGAGAGAAACATCATCGATTGACTGCCCTCCTGCACACCCCTTACTGGAGATTGAGCCCACAACCCGGGCAATGTGCCCTGACAGGGAATCGAACCAGCGACCTCTTGATTCATGGGTCAATGCTCAACCACTGAACCACACTGGCCAGGCTAGGAAAA
>NW_005871052.1:12727914-12810332 GCF_000147115.1 Myotis lucifugus | reverse complement strand
CCAGAGGCAGAAATAGCAGGGGATGAGTGTAGAAAAGCCTGTAGATGAGGTAGATAGCACTGAAAATTGGTCTCTAGGTTTGTCTGTAGGGGACAAATTGAAGAGATACTGCCAATCTATTAACTGCTTCTGTCTGTGCCAGGCCTGGTCAAGCCAGGGCTATGTCCATCAAGTGAGCTTTCTGGGCATTCATCCTAGAGGGTAAGAGTTTTTATACAGAATCCATGGATGAATTTGGGGGGGGGGTTCTTGAATCCTCAGAAATTACATGTAAAATTCTGTGCAAATGTGCCTTTTCTGAGGAGAAGATCCATGAATATCAGAAGATTCTGAAACGAGTTCTAGATTCTAAAAAGGGTTTAAAATAACCAATCAAAAATTGCAGAAAATGAGTCGGGATGATCAAAGCCTGAACTGGTTTGGGATATGGATACTAGAATGAGAAGAGAAGAACCAAGGTGACCTTAAAATTTCACTCTAGGCTTGCTAGAAGGATGGTGGTACCATTGATTAAAGTAGTAAATAACAAAGAAAGAAGTAGTATTAAGAAGGAAAGGTGTAATGTGTGGAATTAGAGATCCCCATGACACTTCCCAGTATGGATTTCAAGCAGGCAGTTGAAAACTTGGATGTAGATACTGAGAGAGAGGATTAAGGCTGAAGATGTAGTTCATTGAAATCCTTTCAGAACTTTGTACTTAAAAAAATGGAAACATTGGCAATGGTAAAATGAAGTCAGGAAAGGACATGTCAGTATATTTGAGGGCTGGTGGGAACTTTTATACTTTCTGTAGAACCATAGTTTTGTGGCATGTTGAGCTTCGAGGTTTTCTCTCAACCCCAAGAAAATGGACATTTGAGTGGTAGGGAGAATGTGTGGAAATCTTTTTCTGCCTTGCAGCAGCAGGTTCGGCAGCAGCAGGAAACAATCACAGAGATGATGATACAGCTTCTGTGACTAGCCTTAACTCTTCTGCCACTGGCCGTTGTCTCAAGATTTATCGCACATTTCGAGATGAAGAGGGGAAAGAATATGTTCGCTGTGAGACGGTCCGAAAGCCAGCTGTCATAGATGCCTATGTGCGCATACGGACTACAAAAGATGAGGAGTTCATGTGAGTTTATCTCACCACTTTCCACTTTGATTAAGAATGATAATGGTGGGGAATGGGAGTGAGGGTGAGTGCTTGATTTTTTTAAAAAAAAAATTATTGATTTTTTACAGAGAGGAAGGGAGAGGGATAGAGAGTTAGATACATCAATGAGAGAGAAACATCGATCAGCTGCCTCCTGCACACTCCCTACTGGGGACGTGCCCGCAACCAAGGTACATGCCCTTGACTGGAATAGAACCTGGGACCCTTGAGTCTGCAGGCTGACGCTCTATCCACTGAGCCAAACCAGTTAGGACATGATTTTTAGTGATAGGATTCTGCATAGTTGTCCCTGGAAGTCCACTAATAGGGAACCATCTTGCCTTTTAGATCTTTGGGTTCGAGTAGTGCCAAATCACAGGGAGAATTCAAAATTTGCCACAAAACAAAGACATATTTTCAGTTCTACTTGAGTACTTTGCATTTTGGTTAGTTGGTTGGCTGGCAGAAATCTTAGGGAATACTCTCATTCTGAGAGGTGCCACTCTGCAACTAAAAGGCTGATGAGTGGGGGAGATGGGAATGCCAGGTGACCTCTTTTATTTTAGTATGGATGGATTACTTTAGTTTGGAGATGTTTAGCTATTACAACAGTCTGCTTGGTTTAGGTTTGCTTATGGTCCTATGATTTTTTTACACCCCCTTTCCTGTTATTTAGTCGAAAATTTGCCCTTTTTGATGAACAGCATCGAGAAGAGATGCGAAAAGAACGGCGGAGGATTCAAGAGCAGCTGAGGCGGCTTAAGCGGAACCAGGAGAAGGAGAAGCTTAAGGGTCCTCCTGAGAAAAAGCCAAAAAAGTTGAAGGAGCGTCCTGACCTAAAAGTAAGTATAATGTGGTATGATCATAATTAACAAAGCAAAGAAAGAAAGCATACTTTCCCCCCTACCTTTTAGATCCTCCCTTACTGGGAAGGCAGTATTGTTGAAAGCTAGTCTGAATTGACATGGTTACTTGGGTGTTTTCAGTACTAGTATGACTGGTACCAAAACCACCAGACCTAATCTAGTGCCATTGGGTGTCATTTCATACCTCATCCATTGGAAATATTTTCTAGGAGTTGAAATAGGTTTGGTGGATTTTTAAAAAATATTTTTTAATTGATTTTAGAGAGGGAGAGAGAGATAGAAATGTCAATGATGAGAGAGAACCATGGATTGGCTGCTTCCTGCACACCCCCCACCTGAGATCAAGCCCACAACCCGGGCATGGGACCCTTTAGTCTGCAGGCTGACGCTCTATCCATTGAGCCAAACTGGCTAGGGAAGATTTTTTAACGTGTATTTATGTACATATGAGCATTTATACACACACACGTCTTGTTTTTAAGTTGTATATATTAAAAGAAGCAACAGAAATAAATATAAAATACATATTGCTTTGCATAACTTAGGTAGGATTCTAGATATTACTATGCAGTTTAATTGTAATATTTACCATAAAATGAGGCAACTGTGATACAGTGGAAAGAACCGGGGACTTGCATACAGAAGATCTAGATTCAAGTCTGGTTGCCATCTAATAGCTCTGTGATCTTAACCTTTTCAAACCTGTTTTTTCTTCTATAAAATACCTATCTCACAGTACTGTTGTACTAAGTGATATAATACGTGGGAAGCACTTTATAAACTAAAATTTTCAACAAGTTTAAACTGCTGTTAACCTGAGGTCATTAAAGTATTTTAATGTATGTGATCTTATGTAAACATGATACAGCATTGACCCCATTTCACAGATGAACATGCGGTCAATTGCAAAACAGATGTAATATGCCCATGCTGGCTGCCTGTGTTGCCGAGTGCAGCCTTGGGCTTCCAACAGACTTTCTTCTGTACATTTACTATTTTCATAGTTTATAACTTAAGTTGGGAGTGGAAATCCTCTTTGTTTTCTTTCTTGATTTTTATAGAAATGTTCTTTCTCTGTATTTTTTTAATGTGCCCTTTCCATACATATGCACTTTTGTCCAATGCCTCTGGTTGAAGGTGTTTAACAGTTCTTTTCAAACCAAAGTTCTGATCCTGCCTTTGTCTCTCTCTTGCCTTGTATGTATGTTTTTAGCAGACTTTTGTTGAACTTTATTTTTCTATGCAAAATAATTTTCATTGAAATTAAGTTAATTTTATTCTAGAAAGATCATAGGCTGACCTACCCAAATTGTATAGATTTCTTAAAGCTAACATCATGCAGCCTGCTTACCTCTGACATTGGTACTTTTCCTCCTGCAGCTGAAATGTGGGGCTTGTGGAGCCATTGGGCACATGAGGACAAACAAATTCTGCCCCCTCTATTATCAAACAAATGCTCCACCTTCCAATCCTGTTGCCATGACAGAGGAACAGGAAGAGGAGTTGGAAAAGACAGTCATTCATAATGATAATGAAGAACTTATCAAGGTTGAAGGGACCAAGATTGTTTTGGGGAAACAGCTAATTGAGAGGTAAGGGATAGGAAGTGCCACAGAGGAAATCTGTTGGAGGTTGGTGATACTGATGGGCGGCAGGGGTGGATATGCTGAGAGCATAGGAACTTTTATGAATTTTCCTTTGTAATTGTTCCAGTATGAAAATTACAGTCTTTTGTTGCAAAGCACTTACTAAGTTCCACCACTTGCTCTTGGGCATGTACCTAACTTTTCTTTTTCTTTTTTTTTTTCTGTTCATCAGATTATTCACTTGATTTTTAGATTCACTTGTTGATAGATGTGTATTTGTTGTTCATAATTTGTATCTGTACCTTTTTCTTCTTTTTCCTCTTAAAGGATACCTTTCAGCATTTCATATAATACTGGTTTGGTGGTGATGAACTCCTTTAGCTTTTTCTTATCTGTGAAGCTCTTTATCTGGCCTTCAATTCTGAATGATAGCTTTGCTGGGTAGAGTAATCTTGGTTGTAGGTTCTTGCTATTCATCACTTTGAATATTTCTTGCCACTCCCTTCTGGCCTGCATAGTTTCTGTTGAGAAATCAGCTGACAGTCGTATGGGTACTCCCTTGTAGGTAACTGACTGTTTTTCTCTTGCTGCTTTTAAGATTCTCTCTTTGTCTTTTGCTCTTGGCATTTTAATTATGATGTGTCTTGGTGTGGTCCTCTTTGGATTCCTTTTGTTTGGGGTTCTCTGAGCTTCCTGGACTTGAAAGTCTATTTCTTTCAGCAGGTAGGGGAAGTTTTCTGTCATTATTTCTTCAAATAGGTTTTCAATATCTTGCTCTCTCTTCTTCTGGCACCCCCATAATTCGGATGTTGGTACGCTTGAAGTTGTCCCAGAGGCTCCTTACACTATCTTCATATTTTTGGATTCTTTTTTCTTTTTGTTTTTCCAGTTGGGTGATTTTTGCTTCTTCATATTTCAAATCTTTGACTTGATTCTTGCGATCCTCTAGTGTGCTGTTGGAACTCTGCATAATATCCTTTATTTCAGTCAGTGTATGCTTAATTTCTAGTTGGTCCTTTTTCATAATCTCGAGGGTCTCAATAAATTTATCAGCGGTTTCTAGAAAATTCTTGAAAAACCTTATAACCGTGGTTTTGAACTCTATATCCAGTAGTTTGCTTTCCTCCATTTCTGTCATTTGTGACCTGTTTCTTTGTCTCCACATTTTTTATGCTTCCCTGTGTTGATAGAGTGGCTTTCTGTGCTAGGTGTCCTATAGGGCCCAGTGGCTCAGCCTCCCCAATTACCTGAGGTGGACACTCTTGGTGCACCCCTTTGTGGGCTTTGTGCACAGTCTTGTTGTAGTTAAGCCTTGATTGTTGTAGGTATCACTGGGAGGAATTGACCTCCAGGCCAATTGGCTGTGAGAATCAGCTGTGTCTGCAGTGGGAGAACTTCTGAGCTGGAGACACTCTTCTGGGGCAAGACTTGCTTCAGTGGGGCTTTGGTGCTCACTGAGTCTGCCCCCTGAGTGTGTCCCTTATGGATCTGAGGAGTTGTAATCTGGATGGTCCCACTATGACCAGTGGGTACACTGGCTCTTGGGTCTCTAAGGAGTTGCTAATTTAGCCTCTGCCTGAGGCTACCCAGCAGGAGCTGTGGAGAGATTCCTCTTCTTTGTTTGGGGTTTGGAGGTGCCAAGATGAGGCCCAGCTGTGAAGCAATGTAAGCTGCTGTGGGGCCTTGGACCCTCTTTTGGAAGTTCTGGTTCTCCCTGATTCAGCTGCAGTTTGTTAGGTAATTTCCAGGTTGTAAAGGGCCAGGCCTTTCATATGCAAAAGCCTCTGTGCACAGCTTAGGTGAGGCGGGGTCTCAGGGAATCAACAGGGCGGCGCAAGCAGCTATGGCTGCTCCCCAGTCCTACCCTAAGAGGCCCCGCATCTCAGTGTCTCGGTAATCGTCTCAGTGTCTCGGTAATCGCTGCAAGCACCTCTGAGAGAAAGCCGCCCTCGAGTTCCGCCCGCTGCCAGACAGTCCAGTTTCTCCCCGTATGAGTCTGGGTCCCCAGAGACTCACCTGGAACTGGAGTTCAGAGCAGTTGGGAGCTTGCGTCTCCCTCCCGAATGAAAAAGACAACCGCGTCCTCAGTTGCTAGCCCTTTCGGCGTGTGCCTCCGTACCTCTGCACTTTACTTCCGCACCTCCTCTGAGTCTCAGTGCTTTTCTCTTTCCTTCTAGTTGTAGAATTTCCACTCAGCCAGCCTTCCTGTGGTTCTGGATGATGTCCGTGTTGTCTTTTAGTTGTATTTTTGAAGTGGTTGTGAGAGGCAGCAATTTCCGGTGTTTACCTATGCCGCCATCTTGGTTTCTCCCGTACCTAACTTTTCTGAGTCTCAGTTTTCTTTCTTTTTTTTTTTTAAAACTATATTTTATTGATTTTTTACAGAGAGGAAGGGAGAGAGATAGAGAGTTAGAAACATCGATCAGCTGCCTCCTGCACACCTCCTACTGGGGATGTGCCTGCAACCCAGGTACATGCCCTTGACCGGAATCGAACCTGGGACCTTTCAGTCCACAGGCCGACGCTCTATCTACTGAGCCAAATCGGTTCTGGCCTCAGTTTTCTTATTTACAAAATAAAACCACCCTTTCTAGGGTAGTTATGAGATAAAAATGAGAGAGACTATATAAAGCACAGTGCCTGGCATATAGTAGATGCTCTTCTTATTCTACTTCCCAGGCACTCAATATTTGTAAGGTCCCTAATCTTAGAATGTTCTAATTATGGACCATCCAAAAAGTTTAAGGAGACATAAACTATGCTTACACATACCTGTCTATTGCCCTAAGAGAATTTAATAAAGAAGCAGAGTTTTTAAATTAAAAAATTTCCCCTAACCTTTTAGTTTAAAAATTTCAAACCTACGGAAAATTTAAAGACAACATGCTATTCCTCTAAATTTACCAACTGTCCTATTTGTTTCATCTTTATATATTTAAACTTTTGCTGAACTGTTTAGAAATAACTTGCAGGCATCATGATATTTCACTTATAAATTCTTTAGCATAGGACATAACAACATAGGACATAATTAACATTAATTCAATAGTATCTTGCATCCAGTTCTTATTCAAATGTCCTGAGTTGTCTCAAAGTACTTTATTGCCTATCCTCAAATTCAGGATCCAGTTACAGTTCAAACATTTAAGTATTTTGAGTCTTTCCTAATCTAGAACTGCCTTCCCCACCTTTTTTGGGTTTTATGACATTGACTTGTTTTTGAAGAGTCCAGGCCAATTGTCTCATAAAATAGCCCACAATCTGGATTTGCCTGGTTGTTTTCTCATTGATTATATTCATATTAAATGTCTTTGACAAGGTTACTACATAGGTGGTATTATGTACTTAATACACCACATCAGGAAGCTCATATTGTCAGGTTTCCATACTATTTTGATCATCTTGTTAAAGTGGTGATCCCCAGATTTCTCTATGGTAAAGGTATGTTTTTCCCTTTGTAATGAATATGTTGATGAATATCCTGATCCGTAACAGTCATTCTCTCAATAGTTTTGGCATCCATTGATGATCCATTATTAAATTGGGGGGGGGGTCTCAAAACAATGTTTTTTCCCCTAATTCTAGCATTCTTTCTACATTAAATGGCATTCTATAAAGAAAAGTTTCCCCTCCTTTTTTGAGTACTATTACAGATTCTGAAGTTTCTTTCCTTTGTAAACTTAACCTTATTATTAATTTTGATTTCCATCATCGTCCCAAATTTTACCCCTTCATACCAGATCCTGTGTCCTTTTGAAATGACCCTCTAAATCTTTGATAACTTCTTTGCTTTCTGGCACAAGATGTTCTAGGATCTCCTTGAAATTTCCCTATCCCAGATCTAGAATCAGCCATTTCTCTAAAGGAGCCCTGGTTCCATTTATTGGGGAACGCTGTTTAGAAACCAAGATCTAGATGCCATTGCTACTAGGCTCTTAGTGGACAGAACTAGGAAGTATACATATATGGTAAAGCACAATTCATAGAGATTCAAATTGTATCTACAGATTCTTCCTCATATCCCTATATTTTATATTTGTATCTTTTCTTTGGTTCCCAACATCAATATATTTATTCATTTGCTTTGTCCTAAGATACTTACAAAATAGTTTGAGAATTTACAATACCAATATTACTACCAACAACAAACCTGTAGAGTCAGGTGTGTTTTGTAGTTGTCCTTGGACTATATGCCACTGAAGTTGTACAGTCGGTATTATATTCAAAATATATTTGAATTCTTTGTGTTTTTTAATCTTTTTATTTTTTGTTAATCCTCACCCGAGGATATTTTTTCTATTGATTTTTAGAGAGAGTGGAAAGGAGGGGGAGAGACAGAGAGAAACATCAATGTGAGAGAGACATAATTGGTTGCCTCCTGCATGTGCCCTGACAGGGGCCGGGGATCAAGCCTGCAAACCATTGCTCCGCAGGCTGACGCTCTATCCAGTGAGCTAAACTGGCTAGGGCTAGTTCCCTTATTTTCTAAATAGGAAACTGAGGTGAAATTGTGGCTTGCCTAGTTCTTTATTATAAACTTGGAGATCCTATGAGGCCTTGCCTGATCTGAGCCTTAGAATGTGGATGTCTGGCCTTTAGTTTGGCTTTTTCCTCCCCAGGCTTATTCTCAGGGACTTTGGACTGTTTCACTGTAGTTGCTTTTATCCCTGGGGACTATAAATAGGGACTGCATGCTATGAAAGTGTTATTAATTGCAGTGCAGATGAGGTTCGCAGAAAATCTCTGGTTCTCAAGTTCCCTAAACAGCAACTCCCTCCTAAGAAGAAACGGCGAGTTGGAACCACTGTTCACTGTGACTATTTGAATGTGAGTATTTGCATTGCTTTTTTCTGACCAGATGAGCTTCTCATTGATTCCCATAGCCCTCTAAGCCATGGTCCTGACATAGATTCTGAATCCCTTTGTCCTTGCCCTGAAAATTAATGTGTATTGTTCATTATAAGACTTCCAAAACATATTTGCTAGAAAGTATTATTTTTTAATCTATAGAAGCATTCTGATTCCTTGTTTTTCCTTAGAGACCTCATAAGTCCATCCACCGCCGCCGGACAGACCCCATGGTGACACTGTCATCCATCTTGGAGTCTATCATCAACGACATGAGAGATCTTCCAAATGTGAGTTCATTGCATTCATATCTACAGTAGAGATGAAAAGGCTTTTTGTTCTGTTCGTGATTTTAGATGGAGGACAGTATAGTCCTAAGTACGTGGAATTCCTAATTCTTTGGGGTATAGTGTTATTTTTTAAATTACTTTTTCTTCTCTTGTTGTTGTTAATCCTCACCTGAAGATATTTTTTCCATTGATTGTGTTTGTTTGTTTTGAGAGAGAGAGGGAGGGAGGGAGGGAGGGAGAGAGAGAGAGAGAGAGAGAGAGAGAACGTGAAACATCAATGTGAGAGAGGCACATTGCTTGGTTGCCTCCTGCACATGCCGCCAACTGGGGCCAGGGATTGAACCTGCAGCTGTTGATCAGGAATCGAACCCTCAACCTTTTTGGTGTATGGGACAATGCTCTAATCAACTGAGCTACCTGGCCAGGGCTAAAAATATTTTTATTGATATTTGGAGAGAGAGAGAGAGAGAGAGAGAGAGAGAGAGAGAGAGAAGAGAAGAGAAGACAAGAGAAGAGAGAGAGAGAGAGAGAGAGACATTAATCAGCTGCCTCCTAAACGCCCTGTACCAGGGATCCAGCCTGCAACCTGGTCATATGCCCTGACACCAGGAATCAAACCGGCAAGCTTTTGGTGCATAGGACGGCACCCAACCAACTGAGCCACACTGGCCGAGGATAGGTTATAGTTTTTTGCTTCTTTCATTTTTTTATAAAACAATTGATTAGAGGAAACAGTCAGACCTGCTCCATCTAGAAAACATCCTTTATGAGAGTTGATGAACAGGTAGAGAGGTAAGATGTGAAAGAATCTTCAGGAATTGGCTCTGGCAAGTGTTCTTTGCTTATGGGTGGTGCTGGCTCTTGTTTGCACAGACTTACCCTTTCCACACTCCAGTCAATGGGAAGGTTGTAAAGGACTACTACAAAATTATTACTCGACCAATGGACTTACAGACACTTCGTGAAAATGTGCGTAAACGCCTCTACCCATCTCGGGAAGAGTTCAGAGAGCATTTGGAGCTCATTGTGAAAAATAGTACAACCTACAATGGTAAGAATCATCTATTCTTTGATTGAAGAGGTCACCTTTCAGATCCTCATAAGTTCAGACTATATAGGACTGACGAAAAGGTCCTAAAATGTATTAGTGCATTTTGCAGTTTTGAAAATCCGATAGTACACATTTTAGTCATTTAATATATACTTCACCCTTGAACAACCGGGGTTTCAATTGTGTGGGTCCATTTATATATGATTTTAAAAAATATATATATTTTTATTGATTTCAGAGAAGAAGGGAGAGGGAGAGAGAGAAACATCAATGATGAGAAGGAATCATTGATTGGCTGCCTCCTGCATGTTGGATCGAGCCTGCAACCCAGGCATGTGCCCTTGACTGGAATCGAACCTGGCAGGGACCCTTTGGTCCACAGGCGAACGCTCTATCCACTGAGCCAAACCAGCCAGGGCTATATATGATTTTTGAATTGACCTTCACAGTTCAAATCCACATTGTTCAGTGGTCAACTGGTAGTGGGAATCTGAATATGCAGAGAGCCAACTTAATTAAATTATACATGAATTTTCTATTGTGTGAGTCATCAGTGCCCTTAACCTCTGCGTTGTTCAAGGGTCAACTGTATATTGCTTCTTTTTATTATCACTTTTTAATGTATCCTCTGGAGAATTTGGAGTCTATCTGTTGAAATGAAACTATTGCATGGGGAGTACTAGGAGTTTAAGAAGTGGGCATAGGTAAAAAGAAGGGAGAAGCATTCAGTGTGGATGGAACCTGTGCAGAGTATGTACATGTGACATATTTGCTGTGTGTGAATCTTTGATTTGGTCTACAGATCTATTACAGGGGATGTTATATGTCCACTTTGCTTAAAAGCTGGAAAGGCAAGGAGGAAGAAATCTTTCTGAGTCTTTTTAAAGGGGGAAAAACAATACAGCTTCTGTATGTAAAGGATAAACTTTTTTGGTTTCCATTGTGTCCTTGAGCACAGATTCATATAGGGGTTAAGAGTACAGGTAACATATGAGTCATGGCTCTGACTCTTACAAATTGAGTCACCTTAGATAAATTATCTTAACTGCTCATAGCCTCCTCAGTTTTGTCATCTAAATATGGGGCAATGGTGTCTTATTTTCCCATTATTCTTTTTGGGGTGGGGGGCTTGAAAATTTTTATTTAACTTCAGCAAATATTGGGAATAGAAAAATGAACTCGGCAGAATCTCACAAATAAATTTTTCCGATCTCCACTAACAAATGTTATCCTCTAATGACTAAGCAATGATCATGCTATGAACAGTCACCGTAATTATAAGGAGTACTGAAATAGATCCCATTATTCTTATTGAACATGTCATTAAACATTTGTTGAATGAATAAATGAATGAATGCTAAATTAATTAGAAAAGAGCTGAGGTTTAGGCTCTGGGGAACACTTACACAAAAGAATAGACAGGGAAAGATAAGAATATAAGTACTGAAAGGAAGTAGAATTATTAGTCTAGATGAAAATGTTTTTAACTATCCTTGTGAGCTTAAATTAGGGTAGCCATAAGCAGGGAGTGTAGGAAATGGTTTCTGAAGCTCTTGTTATGGATATCAGGGAAACTAAAGTAATATTCTGAGATGAGATAGAGATTCTTTTATGAGAAAGGCTTTGTTTGGATTAGCCATATGTTGGGAGGACATCACAAACCATGAGTTCTGCAAACAAAAATTACACTGGCAAATTCTATATGCTAAGTATGGGAAGATTTTAAATCCTGTATTGATCTCCTCAGCCATCCTTAAACATATTGTCGTTCTCCATCCTTAGTATCATTTTCAAAGCATTAAAGACAGCAGTATCAATAGTTGTACTACTATGTGTGGATATACACAAATAAGGAAGAGAGTTAAAATTAGTTTGTTCATTTGTTGTGTGTCTACTATTTGTTAGGCACTAAAAATGAAGATAAGACTGGTTTATGTGTGTAGCCCAGCAGCTAGTCTGGTGCCTGGCACATATTTGGTGCTTAAGTAAATGTGGCAAACATCTGGAGAAGTGTTGGCAGCTCTTGCCTCCCATTTAAAAAATATATTTTTATTGATTTTCAGAGAAGGGATAGGGAGAGAGAGATAGAAACATCAATGAAGAGAGAGAATCATTGATCGGCTGTCTGCTGCACAACCCCTACTGGGGATCGAACCTGCAACCCCAGGCATGTGTCCTGACCGGGAATCAAACCGTGACCTCTGGTTCATAGGTCAAGGCTCAACCATTGAGGCACACTGGCTGGGCTTGCCTCTCCCATTTTTAACAGTTTCATTTCTTCTTGTTGCTCTACAATTTAGGGCCAAAGCACTCATTGACCCAGATCTCTCAATCCATGCTGGATCTCTGTGATGAAAAACTCAAAGAGGTAAGACATTTAAAATGAGAGAAAGGCAGTGGAATTAGAAGGTGGTGGGGTAGCAGGGTTGAGGAAGTAGGGAATGCAACAGAAGAAAGAGTAGACATATAGGAGTAGCAGATCTTTAGTATGTTAGAGTTTGGAAGGGAACTTAGAAATTATATAGTTCAATTCCTTTTGTAGATGGAAAAACTGAGGTTCATAGAAGAAAATGACTTGTCCTGGGCATCATGACTTTTAAACAGTAGAGCTAGGATTAAAATCTATAACCCACATGTCTCTTTAGAAAGGGCCAAGGAAAGTGATTTTCCAGGAAGTCATCTGGAGTTAAGAGGCTGTATTTTGGCAGGGAGGAATTTTAATTTTTAAAAGGTAATCTATTTTCCATCTTCTTACCTAAAAAAATATGGTACCTTACAAGCTTACAAAAACGCAATAATGATATAATGATGTTAATACTGAAGTAGATACTTCATAAAAGGATAATCAAATGGCCAATAAACAAGAAAAGATTCTCAACTTGATTGATTATTGGGGAAGTGCAAATTTAAACCATGATTAGATACCACTACATACCCACCAGAAAGGCTAAAATTTTAAAAAGACTTAAAAAAAAGATTGATAATACTAAGTGTTAGTGAGGATGTGGAACAATTGGTACATAAACTTTTTCCCAGTAAAGTATGAAATGAATTTCATTTAGATTTCCTTATACAGAAGTCATTAATCAACAGTAATGTGTTCAGTGTTTTCAGCAATAGCTTTACAGCAAAAACAGCGTGATTGTAAAATCTAACTTGGTGAAGGTGTTTCTATTATGGAAGCTAAGGTTTTGATGCCCAGGGATGTATATTTTGGTGAATAGAGTAGAATACAGAATACCTAAAGGAGTGGTTGGTACATCCTGTTTGATCCTTTTACTGGAATGTCATTTATCTTGACTTTTTGCTTGAAACTGAATAATCGAAAATTCTTAGACTTTTTTCAGCAACAGCAATAGACAACCGAACTTTAAATTATCCTTAATTTTCTGTGGTGATCATACCTCAGGGAAACCTTTGCTTTGTTTCATGTCAGAAAGAAGACAAATTGGCTCGTTTAGAGAAAGCTATCAATCCCTTGTTGGATGATGATGACCAAGTGGCATTTTCTTTTATTCTGGATAATATTGTCACCCAGAAAATGATGGCAGTTCCAGATGTAAGTGGTCTCTGTACTAAACATTGTGAAGATAGTACAGGGGAAAGGAAAGGATAATAGGGTATACATGTGTATATATGTCGGGGAGTCTGGTGGAGGGTGGTGTTTGTCAATTCAAACTGGCATATAAATGTCAAAACTTGACTTTTTTGCTGTATGTGTGCATTATCATTAAAATTAAAGAGGCCAGGAAACTGTGGACATAAAGAGGTTGTTTCTTCCTATTGTTTACATTCAGTATTTGAATGTTCCTGAATAGCCCTGGAGAGAAATTAATATGCCAGCCAACGGACGCTTTGGAAATAGAGTTGCTTCTTGAAAAATGACAGTTTGATAATTACCCAGTGTTTGTTGTCTTTTGTTTCATTTTTTGTCTTTTGCAACTTTATGACAGAGCTACTGTGTTAATTCAATGCACCATTTTGTTATAAGGATCCTACCTAGGAATTCTGATCTAAGTTTCCTTTTGTGTTCCTATATGTGTAATGCAATAAAACTTCTGGATGGGACTAGGGAATAAGAAATTTTGAGTATGGAGCAGGGGTTCTTAATCTTTCAGTGCATAGAAACCCTTAAAGGAATACAAGAACACCTTAAGTTACATACAGAGTTTTGTATGGTTATGTGTCTTTCTGGGAAAAGGGTCATTAGTTTTGGTCAGAGTCTCAGGAATATCTGTGTCCCAATGAAGGTTGAGAATCTTTAGTATAAACAGTGGTTTTTATTTAATTTCTCATGCTTTCTTTTTGCTAGTCTTGGCCATTTCATCACCCAGTTAATAAGAAGTTTGTTCCAGATTATTATAAAGTGATTGTCAGTCCAATGGATTTAGAGACTATACGTAAGGTGAGTGACTTGTTCTAATATGTGTTTTTGGAATCAATTAACTTTGTGTATCTAAGTGCCTGATTCTTTTAATCACAGAATATCTCCAAGCACAAGTATCAGAGTCGAGAGAGCTTTCTAGATGATGTCAACCTTATCCTTGCTAACAGTGTTAAGTACAATGGTGGGTATGTCTCCTTGTTTTTCTCTCTTTCTTCATCAGTCTGTCTCATCTAACATTAATTAGTTAGCATTATTAAAATTTAAGTGCATGAAGTCTTGAGCAGTGATAGTAAGCAGAATCAGTCAGGTATCTTATTTTGTTTTTATTTGTTAATCCTCACTTGAGGATATTTTTTTCATTGATTTTTAGAGAGAGTGGAAGGGAAGGAGGAGGGAATGAAAGAGAGAAACATTGATGTGAGAGAGAGACATCGATTGGTTGCTTCCTGCATGTCTCTCACCTGGGCTAGGGATCAAACCTACAACTGAGATACGTGCCCTTGACCAGGAATCCAACCCGAGACCCTTTGGTCCACGGGCCAACGCTCTAACCACTGAGCTACTGGCCAGGGCTTACTCTGCTTTTTTTAAAGCAGGCACACATGTTTATTTTTAAATAATGTTTTTATTGATATTTTAGTGTATGTATTCTGTAAAGTTTGTTAATAACTTTTAATGATGGAAAAGCAATGCACATTTATTTTTTTAAACTTTGGAAAGTACAGAAAAATGAGATGAGAATAAAAATCAAGTGGATATTACTTTGGACTTTGAGTCATCACTGCTTTCCATGAGATGTGAAAACTTACCTATGCCCCAGGCCCTTAGGTGGAGCTTAGGGAAATGTGTGACTCATAGATCATGGTGAGCTCAGTATATGAACTGATTGAATAATATATACCAGGTTCTGTGCTAGCTACTTAATCTATTAATATTCACTGTCCTCATGTAATTCACAATCTAGTTGAAGGGAAAGACGTTAAAATGCAGCAAGTGCACTAGAGGAGAGGAAGTAGCACCTTCACCTAAGGGTTAGGGAAGGCTTCTTTTTTTTTAATATCTTTTTTTTTTCCAGAGAGGAAGGGAGAGGGAGAGAGAATAGAAAAATCAATGATGAGATAGTCATTGATCCGCTGCCTTCTGCACTGGGGATTGAGCCCGCAACCTGGGCATGTGCCCTGACCAGGAATCAAACTGTGACCTGGTTCATAGGTTGACACTAAGCCATGCTGGCTGGGCAATAAATTTCTGTTTTGAATGACTCACTTGTTAAGAAAATATTGATTGAGCACCTGTGTGTTGGCACTGGTAGATGCTGCAAATACAAAATCACATTAGATATGGTCCCCGCCCCCAATTTGGTTATAGTTTAGTTGGCAAAACAAAAGAAAAATTATGGAACTTAAATATGCTAGATGCATTCAGATTGCCAAAGAAACATAGAAAAAAGAGTATCTAAATCAGAGTAGGATTAGAAGAAGCTTTCTGGAAAAGAGTTTTCTTAAGCTGAATTCCAAAGGATCAATGGAGTTTGCTAGGCAGAGAGAACGGTAATTTGTCAAGGCACAGAGGCCTGAAATTACATTATCTATACTAATAAAAGGGTAATATGCTAATTAGACTGGGTTGACTGGCCATCTTCCAGACATCTGACTTCCTTCCGGACAAAGCCATGGTGGTGGGGGCCGAGGCAGAGGCAGTTAGGGGTGATCAGGCCAACAGGAGAGGGCAGTTGGGGGTTACCAGGCCGGCAGGGGAGGGCAGTTGGGGGCGATCAGGCAGGCAGGTGAGAGCGGTTGGGGGTAATAAGGCTGGCAGGGGAGCACTTAGGGGCAATCAGGCAGGCAGGCAGAGGTGGTTAGGGGCAATCAAGCAGGCAGGCAGGCAGAGAGGTTAGAGGTGATCAGGCAGGCAGGCAGAGGGGTTAGGGGCAATCAGGCAGGCAGGCAGAGTGGTTAGGGGTGATCAGGCAGGCAGGCAGGTGAGTGGTTAGGAGCCAGCGGTCCCAGATTGCGAGAGGGATGTCCTGTGGGATGGGGCCTAAACAGGCAGTCAGACAATCCCCCAAGGGGTCCCCAATTGGAGAGGGTATAGGCTGGGCTGAGGGAGCCCGCCCCCATGCACGAATTTCATGCACTGGGCCTTTAGTAAGGTTATAAAACAAGTTGTTGGGGTGTGTTTTAAGTGTGCATGTTGGTAAATGACTGGTTATATGTAGAGAGGTACATAGGAGTCAAATCATAGAGGGCCTGTGTGCCATATTCCACACTTAAGAGTTTTTACTTTATCCTAAGTGAGAGGACATTGAAGGAATTAAGTAGCAAAATGATGATCCCATATAACTCATTAAGCAAAATAGAAGAGGGAGCTGAGAGTATTTGAGAGAAATGACTAGCATACTGAGGTCTCAATTAAAAATCTGCATGATTGTAGGGGCTTTTCTCCAGCGATATTTAGCACTCAAGTAGTTTGGCTGTAAGTCTGCCAGATAAAAAGTACAGAGAAATTGGAGGGGGTAGGTGAAGGGAGGGACAACCAGAAAGATAGATGAAAAAATGGGCATTCTAGGCAGAGAGAATGGAATGTTCAATATCATGGAGGAATGAAAGAACAGGGCAAGTTTGCTGAACTATTAAACTAGTACCTGTATATTTCACCAAGGGAAGTGGTAGAAGATGAACCTCCCATTTTTGTTCCATCTCGGTTAGGTTAAAATAATGTACTTTCTCCCTTGAGATCTCCTTATTGCTTTGGAAATTAGAGGAAATGCCCTTACGTCAGTTATCCATTATTGTCTCCAGAAAACACCTAAACCTAATCAGTCAATTCTGGTAATATAGATGTGTTGGTAGGCTCACAGATGCTCAGCTCAGTAATGATTATAACAAATGATAAGCAAGCAGGAGTCTTCAGAAAGGCTTCTTGGCCAGGTGATGGTTGGCTTAAGATATCAGGAGCTTATGTGAGGCAATAAGAAAAACCCAGAAGATGCTAATTGAAAAAATGCAAATTGAAACAAAGAGGTACCATTTTTTTCACCTATTAGATGAGCTAAATTAAAATTTTTTTTTAATGGATTTCAGAGAGGGAGAGATAAAAACATCAATGATGAGAGATAATCATTGATTGGCTACTTTCTGCATGCCCCTCCACGGGCATCAAGCCTGCAATTTGGGCATATGCCCTGACCGGGAATTGAACTGTGACCTCCTGGTTCATAAATTGACGCTCAACCACTGAACCATGCCGGCTGGGCTGAGCTCAATTTTTGAAAATGGAATATTCAATGCTAGTGAGGCAGGTGCTCTCGCATATTGCTGTTGGCAGTATAAAATTGTAAGACATTTCTGGAAAGCTCTTTGGCAGCATTGAGAGACTTAAAAATTGTTAAATGATCAGACTTTAGGGTATAGTCCAGTAGGCTTGAATTTGAACACTTGGAGTGCGGGAAACGAGTTAAGTCGGCTCGCGTGAATTGCGCGTACTCCGAGGGAGCCGTCTTTAACTCGGTTCATATAGATTTGCGGTGGAGTGCGGGAAACATGTAAACTCGGGCCGATTGTAACTGCGTATTACCAAATATTTGTTTGTAATCCACCCTTTTGGTGGATGGAACAAAACCAAAAGACAGAGCCATCTTATATTTTGGCGGGAAATTCACCCGCACTCCAAGTGTGAATATCGGCCCCACTGCTTAATAGCAATGTGACTTAGGGTAAGTTACTCAGCCTTTGCTTTCCCATATGTATAATAATTGTACCCTCCTTAGAGGGTTATTGTGAGCATTAAATAAAAAGATGCATGTGAGTGCTTATTAGCACATGGTGATAGGATGATAATCTATTTTAATCAGAGATGTAGACACTGATGTTTATGATAATGTTATATTAATGAGAAATAACCTGAATGGTTAATGTAAAGGGAACGTTTAGTTATTGTGCCATCTGTGTGATGGATTATTATGTAAGGATTAAAAGCTCTTTATAAAACAAACTAACTAATGGCCCGGCCATTGTGGCTTAGTGGTTGAGCATTAACCTATGGACCAGGAGGTCATGGTTCCATTCCTAGTCAGGGCACATACCCAGATTGCGGGCTTGATTCCCCAGTAGGGGGCGTGCAAGATGCAGCTGATCAATGATTCTCTCTTATCATTGATGTTTCTCTCTCACTCTCCCTTCCTCTCTGAAATAAAAAATATATTAAAAAAAACTAATGACAAAAATGCTTGCAATGTTGAGTGAGAAAAGCAGAACACAAAACTTGCTTTCTCAGTTATGCTTTAAAAAATATATGTACAGTGGGGCCTTGACTTACGAGTTTAATTCGTTCCGTGACAGAGCTCGTAACTCAAATTACTAATATGTCAAATCAGTTTTCACCATTACAATGAATTGAAATGCTGGGCTGATGTTGTGGGGTTCACTGTGACGTTCGCTGCGCCAACTAGCGGTGGGGTATCTGAAGCTGGCTCGTAACCCGAATTTTAGCTCGCAACTCAGAGCAAAAAATCAGCCGAGAGACGGCTCGTATCTCGAAAAACTCGTTAGTTGGGACACTCGTAAGTCAAGGCCCCACTATATATAAAAATTTGGAAGGAAATGCATGAATGTGATAATAGTGGTTATTTCTGAGATAAAAGGTTAGGATAATCTTCATTTTCATCTTTTGCATGTTTTTCAAGTTTTCTACTGGTATGGAAAACTGGAAACTATTCCTAGAGGAGGTGATCTTTTTTTAATCCTCACCCGAGGATATGTTTATTGATTTGAGAGAGAGAGAGAGAGAGAGAGAGAGAGAGAGAGAGAGAACATCAATCGCTTGCCTCCTGTATGCATCCTGATCGGGGATGGAATCCTCAACCTAGGTATGTGCACTGACCGGGAATGGAACCCACAACCTTTTTGGTGTATGGATGACGCTCCAACCAACTGAGCCACCCAGCTGGGCTAGAAGAGGTGACTTTTATGCTAAATTTTAAAGGATGATGATTATAGTAGGTAATATTTATTGATCACCTACTGTGCTAAGCAGATAATCAAGTGGAGAATGGTAGGGAAGACGTTCCAGGCAGACAGAACAAATGCAAAATAGATGAGTGTCTTGGATAAGGAAGTGAAAAGTACTTGAGTTTGGCTAGGTTGCAGAGTAGGAGCTAATTTTGGTGGGAAGAAATGAGTTTTTAAAGGTAGGTGGACAAATTATGAAAGGCATAGTATGCACACTAAGTCTTTAAAAGGAAAGAAGGCCCAGCCAGCGTGGCTCTGGTTGAGCATCAACCTATGAACCAGGAGGTCATGGTTCGATTCCCGGTCAGGGCACATGCCTGGGTTGCAGGCTCCATCCACAGTGTGGGGCATGTGGGAGGCAGCCGATCAGTGATTCTCTCTCATCATTGATGTTTCTATCTCTCCCTCTCCCTTCCTCTCTGAAATAAATAAAAATATATATTTAAAAAATAAGAGGAAAGAGGGTCATCCATATTAGGTATTTAATAAGATCATACTGGAAGCTATTTGAAGAATAGATTGAAGGGGAATGAGATATGAGACTAATAAACTATTGACAACAGTCCAGGTTAAAAACACTGAGGACTTGAACTAAGGCAAGTATCAATAAGAATGGAAGATGGGGACAAATTGTAGAGATACTGAGGAAGGCCTTGGCCAGTGTGGTTCAGTTGATTGGAGCATCGTCCCATACACTTAAAGGTGGTGGGTGTGATTTCCAGTCAAGGCACGTAACCCAGGTTAGTGGTTCAATCCCTGGTTCGGGTGTTTGTGGGAGACAACGAATCGTTTCTCTCTCTCTCTCCCTCCCTCCCTCTCCCTCTCCCTCTCCCTCTCCCTCTCCCTCTCCCCCCCCCCTTCCCTCTCTAAGATCATTTTTTTTTAAAAAAAGAGGTACTGAGGAAGTAGAATCTATATCTTCATAAATGGTTGAAAGTTGGGGGTATGGATAAAGGACAGAGAAAATTCAAGATGATGCCAATACTCAAATGCTGATGGTGAAAACATAAATTGGTACAAACTTTTTAGAGTGTAAGTGTTCATTCCTTTATCTAAGCAATTTTACCTCCAGGGAATACTCCACACAAGTTTTCAGAAGCACATCTACAAATATATATATCTTTATGATTGCAACGTTGTTCATAATTGCAAAAACATGGGAGCATTCTGAATATCCAATAATAGGAAATTGGTTGAATAAATTATGGTATATTTATATGATGGAATACAGGTTAGCTATCAAAATGGTAGATTAACAAATAAGGTGTATTTGTATATGCTGATATCAAAATATATTCTGTATAGTCCTGGCTGGGTTGCTCAGTTGGTTGGAGTGTTGTCCCTTACACCAAAAGGTTGCGGGTTTGATTCCTGGTCAGGGCACATACCTAGGTTGTGGGTTCAATCCCTGGTTGGGGTGCGAATGGGAGGCAACTGATTGATGTTTCTCACATGTTTTTTCTCTCTCACTCTCCAATCAATAAACATATCCTCAGGTGAGGATAAAAAAATCAAAGTTACTTTCTATATATATGTAGATATAGCTATAGATACATAGATATATAGATATAGTATATGTATTATTGAAAACTAGGTTACTCAACAGAAGGGGTTGTAAATTCAGATACTATAGAGGCCAGACATAAATGAGTGAAATGGGCTCAATATAGAGACTGATTAACTGGAGAGCACATACCCCACCTAAAGTGATCAGTCACTTAAGCTCAATTGTTGCCATGGACTAGAATTACTAAAAGGAGAGATGAGGATAATTTTTACTTTATACTTTTTTTGTATATAGGTATTGGAATTATTTAAATTGAGCACACAATACTTTTGTAATTTCAAAACAAATTTCCACTTTTGGAAGGATGGATAAATCAGATGACATCCAGAATTCTGACCTGGGCAACTGGTGGTGCCATAGACTAATATAGAAGGTATAGGAGAAGTGGTTTTGAAGAAGAATTGTTTTGTATTGAGGTAGGATATCTGAATGAATATTTTTAGTAGATAGCTAGCTACATAACAGGTTCAAAGCTCAAAAGAGAAGTTTGTACTGTAAGGATATTTTTTCAAATTATCAGCATATAAAAATATAAGTAGATGAGCTCAAATAGGGAATAGGGTGCATTTCTTGAACCCCCTGATGCTGTATTAAAATATGGCTGTATGTTTTTCTGGATAGAAAGACCAAAACTTTACCAGATTATCAAAGCTGTATGTGACCCAAAAAAGTTAAGAACCACTGTTAAGATAGAATGTAGGATGAGAATAGAATACCAAATTCCACATTTAAGGGGTCAGGTGGAGACTACTAAGGAGTGGCCAGAATGAAAGAAGGAAAACAAGGAGAGAGTAATGTCCTGGAAACAAACAGAAGAGGAAAATGGCTATAAGAAGAGGTCAAGTGCTACAGAGGAGACCAAAGGGAATGGTAATTAGAAGAACTATTTCAGTGAACTGGTGGAATCAGAAGCCAGACTTGGATATGAATGAATGGGAAGTAAGAAAGTGGAAACTGTAATTTGCCTGTGACGGGAAGAAGGAAGACTGTAATAAATATGTTAAAGGGGATAAAGGCAATTGGACAGAGGGGAACTTTGTATAGGTGAAAGAGAAGAAAAATGATAGGAGATAAGGTTCCTATAGAAGTGGCAAGATAGACAAAAGTTTCTGCCTCTCATTTTCTCTCTAGCAAACAGGGTCTTATCCTAAGAGTGGGTGAGATGGTGGAAGAGAGCATTTGAAGAGAGATGTAGGTTAGGGGTTGAATTATTGTAGGAAATTTGAAATGGAGCTGACTTGGGGACATTTCAGAACTGTTGAGCAGCCTTTGAAGGTCCAGCTGAAGTTGGAAACTTAATTTTTATATAAGTTGACTCAGTTGTGTAATTTTCTTTGTCAGTATTCATCAAACCAAGTTAGGGAACTGAGAAGGCAGATGACATCATTGATTCAGGATTGGGATTTTGCTTTCTGGATGTGAGAAAGATGGAGAATTGAAGGTGTTAAGAAGAAGGAAAAGTTTGAACTTCTCAAACCTTGTCACTAAAGAACTCTTTGTAGCAGAAGATTGTCACTTGCATAGTCTCTAGTTTGGAAGAGTATCCCAAAGCAGCTCTACAAAAGCTTGTAATTTCTTTGGTAATTCATGTTTTATCTTGCAAGTTTATGCAAATTAGTATTGGGCTTCTCTGTTTATATTTTGTCCTGTTTCAAATTTCTTAAGTTATTTTATATCCCCCAACCTCCATCTTCAAGTAAAATTTCTGATGAAGGAAAATATATTACAAAGATCTTATATCTTAACTTTGGCATACTACTGTACATTACCTTACTTTTCAAAGCATAGGGGTTAATTAGGGAAGAAATTAAAACCAGGAGAGGCTTGATAGACTGGGAAACCCAAATTAATGGGCCTGTAAGTGTCCTTGAGGTCAGAGAGAGTGAAAAGGGTAGACAGATACAAGACTGTGATGGGAAAGAAGGATATTGGAATTGAAACTTCAGAGGCAAAGCAGTTTGCAGTAAAGACAACATTCTGGATATAGCCATGGATATCTTTGCCTGGGAGTAAAGGTGCAAACCATTACCATAAAGATTTTTAAGGATTTTGGATAGGTAGTACATATGAATGTTAGAGTAACCCCCCATGATGAGGGATTTGGAGCTAAAAGGAAGATTATACTAGCTATGTAAGTCCTTGGTGAATGTGAGTGGATTAGTGGTGGTGAGCAAAGGTGAAGAGCAGAGATCTCAAACTCAAGTGACCTTTAGGAAGGGGCCAGGCAGGTAATATAAATGAACGAAGTGGGCCAAGTGTAGATTGTAGTAACCTGTAACAGTACATATTCCATTTAAAGGGACATGTACTTCAATCTGATTGTTGTCCTAAGGAAATGACTATCAGTGTTGCTAGCTCTTAATTTTTCAAGTGAAGTTGAAAATCTGGATTTTTTGTGACATTTTTTCATTCCAATGTTTACACATTTGCTAATAGTTTAAAAAAGTGTTTAGCCAGGCCGGTGTGGCTCAGTGGTTGAGCGTCGAATCATGAATCAAGAGGTCACTGGTTTGATTCCTGGTCAGGGCACATACCTGGGTTGCTGGCTCGATCCCCAGTAGGGGCATGCAGGAGGCAGCCTATTGATGTTTCTCTCTCATCGATGTTTCTATCTCTCTATCCCTCTCCCTTCCTCTTTCTCTAAAATCAATAAAAACATTTAAATTTTTTTTAACTCTGTGAGCCAAATAAAAACATCTATCTGGAGGCCAAATCTGGCTCCAAGGAAGCTGGTTATCAACCTCTAGCATAGTAAAAAACAATCCTCGCCAAAACCGGTTTGGCTCAGTGGATAGAGCGTCAGCCTGCGGACTGAAAGGTCCCAGGTTCGATTCCGGTCAAGGGCATGTACCTGGGTTGCGGGCACATCCCAGTGGGAGGTGTGCAGGAGGCAGCTGATCGATGTTTCTCTCTCATCGATGTTTCTATCTCTCTATCCCTCTCCCTTCCTCTCTGTAAAAAATTAATAAAATATATTAAAAAAAAAAACAATCCTCAAAGTAGAGATATTCTTTTTCTCCAAGGAAGAGTAAATGATGATTTGGTTGCAGCAGTGGAGAGCCTATAAGACTGAAATCGCCCTTCCTTAACCAGTGGATAGGGGTATAAGAAACTTCTGACTGAATAGGGCTGTAAGTATTAGTGTTGTCATATGATATGAAATGTGATATCTTTTGTACTGAAGGGACATCCATGTGGAATTGAATGTGCATATGAGATGTTTCCTACTATTAGGTACTATATACAAAATAATAGTTAAAATATTTTAAAATATTTTTTATAAGCTTTTGAAAAATTGACTTCGGAGAGAGGAAGGTAGAGGGACTGGGACATAGAAACATCAATGACGAGAGAGCATCTACTTCACGCCCCCTACTGGGGATCGAGCCACAACCCGAGCATGTGCCCTGACCAGAATCAAATTATAACCTCCTGGTTCATGGATTGACACTCAACCAATGAGCCACACCAGCCGAGCCACAAAATAATACTTTTGCTTCAAATTTTATTGATTTGGCCAGATATGAGCCTACCTCTGTTTTTAATTAATAGTAACAAAGCCCATGTAGAGTTTATTCCCACTTTAAAATTTTTTATTTCAAAAAATTTTTACTGACCAAAATTAGTAGAATGATATCTCTAGTTAACATTATTTTGACTCAGATCCTTCACATATAATATTACAGTATTTCCATAGCATACCTTCATTGACTTATCCTATATTATCACATATGTAGCCCATGAAGTATATTATATATAGCCAAGAGTCCTAGGACTAAGATTAGGGTCATTAGGCAACAAGTGGAAGATAAGGAACACTGCATATAAAACCACCTGGAAGTATGCAGTACATATTAGAGGACTCAGTCTTGTACTTAAGTGGTGGTGGTGGTAGAGTTCAAGCCCTTATGCTTTCCAGCTACCACATAGGTACTGAATCAATCTCAGAGCCTCTCTTTATGTTCAAATAACATTTCAAAAGAACATTAATAATCAGGGAAACCCAAACCTTGGGATTGGAGCTATTTGTAAGTCTCAAAAGGTACACAATACTCCATGTGGGTGAAAGGAGAGTCATACAGGTAAAGAAATCCCTTCTGAAAAACACAACCTAAACTTTTTGCCAGTGTTGACAAAGCCATAGGATCGTAAGTAGGCAGAGAGAGGCCTTACTACTTATTAAATGTTTGATTAGATTTTAAATGAACTGCATAGTTTATACTAAAAAGTGTTGCCAAGCTGTTTATGATGCATGAGTAATGCATTGTGCTACGTTACTAGTTGATAGGAATTTTCATTTCCCTTATAATCTCACTAGAGGCCCGGTGCATGAAAATTCATGCACTGGAGTGGGTATCCCTCAGCCCAGCCTGCCCCCTCTCACAGTCTAGAGCAGAGGTCCTCAAACTTTTTAAACAGGGGGCCAGTTCACTGTCCCTCAGACATTCCACACATGCGCACTGTGGGCCCAGGATGAGTCAGCTGCTAAGCAGGACAGGCAGCGGCGGCAAAAACACCCGGTGGGCTGGATAAATGTTTTCGGCGGGCCGCGTGTGGCCCGCGTGCCGTAGTTTGAGGACCCCTGGTCTAGAGCCCTTAGGGGCGGGAGGCGATCCGGCGATCAGGGAAGGCAACGCCCCCATCACACCTCTGCTGCTGTCACTGTCGGCAGCACAAGCCTCAGCCGGCCCTGGTTACCTGAGCATCGGGTGGCCCTGGGCAGCTGTGCAGCTGCCATCCAAGGCTTGCCTGCACCTCGGGCCAGCCCTGGGCGGCTGGGCAGCCACCATCTGAGGCTTGCCTGTGCCTTGGGCCGGCCCTGGGGGGCTGGGGGCTGAAGGAACTGGGGGACTCTGGAGGCAGGCCACACGCCTGCCACCCCAGTGAGGCTGAGGGGACTGGGCACCGACATTTTGTGGCTGTGGGTGCTGCCAACTTTGAGGGCGGGCAGTCAGCATATTCCCTCCTTATTGGCTGTGGGCGCCACCATCTTTGAGGGTGGGGCAGTCAATTAGCATATTCCTTTTTTATTAGCTGTGGGCATCACTATCTTTGAGGGTGGGACAGTCAATTAGCATATTCCCTCGTCATTGGCTGTGAACATCACCATCTTTGCAATGGTGTGAGGGTCAATTAGCATATTCCCTCTTTATTAGATAGGATGGGACCATCATCATATATTCAGTTCATCATTGACCAAAATGTTGTTATGCAGCACATGACTGTATTAGTTTCTAAGTCTATCCTATGAGACTACTCTCTGTCCATTAATAATAAGGTTCTTTTTTTTCTGTCAATGTCTTTTCTGAGATTGGGGCCAAGATATAGATATTCTTATATAAAGGTTAAGTCTCATATCATTGAAGAGATAAATCTCCCTCAATCCTGCTTCAGCCTCTTGCTGTCATCCTTTCTCTTCACAGCCAGACTTTTTTGTTTTTATTGCGGTAAAACATACACAAAACATTTGCCTTTTTAACACTTGGGTTGTGGGAAACGAGTTAAGTCGGCTCGCGTGAATTGCGCATACTCCGCGGGTGTCTTTTCTGAGATTGGGGCCAAGATATAGATATTCTTATATAAAGGTTAAGTCTCATATCATTGAAGAGATAAATCTCCCTATTTCATTTCAATCGAACCCATACTTCAAAAGATATAGGCATTTTAACGCGCCATCTTATATTTTGGCGGGAAATTCACCCGACACCGTAGTGTTAACCAGTTTAAATGTACAATTCAATGGCATTAAGTACATTCACAGTGTTGTGCAATCATCACCACTATCCATTTCTAGAACTTTTTCATCACCCCAAACAAAAACTCTGTACTCATTAAACAATAATCCCATTCTTTCTTTCCCTCAGCCCTTGGTAACCTCTACTTTACTTTTGTCCATGAATTTTTCTCTTCTGGGTATATCATATAAGTGGAAGCATACAGTACATAGAATATTTATCTTTTTGTGGCTGGCTTATTTCACTTAATTTTGGAGCATAGATTGGAATTTTTTATGAGTACGTAACATCTCTCTCCTATTCTTTACCTGCCATTCATGCTTCACTTTGCTTTAATTTGGCTCCTACCCTGCCCAACATACTAAGTGAACAGGATCACATAATTTCCAGGTTTAGTGGGTGTTTTTCAGTCCTTATCTTGACTTCACCCCGGTACTTGACATCATTGACCATTCTTCCTTGAAACTGTAGTGTGATTGGCTTTATAACTTTTCAGCTCTTATTTTTCTCCTACCTCTTAGTCCATTCCTTTTCCGTTTCCGTTGCTGAATGATGTTCTTCCTATTCCTGTAACTTCAACTACCACCTTTTTCCTGATGACTCTCAATTCTGGGCAAAGACCTAATATCTCCAACCACCTGCCGAACATTTCCTTTTGGATGTCCCAGTGGAACTTCAAACATACCTCAAACGAAACGTTCTTTCCTTTTCTATTTCAACTTTCTCCCTCTGTCCTTTATTCAACTTGATCCTTTATTATTGCCAATCTGCGTTTAATATGGCACTAGCATCGCCCAGTAGCTACATCTAGAAACTTCATTTATTCCCTTGAATAAACCCCCAACTTCCAGTATATCTCTAAAGCCCTCTTAGATTAATAGAATAGTCAACTGGTTAATGTCTCCACCTGTAGACTTAACCTCTTTCTAACCTGTCATTCACATTCCTGATAGGTAGTCTTATTTTTTTTTAAAAGACAAAAAGTTACATTTCTGCTAAAAGAGTTAAACAATAAAGAAATGTATAAAATTGAAAATGAAAGCCTTTGCCTACCTTTTGCTTACCCTCTCATTCCTATCTCCCATAGTTTCATTCCCCAGAAGTAACAGTGTATATCTTTCCATGTTCTTACATACTTACATAAAACACGTTTAACAATAACATAAGTAGTGTTTTAAAATTTTTAAGAAATTATCATTTTTATAATTATTCTGTAATTTGCTCTTTGCCCACGAATATATCCTGATCCTCTTTTTAAAACTCCTATTTTAAAATAGACTCAAGAAATTGTAAAAATAATACAAAGAGTCCTATGTACCCTTTACCTAGCTTCCTCCAATGGTGACATCTTACATGGCTGTAGTTCAAAATCAAAACCAGGAAATTGATATTGGTCCATTACCATTGACTAGATTACGGACCTTATGCACTTTGTACCTTTAAAAAAAATCTATATTCATTTGTGCGTATGTGTGTATAGTTATATGCAGTTTTATGCCATCATGTAACCACCACCATAGTCAAGATGTAGAACTGTTCTATCACCACACAAGAACTCTGATGTTACCTCTTTGTATCTGCAACCCCCCGCATGCACCCACTATTGTCTTTCTTCCCTGGCAACCATTTATGTGATCCTCTCTAATTTTGACTTTTGAGCATGTGAGATAAAAAATAATACTACATTTTTGAGATTGACTTTTTCCCCTCTGCATCTCTTGAAATCCATCCAAATTGTTTTATGTAACAGTTCATTTTTTAAAAGATTGTTGTGTTCCATTGTACCAGAGAGTTTGTTCAATTTACTGAAGGACATTCAGATTTCTAGTATTTTCTTATGAATAAAGCTGCTATAAACATTCATATACAGGGTTTTGTGTGAATATAAATGTTCATTTCTCTAGGATAAATGCCCAAGAGTGTGATGATAAACGTATATTTAATTTTATAAGAAATTGCCATCCTCTTTTTCAGAGTGCCTATACCTTTTACATTCCCATCAGCAATGTAGGAAAGATCAGTTTCTCTACAGTATTAAGCATTACTGCTATTTTTAAAATTTTTACTTGGCGGTCTATCTCTGTGGTTTTTACTTTACATTTCCTAAATGGCTATTAATGTTAAACATTTTTTCATGTGTTTATTTGCCATCTGTGTGTTTTCTTTGGTGAAATGTCTGTTCATTTCTTGGCCCCAGCTTTAACTGCATTGTTTTCTTGTTAATAATGAGGGTTGAGCCCTAATCGGTTTGGCTCAGTGGATAGAGCGTCAGCCTGCGGACTCAAGGGTCCCAGGTTCGATTCCGGTCAAGGGCATGTACCTTGGTTGTGGGCACATCCCCAGTAGGGAGTGTGCAGGAGGCAGCTGATCGATGTTTCTCTCTCATCGATGTTTCTAACTCTCTATCCCTCTCCCTTCCTCTCTGTAAAAAATCAAAATACATTTAAAAAAATAATAATAATGAGGGTTGGGGGTTCTTTATATATTTTAGGTACATAGCCTTTTACAGAGATTTTTTTCCCATTCTGTATCTTGTCTTTTCAGTCTCTTGACAATGTCTTTGGAAGAGGAGAAATGTTTAACTTTGATGATACCCAGTTGGTCAATTTTTTCTTTTATGTACTAGAGGTCCAGTGCACGAAATTCGTGCACGGGTAGGGTCCCTAGGCCTGGCTGGTGATCAGGGCCGATAGGGGCCTTCCGGCTGCTGGCCGGGGCCTGCCTTCATTCCGCACCGCCCTCTGGTGGTCAGCACACATCATAGCGAGCGATCAAACTCCCGGTCGAACTCTTGAGGGGTCACTTTGCATATTAGCCTTTTATATATATAGATTGTGCTTCTAGTACAGTGATGGCGAACCTATGACACACGTGTCAACCAAACTCATTTTTTTGGTTGATTTTTCTTTGTTAAATGGCATTTAAATATATAAAATAAATATCAAAAATATAAGTCTTTGTTTTACTGTGGTTGCAAATATCAAAAAATTTTTATATGTGACATGGCACCAGAGTTAAGTTAGGGTTTTTCAAAATGCTGACACGCTGAGCTCAAAAGGTTCGCCATCACTGTTCTAGTATATGTCTAAGAATTCTTTGTTTAACCCAAGGTCACAGACATTCTCATATTTTCTTCGAAAAGTTTAGTTTTAGTGTTTTACATTTAAATGATTCATTTTGAAATAATTTTTGTATACAGTATGAAGTTTAGGTTGAGGTTCATTTTTTTGCCTATAGATGTCTAGTTCTATTATTATTTGTTGAGAAGATTATCCGTACTCCATTGAATTGCTTTGAGCACCTTTGTAAAAAAAAAATTAGTTGAGTGTATGGATCTATTTCTGGGTTTATTTGGTTCCATTGATCTTATACACTGAGTGGCTAGATTATTATGACCACCCCATCAGTACTTTGTTGGGCCACCTTTTGCCTTCAATACTGCGGCAGTTCTTCTTGGCATTGACTCCATGGGATGTTGAAAGGTGATGCGAGGAATCTGACACCATGCTTGATGAATAGCACTGTCCAGTTCTGTGAGATTTGATGGTTGTGGAACCAGCTGCCTGATGGCTCTTTTAACTTGGTCCCACAAATGCTCAATTGGATTGAGATCTGGTGATTGTGGGGGCCACCTAAGCAAGGTAAAGTCTCCCTCATGTTCTTGAAACCACTGCTGCACAATATGAGCACTGTGGCATGGCACATTGTCTTGTTGGAAAAGCCATCTCCATTGGGATACGCCATCAACATGATAGGATGAACTTGATCAGCAACGATACTTAGGTATGTTGTGCTATTCAGACGTTGTTCCACACGAATTAAAGGGCCCAAATCATGCCAGGAAAACATGCCCCAAACCATAACACTGCCCCCACCAGTTTGAAGGGTTGTACTCATGCATGAGGGGTGCATGCTTTTATGCTGTTTCCGCCAAATTCTCACTCTGCCATCTGCATAATGCAACTGGAAACGTGATTCATCGGATCACATGACTTTTTTCCAATGCTCGACTGTCCAATCCTTGTGTTCCTATGCGAATTAGAGACGTTTTATCTTGGTAACTGCAGACAGCAAAGGTGTTCGAACAGGCCTTCGACTTCCATATCCCATATGATGCAGTGTACGGCTAATTTTCCTACAAACATCAGGTGGTCATAATAATCTGGCCACTCATTGTATATGTACTAGGGGCCCAGTGCACAAATTCGTGCATCTTGAAAGGAACTGTGGGCTGCGAGGCTGCAGTGGGCACAGGGGCAGGTCTTGGCCCATCCTCTGCACCCCCACCTGGCCCCTCCCACTGCAGGGGTGAGCCTGGCTGGCACCGTCAGTGGGTGCAAGCAGCGGCTGCCGCCTTGATGACCCTTCAGGAGCAAGGGGAGGTGGAGAAGCCCTCAGGGGTGATCGGGGCTGGCAGCCGCTGCTTGTACCCGCTGACGGTGCTGAGCGATCAGGGCTGGTGCCCAGTGCCAGCAGTGGGTGCAGGCGGGGCCGGCGCCAGCAGCGGGTGCGAGCGCCCGGAAGGACCGTAGTGCACAGGAGCAAAGAATTTTCGGTAACCACCAGAGGCTCACCGCGATGACAGCAACCGGTGCCCCGCCTTCTTCTGGTGCCCCCACTCACCTGCTCACCTTTCCGCTGCAGCCAAAGCCCACCATGTTCTGTGCTCTGCCACCTGCTGCTGCCGCCCGCCATGTTCCACGTGTGCCCCCTGGTGGTCAGCGCATGATTACTGGAGCTATGTAGTAAGTCTTACCGGGTAGAGCAAGCATGTCAAATTGAGGCTAACATGGGCCAAATAAACAAGGTTTAAGTTTATGTGGGCTGCAAAACAAAAGCTTCAGTTTTCATAGAAATGTAGGTTTATTTTGATAGAGACATGCTGAATACAAAGGGCTGAAATAAATGAGTAATCATTAACATAAAATAATAGAACATTTTAATAAAAATATTTTTTCTTAAACATTAACTTACCAGACACTGAATAACTGCAAAAATTAATAAATGTAACACAAACCTATTTTTCTTGTTCTCTGAAAGAGAACTATTTCCTGTTGTGCACACCAAACAAGTCAGTACAAGACTAATGACGTGGCAATCTATTGCTAAAATATTCGCTGATAGTATTAGTGGAGAGAAATAGTGCGTCTGTGCGTAAGGTGTGTAAGGGAAATGACTGCAACACAATTATAGTAATCAGTCATTAGCAAACATTGTCGTTCATTATTAATAATTATGTATAACAGGATATTGTAAAAATTATGAAATTTTTATTAAAGCATTTCTTACATACCATTATATTGGCTGGGCCGCAACAATATTTGTTGTGGGCTGCATGCAGGCTGCAAGTTTGACATGCTGGAGTAATTTCCCCCTTACTTTATTCTTTTGTAAATTATTTTTTAAAAATTTTCATTCACAGTTGACACACTTTATTCTTTTTCTAATTTGTTATTCTTTTGCCTTTCCACATAAATTTTAGAAGAATCTTATCTATATAAAAAAGTTTTGCCAGGATTTTGATAGGAATTGAGTTAAGCCTGTAGATCAATTTGGGGAGAATTGACTACTTTACTGATCCTGTCTTATGTTAGTACAAATAGATAGCTATCACTCTGTTTTTGCTTAGGCTTTTATATATATATAGATTGAACTAGTACAGCAGTTCTCAACCTGTGGGTCACGACCCCTTTGGTAGTCGAATGACCCTTTCACAGGGGGTCGCCTAAGACCATCCTGCATATCAGATATTTACATTACAATTCATAACAGTAGCAACATTACAGTTATGAAGTAGCAACAAAAATAATTTTATGGTTGGGTCACAACATGAGGAACTGTATTTAAAGGGCCAGAAGGTTGAGAACTACTGAACTGGTAGCTAGTGATAGCAATCTGATTTAAGACTGCAAGCATCTCCCTGAAAGTGCATACTTGTGGTAAGTGAGATAGTATAACATGCCAGTAAACAAATGTGCACCAGAAAATGTTAAGGCTACATTAAGCAAAGTTCACATTTAAAAAATATATCATTTGGGAAAATAAAGATTATTATTTATTAAAAGAAAAAGGAGGCACGGGAAAAAAAAAGGCTTTCTTTTTGCCCTGGAGTTTCTCTGATGTGTTTTCAAGGCAACTCTGTGGTGCCAGAAAAAACAAAACAAAACCTTACTGTGAGGGATATAAATCAGTGTTAATTTCCCCCTTGTTTATTTCATGTAACTATTATAGTTGGTATCATGTAAAGTTGGGTGAAGTGTATGGAAAGAAGAATATGTACAAGTAGACTTAATGGCCTAAATCTTATAAATGATTGCTGTAAGCCCCTTAAAGCCAGGAACTTATTTCCCTAGTGCACAGGATAATACTTGCACATAGACACTCAGTAAGTAGTATATGTTGAATGAATTAATGACCAAAGATAGAGCGGTACAGTACCAGGAGAGAGTGGAGAAGCCACTGGATTAGAGAGTTTCAAGGAAGAGGTGAATGGCAGTTATAAGTATAACACAGGGCTTCTAGGGTCAAGTCTGAAAAATGTTCAGCTGCATTTGGCAGTTAGCACATCACTATGAACTTGATGAGAACAGTTTCCATGAAGTGTTCTTTAACAATGCCTCATTCTGTGACACAGTTGCTACTTTGTACAGTCCCTTAGTACTTTGTACATTATTGAAATGATGAGTTTGTATATATGCATCTTCCATGATACCATGAAGGGCATCAAGGACAAGGACCTGTCTCTTGTTTTTTGATTTGTTCGTTCTGTTTTGTTATTTTTGTATCACCAGAGCCTGGCACTATACCTGGCGTATATTAAGTGCTTACATATGAAGAGTCAAGCCCTATTACAAATTTTACTCTACAGATAAAGGTGTTTTGAAGTGTCTATATTGTAACTTTTCTAATTGTTATAGAGATATATGATTAATGTGTTTAGCCAAGGAGATTGTGTGTGTGTGTGTGTGTGTGTGTGTGTGTGTGTGTATGTGTATGGAATGGTGGTTCATTTGGAACTAAAGAAGCAATTTTAGATTTTGGGGGGATTTTTATCAGACAGATCCTGAATATAAATCTTACACTTGCCCGGTGAGATTTATTTACCCCAGTTCCCCACTGGATAGTTTATAGCAGCGGTCGCCAACCTTTCAGACCTCATGGACCACCAGTGGTCTGCGGACCACCGGTTGGTGACTGGTGGTTTATAGCTTCTTGAATTTGTAGTCCAGATTCTGTTACTCTGATTTGAGAGATCAAACCTCTTATCTTGGAAACTAAAAATCTTAATTTGCATTGGATCCATGTATCCTATCTAATAATAGACAAACATGGTAATTGACCATACCTTTGCTATGCCTCCCATTGGCTAATCAGCACAATATGCAAATTAACAGCCAACAAAAGATGACGGCTAATTTGCATACTGCAGGCAGATTGGGACAGCGCCATCCTGCCTGCCCTGCCGCCATCCGGGCCTGCTATTTGCAACCCGGGGCGGTGGGCGTCCGCTGTCCGACCCGACCCAGGGCGGTGGGGCGGGACAGCGTAGCTCCTCTGTCACCCCAGCTTCCTCATCACAGCTCCCTTGGGGGCCTAAGCCTTTAGTCGGACATCCCCCGAGGGCTCCCTGGATGCCAGAAGGATGTCTGACTGCAAGCTTAGGCCTGATCCCCCGGGGAGTGGGCCTAAGTCGATAGGTGGACATCCCCCAAGGGGTCCTGGACAGCAAATGGGCACAGGCCGGGCTGAGGGGACCCCCCCCCCAGTGCACAAATTTTTGTGCACCCGGCCTCTCGTGTATATATATATATAAAAGCCTAAGCGACCATCCGACCGTTTGACCCTCCAACCGGTAGCTATGATGCACAATGACCACCAGGGGGCAGATGTTCAGCGCATGGGCTGCCGATCTGTAGTGACTTGGTGGCTGCTGTTCTGGGGTGACACACCCGGAACCAGAGAGGAGGGAGCCCGATTCTGGGGTGCGTCACCCGAGAACTGCCATCTTGCAATCCGGGACCCCTCAGGGATGTCGAAAAGCTGGTTTCCGCCCAATCCCTGCAGGCAGGCCGAGGGACCCCAGGCCTCTAGTATTCTACGTAATGGAAAGACCCTAGCTAAAGTCTGAAAGATTATATTCACTTCCCTTTTCACCTTTCAAGAACCTAGTTTGAGATAAGATCCCAATCTTATCTCTTTGGGATCTGTAGACTATGCATATTTGAATTTAGTAATTCTAGTTTCTTTAACAATTTAGTTGTGCAGATATTTTGGGTCTTTTTTCTTTTAAAATCTGGTATTTTTGCCCTAGCCTGTTTGGCTTAGTGGATAGAGCTTCAGTCTGTGGACTGAAGGGTCCCAGGTCTGATTTCCATCAAGGGCACATGCCCAGGTTGCTTGATCCCTAGTAGGGAACATGCAGGATTCAGCCGATCAATGATTCTTTCTCATCATTGATGTTTCTCTCTCTCCCTCTCCCATCCTCTCTAAAATCAATAAAACAATATATGTATTTTTAAAAAGCAATACACAGCTTTGACAAATACCAGATTTAAAAAAATATATTTTTGATTTCAGAGAGGAAGGGAAAGGGAGAGATAGAAACATCAGTGATGAGAGAGAATCATTGATTGGCTGCCTCCTGCACAACCCCCACTTGGGATCGAGCCTGCAACTCAGGCATGTGCCCTGACCGGGAATCAAACCATGACTTGGTTCATAGGTCAGCGCTCAACCACTGAGCCATGCTGGCTGGGATGTCTATTGCTATTGAGATTTTATTTTGTGTTTTTTTAATTTTGATGATTCATATTGGAATACATGCATATTACCCCACACCATTCGTTCACTGTCAAGATAATAATCTATGCTTGTTTTAGTGCAGTACTTAGTTTCTTAGTAGGAAGGTTATTTTTAGTATTTGTGGAAAGGTTCTCAAAGGAAATGTGAGCTTACAAGTGATCACAAACCTTCTCTCCTTAGTTGTGCAAGACTGCTTACTGTCTTGACTGCTATTTTTCTATGAAACCTTTCAGATAGCAATGGTACTTGCTTTCCCTTTCTAACTAGAAACATGACACTTATAACTTTTCTTTCTTTTTGCATCACTAAAGAGGTGAATTAACTTAGAAACAACATAAGGAATTTTCTTGATTTTAGTGGAATATCAACTTTCAAAAGCATTGGAATTACCACTATTTAAGGACATTTGGATTTGAATTATATATGATACTATAGGTTACTGCCAATTCTTATTTGGAATGAGGCAAATATAAATATATTTTACATTTTTATTTTATTTTTCCATCACCATTTATCCCCTCTACCCCCTCCTCCATCCCCACCCCCGCCCACACACAAACACATACACACAGTCATCTCACTGTTGTCCATGAGTTCTTTTCTTTTTTAAAATAAATATATTTTTAAAATCTTTTTAAAAAATATATTTTTATTGATTTTAGAGAGGAAGGGAGAGAGAGGGAGAAATATCAATGATGAGAGAGAGTCATTGATCGGCTGTCTCCTGCACACCCCCCCTACTGGGGATTGATCCCACAACCCAGGCGTATGCCCTTGACCGGAATTGAACCCGGGACCCTTCACTCCGCAGGCTTATGCTCTATCCATTGGGCTAAACCAGCTAGGACTAAATAAATATTTTCTGACAAGATATTTATGGTTTAATAGGGAGATATCAAAATATATTCAGAAAAGCATTTCTTTTCGTAAATGGGTAGTTTATTCTCCTGTAGGGCACAGTGGTCATTCATAGATTGCCATATCTTTCATATTCATTTTCATGTTATTCTGAATATTACTCTTTATAAAGTAATTACGATTTTCTGTATAATAACCGTTTACGGACTGGGAAATTGGAATTCAATTTCTACTCTTCCCCCCCACCCCAATAGCCTCAGGACTTTATTATTCCTATAATGGCCCTGTTACCTTTTTAAAAAATGTTTTTATTGATTTTTAGAGAGAGAAAGAAGGGAGAGAGAGAGATACATTGATGAGAAAGAAACATAGATCGGTTGCCTCCTGTACACCTCTACTGGGGACTGAGCCTGCAACCTGGGCATGTGCCCTGACCTGGAATCAAGACAGCGACCTCTTGGTACATGGGTTGATGCTCAACCACTGAGCCACAGCAGTTGGGCAGTTCTGTTTTCTTTGTATGTCTTGTCACTGAGCTTCTCTTCCTCCTAAGCTGTGAAACCTAAAGCTGATTATCTTACTTTTAAGCTCCTGTTTGCTTCAGAATATAGAGCAAGATTTTTAGTTTTATGGGTGTAGTTATGGACCCTTTTGAGAGTTTGATGAAGAAACAGATTTTGTACCCAGAAAAATTTATATTACATACAAAATTTTGTTTACAGTTTCAGGAGGTTCATGGATCTCTCATTACCATCCTGTTAAAAAATTCCTGGTATAGATAGAGATAAGAAAACATCTAGTTATTTTTGTCCTTTTTTGGTAGTGTTAACAGTGGTTTGCCAACTCCACCACCATTTTTCACCAGAAATACTTCAGTGCTACTTTGCATATAGTAAAGTGTGTTTTGGGGGTATTAGTGGGTATTTCTTTAGAGTTGTATGTTTCAAAGAAAATGGGGAAATAAGAAATGAGGTCACATCCTCAAAAAAATAGAGAAAACTTTGCAATTGTATAAAACTAAATTTTCCCTGAGAGCATTGCAGTGTTCAAGCATTGGTTTGTTTAGGTTTCAAAACTGAAATAGAGTAAGGGCTGAATTCTTAATCTGTAGTCTGGGATTTTGCCATGAGGCAGGTCCTTGTAAGAAGGAGAGCCAGTATACTGTAAGAGGCTGGTTTAGTGAAGGAGGCCTGTAACCTGTATATAGTCTTTTTCTCTAGCATTGTGCATTATTATCAACATGAAAGCTTGTCTGATAACTTTTGTAGTCTGTCTCCGTCAGTATTCTGAGTAGGTAGTAGTTTGAAGACCAACCTACTGGTAGCCCTAGGAGATTAGAATTCTGGAAACCTGAGCTGCAGTATTCTTATTACTCAAATTATTCTTTTTAAAAAATACATTTTTTATTGATTTTAGAGAGAGGGGAAGCGAGAGGGAGAAACATTGATGACAGAGAAACATCAATCGGCTGCCTTCTGCAACCCGGGGCATGTGCCCTGACTGGGAATCAAACCAACAACCTTTTGGTGCATGGGATGACACTCAACCAACTGAGCCACACCCACCATGGGCACTCAAACTATTCTTGATTTTGAGCCAGCTCTGGCTGTATTTATGTGCCTTAAATATCCTGATGGTTGACTTAGTTTTCTTTCTGAATTATTTGTATTTGGCACAAAGTGTGTGAGGACACAGCTTCATTTTACATCTTTTAAAGAATAGATGGCATATATTTGTGAGAGGTTTTACCTGAAAGAGACTTCTTTGTTCATATAATAGTTTGTAATGGTTGGAGTGGGTATGACATGAAAGCTTTACATGCAAATGTGCTATATATTTTATCCTTTACCTCCTGATAAACAGTAGATATAACTCAGGTTTCACCTCCTCTGTGAAGCCTTTCGTAATTCATCTTTCCCTCTTAACTCCCAAAATCGGCCACTTCCTCCTTTGTGCCTCTACTGAACCCTGTATGTATTTTTTCACAAATAGCATTCCCTATTTGTTTATAGTCTATTTCACTGTGCTAGACTATAAGCTTCTTGGGGATATGGTCTATATCTTACTCATTTTTGTGTATAATGCCTGGCACATAGAAGGTACTCAGAATGTTTTATGAATGAATGGGTAAATAAACAGTTTATTAAAGAATATTATAAAGCGCTCAAGGCAGGGATTAAAAATTCAGATGCCTTCAGGATCCAGACATAAATGAGTTAAGCAAACTTGGTAGGGCAGCTGTTACTTAGTTCCAGCCAATTGGTGCCTTATGGGCATGCTTGACCCTGTGTTGCCAGATCTTTTCAGTTTCTAAGAGAAATTAGATATTAGTGTTTTTATTTGAAATCTTTCTATTAAATGTTGCAAATTCAGATTTTTTTAAAAAAACTTAATTTTTAAAATAATTCTTTATTGTTGATAAAAAACTTTATTGAGGTATAATTTCCATACAAAAAGTGTATACGTAATGGGTGTATAGCTCAATCAATTTTCACAAACTGGACAATTTTTTTTTTATGGGCCAAACAAAACTGGATTGACTTGTAAGCCACCAGTTTGCAACTTATGACAAAGGCCATATAGGAAACTGTGTAGTTTAGTTAAGAATCACCTTATAGCCCTAACCAGTTTGGTTCAGTGGTAGCGTGTCGGCCTGTAGACTGAAGGGTCCCAGGTTCGGTTCTGGCTAAGGGCATGTACCTTGGTTGTGGGCTGGATCCTCAGTAGGGGTGGTGCAGAAGGCAGCTAATTGATGCTTCTCTCTCATAGGTGTTTCTAACTCTCTATCCTTCTCCCTTCCTCTTTGTAAAAATCAATAAAAATATATTTTTTTAAAAAAGAATCACCTTATAAGGGTGGGGGCGGACTGGGGGGGAGGTTACTGGGGGGGAAAGATACATATGTAATACTTTCAACAATAAAGATTTTTTTAAAAATATATTTTATTGATTTTTCACAGAGAGGAAGAGAGAGGGATAGAGAGTTAGAAACATCGATGAGAGAGAAACATTGATCAGCTGCCTCTTGCACACCTCCTACTGCGGATGTGCCCGCAACCAAGGTACATGCCCTTGGCTGGAATCGAACCTGGGACCTTTCAGTCCGCAGGCCGACGCTCTATCCACTGAGCCAAACCGGTCAGGGCTAAAGATTTTTTTATTTTATTTTATTTATTTATTTATTTTTAAAAAATATATTTTATTGATTTTTTTTACAGAGAGGAAGGGAGAGGGATAGAGAGTAACATCAATCAGCTTCCTCCTGCACACTCCCTACTGGGGATGTGCCCGCAACCAAGGTACATGTCCTTGACCGGAATCGAACCTGGGACCCTTGAGTCCGCAGGCTGACGCTCTATCCACTGAGCCAAACCGGTTAGGGCAGGGCTAAAGATTTTTTAAAAATCACCTAATAAGTAAGAATGTCTTAAAGAGACACATCAACCAAATGCAATGTATGGGCCTTTTTTGGATTACGATTCAAATAAATCAAATGTAAGTGAACGTTTACTAAATTATGGGAAATTTGAATATTGATTGGCTGTTTAAAAAAAAGAATTGTTCATTATTTTAGATGTAATATAGTTGGATATTTTAATTGACTTTATTTTTTTCAAGCAGTTTAGAGAAAAATTGAGCTAAAGGTATAGAGAGTTCCTATATACCACTTCCTATATACTATATGCCCCAACACATGCACAGCTTCCTCCATTATCAACGTCCTGCATTAGAGTGGTACATTTGTTATGATTGATGAACCTATATTAACACATCATTACCACCCAAAGCCCATAGTTTACATCTTGGTGGTGTACATTCTATGCATTTTGACAGCATTATAGTATCATACATGATTTTTTTCTATTGATTTTTAGAGAGAGAGAAAGGAAGGGAGGGAGGAGGGGAGAGAGAGACATACATTGATGTGAGAGAGACACATCGATTGGTCACCTCCCACTGGTGCCTGAACTGGGGCCAGGGATCTATGCTCTAACCCAGGGGTCCTCAAACTTTTTAAACAGGGGGCCAGTTCACTGTCCCTCAGACCGTTGGAGGGCCGGACTATAGTTTAAAAAAAAACTATGAACAAATTTCTATGCACACTGCACATATATTATTTTACAGTAAAAAAACAAAACGGGAACAAATACAATATTTGTATTTGCATGTGGCCCGTGGGCCGTAGTTTGAGGACCCCTGCTCTAATCACTGTGAAACACCAGCCAGGGCTATACATACCTATTTTTAAAAAGAGTCCTTAAAGATACATACTTTATTTGTGGATGTAATGAAATGATACTGGAATTTGCTTTAAAATAATTTGGGAGGAGTGTGAAAGTTCAGGTTTAAATGAAACAAGATTGACCATGTGTTGATAATCATTGAAGCTGAGTAGTGAGTACATGGTAGTTCATTATATTAGAATCTTTGATTTTTATGTATATGTATATATTTATTGATTTCAGAGTGGAAGTGAGAGGGAGAGAGATTGATGAGAGAGAATCATTGATTGGCTGCCTCCTGCACGCCCCACATTGGGAATCGAGCACACAACCCGGGCATATGCCCTGATCGGGGATCAAACCATGACCTCCTGGTTCATAGGTTGACACAACCATTGAGCCACACTGGCAGGGCAGAATCTTTGTTTTTTAACACGTTTGAAATTTTCTACCTTCAAAAGTAAAGCAAGAGTCAGGGTTAAGGCTGAAGTATGATATTTGGGGTCTAAGATAATGGAATACCATTGTTGGTGAAAGAATGTAAATTTCTGGAATTGACGTCTGTAAAGGTAATGGCATTTTCATTTTTCATTTATAGGGCCTGAAAGTCAGTATACTAAGACTGCTCAGGAGATTGTGAACGTCTGTTGCCAGACGTTGACTGAGGTAGGTGGTGAAGAGGAGATCCCCTTGGGATTTAGCCTTATGGAATCCCTCTGTTCCCTTGGATGAGCAGACCTTCTTTGCCTATCCTATTTTAAAATGTAACATCATGCTCCCCCCACCCTCACCCCATAGCCCTTATTTCCTTCCCTGCTTTATTTTCCTACCTAGAACTAAATGTTTTCTTTTTCATTAGTAATTTGTTTATTGATTTTAAGCTAAAATCAAATTTTTGTATATTGAGTTAAATACAATATATTATTAAAACTAATTTTACGTATTTCTTTTTACTTTTTAAATGTGGCTACTAAATTTTTAAAAAATTACATTAGTGGCTAGCATTATATTTTTGATATATAGCAATACACACTTGAATTTGCATCTCTCTGATTAGTGACATTCATTTGTTTTTGCTTTTACTTCCCTTGCCTTTTTTAAAATTGTTTTATTGCTTAAAGTATTACAAAGAGTATTACACATGTCTCCTTTTTTTTCCCCCGCCCTTGACAATCCCCTGGCCTCCCCTACCCCCCAGTGTCTTATGTCCATTGGTTATGCTTATATGCATGCATACAAGTCCTTCGGTTGATCTCTTATCCCCCCCTCCTGCCCCCCAACCCTCCCCGGCCTTCCCGCTGTAGTTTGACAGTCTGTTCGAGGCTGCTCTGCCTCTGTATCTATTTTTGTTCATAAGTTTATAATGGTCTTTATTATCCATAAATGAGTGAGATCATGTGGTGTTTTTCCTTCATTGACTGGCTTATTTCACTTAGCATAATGCTCTCCAGTTCCATCCATGCTGTTGCAATTGGTAAGAATTCCTTCTTTTTTACAGCAGCATAGTATTCCATCGTGTAGATGTACCACAGTTTTCTAATCCATTCATCTACTGATGGGCACTTAGGCTGTTTCCAGATCTTAGCTATGGTGAATTGTGCTGCTATGAACATAGGGGTGCATATATCCTTTCTGATTGGTGTTTCTGGTTTCTTGGGATATATTCCTAGAAGTGGGATCACGGGGTCAAATGGGAGTTCCATTTTTAGTTTTTTGAGGAAACTCCATACTGTCTTCCATAGTGACTGCACCAGTCTGCATTCCCACCAGCAGTGCACGAGTGTTCCTTTTTCTCCACATCCTCTCCAGCACTTGTCATTTGTTGATTTGTTGATGATAGCCAGTCTGACAGGTGTGAGATGGTACCTAAATTTTTTTTTAAACAAACTATATATAGGGTGTTCCAAAAAATATGTACATACACTTGGAGTAAATTATAAAGGCAGTGTTTATTAAAATACATTTCATTTTAAAAATTGAGCTATCAGCTATTAAAGTGTGTATACATTTTTTTGGGACACCCTGTAACTATTTACTTTGTCATGTGTCCTGCCTCTAGAATAGAAGCTCCATGAAGACAGAAATTTTTCTCTGCTTTGTTTACTTTTGTATTCCTAGTGTTTAAAACACATTTTGAATGAATTCATTACTTTTATTTCTCAGTATGATGAACATTTGACTCAACTTGAGAAGGATATTTGTACAGCTAAAGAAGCAGCTTTGGAAGAAGCAGAATTAGACAGTTTGGACCCAATGACCCCAGGGCCTTACACACCTCAGGTGAGTCTGAGGACTAGGAATCTCCTCTTTTTTTTTAAATCTTTATTGTTGAAAATATTACAGATGTCCCCTTTTTTTCTCCCCTTGGCGCCCTCCACCCTGCTTCCGCCCCCTCCCCAGGCCTTCACTACACTATTGTCTGTGGGCATGGGTTATGCATATATGCATATACATTTTTTTGTTTAATCTCTTCCCACCCGCACCCCCTTCCCTCTGAAATATGTCAGTCTATTGCATGCTTCAATGTCTCTGGTTCTGTTTTGTTTATCAGTTTCTTTTGTTCATTAGATTCTACATATAAGTGAGATCATGTGATACTTGTAGGAACCTCTTATAGTTCTATTGGTTTGGGAAATTGGGAGCATGTTAACAGCTGTATTTACTGAGATACCCTTCTTCTCTGTCCTTCCTCTTCCTATGCCTTTCGTGTGCTTTCTTGTCTTCTCAAAGGCTAAGGTGAGTGAGGGCCATGGGTCTTGGTGGCCTTATTGAATTCAGAAGAGTCAGGTGTGGGATGAATGAGTGGGGTGGGTCTTAGTTGTTTAAGCAGTATGAAGGAATACCAGATTCCTGACTACTATGGCCAGAGGCCTTCCTCTTGAGTCTCTGGAGCTCCCTTACCTATGAATTGGGGCTCTGGCACGTCCCTAGGGTATATACTTCTCAATTATAGACGCGAGCCACATTGTTCCTATGCCTTATATATGCCTGATTATTCATTCCCTCAGATGTATCTTACTGTAGCTCAGATGTCACCCATTTTCCTGGATTGATTCCCACACTTTGTAAATGAGACAGGTAATATTTATCATCTTAAAGACTAGACTAGAGAGTAGGATTAATAAGAAATTTTAGTGATTTTGTTCTTACCCTTGAATATAATGAGTATATTTCATCAATACTATGCTCTTAAGAGAGATGGCATATTTGAAGAATAGAACTTACCCAGAATATAGCTTGCTTACTATATTGGATGCACTAAGGTAAAGTAGAAAGTACATGTAGTTTGGCATAAAATAGGCTGGGTTTGAATCTTAGCTCTGCTACTTTTTAGTTTTGTGAACTTGGGAAGTTAACTTAATCTCCTAACTCAGTTTCCTTTTCTCTAAAATGTACTTTTCCAGATTATTATAAATATGAAATAAATTAATTTTAGCCTGGCACATTAAGTAAACATTCAGTAAATGTTTGTTTTCTTATCTGTACAAAAGTTGTCTACAAAGTTTTCAAAGGCCCTTTCAAATTTAACCAAATTTTTTAAAAAATAATTTTTATTGATTTCAGAGAGGAAGGGAAAGGGAGAAATAGATAGAAACATCAATGATGACAGAGAGTCATTGATTTGGCTACTTCCTGCACACCCCCCACTGGGGACCAAGCCTGTAACCCAGGCATGTGCCCTGACCAGGAATCGAACCATTGACCTCCTGGTTCATAGGTCGATGTTCAACCACTGAGCCACGCTGGCCGGGCTAACCAAGTATTTTAATGCAAAATTTTCTCAATACCCATTGAAAAACTTTTTTTCATTCTACTCAGGTTTTTCTCTGTACTGATAATGCAACCTAAATGATTTCTGTTGGATTATTGCTGTCTATATCTCATTCATGCACTCGTCCTATCTATCTTTTACTCTCTCTTTCATTACAAAACATAGGTTACTGAGGGGCCATGTATAAAGACTCCTAAGATATTTCTTCCAGGCCCAGAACAAGAAAAGGTTTTTGAAGTGTGTTGGGCAGATTGGGTCAGGGGGGCTTGGGTGAGTGATGTTGCCCGGGAAGGCCTTATTTGCTAATAGGCCTACAGCTTCCACCAGGTGCTTTCTGGTAAGTTAAAGCCTGGGTTTTAGCCATCCTTCCCCAGGACATTCTAGCCACGAAGTGGCACATGGTTTGCCTAGTGTATGGCAGCGTGGGCCCAGTTCTTTGGTGAGTCAGAGCCTTAAACCTGAAAGTCTTCTTCCTTCCTTCTCTACCCATCCCATGCTGTCTCAAATGGCTAAAGCAAACCTGGCAACTATTCTCCCTCCTGAGCAGTAGCTGTAGTTTGGTGCAGTTAGAGGGTCTTCTATGAAGAATAGGGTGTAGGTAGTTCCTCTTCATTATTCCAGTTCACCCTCTCATCATTGCCTTTACTCATATATACAAATTTTAAAATAATAAGCCCAGTTCATTACCTCTTAACCTGAGGAATATGCACATGAGTGATTGTCCTTACTCATTACTACTCTCAAACCCAAATGTTATTAGAGTGTTGCATAAGTTTAACCTGTCATAATACAATTATGACTGTATAGAAACACAACAGTAACCATACTTTACTTCCAGCTCTAAATGATGATAGTCAATAATTTATTTTCACTCAGCCATTTCTGCCTAGCTTGTATTGCATCGTACATTCAGCTTAATACTTTATTTAAAACTGCTTACTTTGCAGTTTCCCATAGAGCCTTTCATTTCTTGGATTTTCTCTTCTGTCCCATAATTAGTTTATCTGCTCTGTCATCCTTTAAATTCTGTTTGGCCTCCCTGTCTCCAAAACACTCTTCTCAGTCAGCCTTGCTTGTTAAAAAAAAACCCCACAAAGTAACATGTTGGTTTTTTTAAAATAAAATTAACATGTTCATTGGGAAAAAATTGGAAAATATAAAGGAGAAATAAGTTCTATAAAATAAAGTTCACTACTCAGAATTAACCACTGTGCACATTTGGTGTGTGTTTATAGACAAACATTTTTTTAAACCCTCCCTGAGGCTATTTTTCCATTGATTTTTAGGGAGAGTGGAAGAGAGAGGGAAAGACAGAGAGAACATTGATGTGAGAGAAACACATTGATTGGTTGCCTCCTGCACATGCCCTGACCAGGGCCTGGGCCTGGAAGGAGCCTGCAACCGAGGTACGTGCCCTTAACTGGAATGGAACCCGGGACCCTTCGGTCCATAGGCTGACACTCTGTCCACTGAACCAAACCAGCTAGGGCTATAGACAACTTTAAAAAAATGTTTTTATTGATTTTTGAGAGGAAGGGAGAGGGATAGAGAGATAGAAACATTGCTGAGAGAGAAACATCAATCATCCCCTATTGGGGATCCAGCCCATAAGCTGGGCATGTGCCCTGACCATGAATCGAACTGGTGACCTCTTGGTTCATGGATCGACACTCAACCACTGAGCAACACCAATCAGGCCTATAAACAACTTTTAAAATGAAATTGGTCAAGATGTTTTTGGGTCTTGTTTTCACTTCACATTATATTACAAGTACTTTATTTTATTAACTAGTCTTTGAAAATAAGATTTTTTAAATAGCTGCATAATATTATCCTCAGAGAACGCTTTACTATTTCTCCAGCCTGTTCTTTATTGATTCTTCCTATCCCATTGTCACTGAATAAGTCTATTTGCTAAATCCTTGTTCTCTTCAGGATAGGGAAGAAGGTATCTATAATTTATCAAATACCAGGCATTGGGTAAGGAGTTTATACATCTCTTAAATCTCCCAACAACCATGTTTTACAATTGAGGAAACCAAGATTTAGAGAGATTAAGTAATTTGTTAAAGTTATTCAGCAAGTGATGGAGCCAGGACTCAAACCCAGGGCAGTTTACTTCAAAGTCCATGATTTTTCACCACACCATTTTGCCTCATAGCATCCTCTGATGAGCTCTTACTGGTATTGAAATTTCTTAATCCCATTTCCTATTAGGTATCGCTAAACCAATCAAAATAGCACTGGTATGAAGTTCTGGGCCTAAAAAACAGTAAGGCAAGGCTTAGAAGAAGCTAGGTTGTTGATCAGAAAGCTGTGAGGACGTAAATTGTCCCATAACTTTGATACTTTCTGCTTCAGGAATCTAATGAGCATACACATTAGATGCCTCTCTACTAGAAGGAGCAACATTTGTAAGATTCCCCAAAACCTGTCCATAAAGTTGTTTCAAGCTGTGTTTTCTCAATAAATGGATTGGTCTGCATGACCTTTTTCTTCAGTGAGTGCTCTAAAGGGGCATCGCTGTAGTTCTTACTCCCTTTCCTAAATAGAAGCTAAGTTATATGATTTGTGCCACAGCCACCTGATTTATATGATACCAACACATCCCTCAGTATGTCTCGAGATGCCTCTGTATTTCAAGATGAGAGCAATATGTCTGTCCTGGATATTCCCACTACCACTCCAGAAAAGCAGGTGACACAGGTAGGATATTCTTTTTCTCTTTGTGAGATTGGTAGTATACTTCAGAGTGGGGGAGTGGTGGTGGTGGTATATGACATGTATCAAGGATAATTAAGCTCCTTGGCTCTGGGAATACAGGTTAAGAATGTGATTTCAAGGTGGGAAGGTGGCAGGTCGCATGATGCTCCAGGGCTGAGGTAGGCTGGGTGAGGAAGACTCTGATGTAGATATTGAAGGGTATAATGATGATGAAGAGGAGGATGGGAAACCTAAGACTCCAGCCCCAGTGAGTATGCTTACAGAAAGCTATGGTTACATTATATCTTTATATCAGTGGTTCTCAACCTTCTGGCCCTTTAAATACAGTTCCTCATGTTGTGACCCAACCATAAAATTATTTTCGTTGCTACTTCATAACTGTAATGTTGCTACTGTTACGAATCGTAATGTAAATATCTGATATGCAGGATGGTCTTAGGCGACCCCTGTGAAAGGGTCATTCGACCGCCAAAGGGGTCTCGACCCACAGGTTGAGAACCGCTGCTTTATATGCTATAGGAGCCCCACCAGTACAGGGCAGGCCAAATCCCAAGGCAATATCAGAGAGTCTCCATAGTAAGTCCTAGTCTGACTTTAATCCTTCAAACCAGATAAACAAGTCTATCCACCAAAATTACTCTCTACTGCCTGTCCCCATGGGCAAAGTTAGGCACAGCAGAACTTCAGGGAAGGCACAAGTGTGAAAAGTATATGATACATCAGAGCAACCTGACAGGTGACTAAAAAGAACAGCTGTATTCAGAGACAGAGTTCAAAATAATTGCTCTGCTACTCTACTGTATGTATGCTATAATCTAAATTAAAATTATTTATGAAATTAGATTAAAATTTTTAAATTGGCTGTTTCTAGTGGTATCAGAAGATACTTCTTTATTTTTATTAATTTTTAAAAATCTTAACCTGAGAATATTTTTTTTTCATTGAGCTTTAGGGAGGGAGGAGGGTGAGAGAAAAAAGAAATCAACGTGAGAGACACATTAATTGGTTGCCTCCCGCTTAACCGAGGTCGGGGATAAAACCTGCAACTGAGGTACTTGCCCTTGACCAAGAATCAAACCAGAGACCCTTCTGTCCGTGGGCCAGTACCCTAACCACTCTGGCCAGGGCAGAAGATACTTCTGATCTGAAGCCAGAAATCCTATCAGCTTATCTCAGTCAGGGTTCTACTGGAGAGTGCAAAACACAAAAGGATTTTTTTCTATCTCAAAATGTTCAACTCAAGCTAAGGAAAGTTTGGATTAGAATGGAAGAGGCTCCTTTTGATAATGTAGTAAGAGTAGACCAAGGACCTTCCTGTTCTTTGGGTTTTTTACCCTTTGGGTGATTTCCAAAGAATGAATGGGAGAAAATGCATATGTCTTGAGCTGTGTTAACAGCCCCCACTAGCTGTGGGGTTGGCTAGGATATCAGGGAGGAGCATCCATCCAGAGTGAGAGCCCTCATTAACTCCTCCTACAGGCACGTCCCTCAATGATGTGCTATTTGTGTTCCTTACTCAGATGCGCCAGGGCCGAGGTAGGCTGGGCGAGGAAGACTCTGATGTAGATATTGAAGGGTATGATGATGATGAGGAGGAGGATGGGAAACCTAAGACTCCAGCCCCAGTGAGTATGCTTATAGAAAGCTATGGTTGCATTATACCTTTATATGCTAGGAGCCCAACCAGAGGGCAGGCCAAATCCCAAGGCGATATCAGAGAGTCTCCATAGTGAGTCCCAGTCTGACTTTAATCCTTGGAACCAGCTAAACAAGTCTAGCTACTAAAATTACTTGATTTCTTATGAGGCAGCTAGGGGGGCTGGTGGCGTCTGGTCTCTTGAGTGATTGATTGGATTTTGACCCCCAACTGGTCCTGTTCAGGAAGGGGAAGATGCAGATGGTGATCTTGCAGATGAAGAGGAAGGAACTGTGCAACAGCCTCAAGCCAGTGTCCTGTATGAGGATTTGCTTATGTCTGAAGGAGAAGATGATGAGGAAGATGCTGGCAGTGATGAAGAAGGAGATAATCCTTTCTCTGGTAAGTCTTGCTCCTTTGCTTCTGTAACTGGGTAGCTCACCATAGCACCCTCAGGACTGGATAGGAAGCTCTTGGCCACATACGCTCTTTTAATGAAGTTCTACTAATACTAGTAGACCTCAGAGTACAGAGCACTCAGTGGTAGGCTGATCAAATTCATTAGCCTTAGAGGAAGTGAGGAAATAAAACACAGGAGATACAAAAGTTGACAGTGCCTAAGTAGCACCTTTTATTTGAATACTTGATAAAAACAGAAAAGAAGTGTTATATGTAGCAATAGGGAAGTAAAATTAAGAAAAAAGATCCTGTTTTGAGATGTTTTGTGGGTCAGTGGCAATGGCAAGAGAAAAGTATAGGAGAAAAGATAGGAGAAAAACAGATAGATTGAACTGAGATGGAAAAGAAAAAACGGTTATTTGGATTCAGTTTCTAAACTACAGATCTTGCCATTGTTGACCCTAAGTGACGTGAGAAGTCCAGGCAAGATACCTATATAGATGTGTGGGGTAACTAGTTTTGGAAGACCAAGCCAAAGATGTTAATTCTGTCAAGCTTACCTCAGAATCTCTTTTCACAGCTATCCAACTGAGTGAAAGTGGAAGTGACTCTGATGTGGGATCTGGTGGGATAATACCCAAACAGCCCCGAATGCTTCAGGAGAACACAAGGATGGGCATGGAAAATGAAGAAAGCATGATGTCCTATGAGGGAGACAGTGGGGAGGCTTCTCATGGTTTGGAGGATAGCAACATCAGGTAATCGACAGCAACATCCTACAGGGCTGTGGCATCAGTGCCCAGCTATGATGTCAAAGGGCCCAGCATCAGATTACTTTCATCCATCAAACATTTCCTGAGCGCCTACAAGGGCCAGGCACTGTGGTAGGCCCTTGGGAATACACAGAGGAACAAGATTTATCCTGCCCTTGAGGAGCTCACAGTCTAGTGGAAGAGACTAATACAAACAAAATCATTACAAATACAATGTGATAAGTGCTACAGCATAATTTAAGTACGAAGTGTCAAATCACCAGTGAGGAGGAGGTGTTTCACCCTGCTTGGGAGTAAACAGGGAAAGTTTCACAGACAGGGAACATTTGAACTGGGCCTTACAAGATGAATAATAGTCTACTAAGTAGATAAGTCGCAGCAGGTGAGGAGATCCTTAGTGATGTAACAATATGTTCAAAGGCACAGAAATGTAACAAAGTATGTTCCAGAGTGAAGGGAGATTGTTGGGCGATATGGCTCTAAAGGTAGCAACGCTTTATATTGCAGAAGACCTTAAATGGCATGCTAAAACATTTGGATTTGAGGTAATGGGAATCATTTATAGAAAAGGAAGTAACATCAAATTTGTGTATTAAATAACTATGAAAACGATAAGGATCTCAACTGGGATCTGTTAGGGAGGAGAAAGGGACATATTCAAGAGCTATTTACAGGGTAGATGGACTGGATTTAGGAGATCAGGTAAAAAATGAATGGGAATGTCAATGAGATGGGAAAGGGGAAGAACAGGCATAAGGTGGGATGGGAAAGGAGGAAAAAATGAATTTGTGTTTGGACATGTTGGATTTAAGGTACGTACATATGATACATCTAGCCAGAGGTAGCCAGGAAGCAGTTAGAGTCTTAATTTATTCATTTAGCAAATATTTATCACAAGTACAAAAGTCACTATGATATGGTCCCTTCCTCTGTGGAGTTCATGGGGAACCTAAAACAGGTCAACAGATGACTGACCGGTCACAGTGTAACATGAAAAGTGCTGTGATAGGCAACCACAGGATTTTTCTGGGGCTTGGATAGGAGTGGGATAGGGGAGCTGGTTAGAGAAGGAAACAGCTGAATCAGAAATAAAAATTTTGAAAGTATGCATCCATTTTGGCCCCAAAATTTCATGTCTAGGAAATGCTAAGGGAATAATAAAACACCATCAGAATGTTTGTACAAGGATGTTTATCACAGCATTGTTTCTAATAGTGGGAAAATTAGAGACAGCTTAAATGTCTTAGTGAGAGACTGTTAAATAAATTATGTCACAGCCATACAGTGGAATACCTTGCATCTATAAAAATGATTCTGTAGATGTATGTTTATAAAGATGTTCATTATAATCATTAGTGAAAAAAGCAGATTCCTAAAGAGTATATAGAGTATTCTAATTTTGTAAATAAAAAATGTTTAAACATTTAAGTGAAGTGCATAGAAAAAAAATTGGAAGATCGTATATACCAAAATATTACCTCTGGGTAGTGGAGTTATTGGTGATTTTTTCTTCTTTTTTTCTGGTTATATAATCTGATTTTTTTAAACCAATGAACGTGCGTTATTTATGTGATTTTTTAAAGTAAAATTAAGAATAAACAAACAAACAAAAAATAAAGCACACTCTGGCAGAAGTGTGATTAATTGAAGGAGAGTAAGACTAGAGGCATGAAGACTGATTTCAGTGGTGATGGCCAGAGATAACAAAGGATTAAGGCAAGGCATGCAGAGTAGGGATGGGAAGAAGGGGATAAAGACAAGATATATTGAAGAGGTAGAATCTTTAGGACTGTTGATTAATTGGAAATGTAGATAAGTAAAGCAATAAGTGGTAGATGAAACTATGAGGCTATCAGAGCATTTGTGGTCACATAAGCTGGCAGTGTGTTGTTCGAGCATAGGAGAGTTTCTTTCATTCAGCTTCTTGTGTATATGCAGTTGGCAAGTTGACGTTTTTGAACAGGATCACTTTTCTCTTAGGGACCTGTAGAACAGTCCAGAACTAGTCACTTTAGTGTCCAGGGGAGGTGAGATGGGCTGATCCCTTGGTAGCACCAAAAACGGGACTGGTCAGCTAGAGGATGATGCCCGAGCTTGAGAGATGACATGTTTCTCTTCTCAGTTATGGGAGCTATGAGGAGCCTGATCCCAAGTCGAACACCCAAGACACAAGCTTCAGCAGCATCGGTGGGTATGAGGTATCAGAGGAGGAAGAAGATGAGGAGGAAGAGCAACGCTCTGGGCCGAGCGTGCTATGCCAGGTCCACCTGTCAGAGGACGAGGAGGACAGTGAGGATTTCCACTCCATTGCTGGGGACAGTGACTTGGACTCTGATGAATGAGGCTTCCTTTGGGCCTCCTTGGTCAGCCTTCCCTGTTCTCCAGTCTAGATGATTTAATTTGTTTATATTTGTACAGTGTCTGATCCTGAAATCACCAGATTAATTAACACCTTAGCCTTTAAAAAATAGTAAGTAAATAATAATGAACTAATCGCCTCTCCTGATCTTCCTGGGGCAATGTCACCCTTTGAATTAAAATCAAGCAACTCCCTTCCCCCTTACACTGATAAAAATAGAGCAATCTCCTCCTCCTTCAGTGCTTGCCTTTAACTTCATTAATTGCTCTTTGTATCATTTTTTCCCTGGGGAAGGAGGAGAAATTATGAAAGGACTAATAGCTTTTTGTTCTCTTGGTATATTAGAAATTTTCCAAGCATGGTATCATTTCAGTTTTCTAGCAGGCTGGAACAGGTGACAGCCCCCCTGCTGGGACAGGGAATTGGGTTCTTTCTGGTGGTCTCTATGCCACACTGAACACATAAACCTATTGAACAAACTGCCCATTATTTTATTATTTATTTGATTATGCAATGCCTTGTTCCTAAATGGGTTTGAGGCAAATGATTACAAATCTTTGAAACAGCCTGTTTGTCAGAAGTGATATGTTGCCATGTAAATGTGTTCTGTCCCCCACCCCCACGAGAAATGATAGGAAAATGGTAAGTTCCTTGGGGCAAAGACTGTGTCTTCTGTTTCTTTTCATGCTTAGGATATGGTTCTGTGCATAGTAGGTACTCAGTAAATGTTCCTAGAATCATAAAATTATCAACAGATTTGTTATTAAACATCTGCTTTATCATAAGCACTCTATCAGATCCTTGGGATGCAAAGCTAAATAAGACACATTCCTTTTACCCAAAGAGCTTACCATCAAGTTGGGGGAAGGGGAGGGAAATTCAAAACATGTTAATAAAGCATTACAGTTCTGTGAGAGAAGTGCAATTAAAGAGCTAGATATAAAGTATAGGAGAAAATAGAGGAGTGATCATGTCTGAAAAAGTCAGGGAAGTCTTCCTTGAGGTCATTTATAAGCTGATTGTTGAAGAATTAGTAGGAGCTTGCTAGATGGGAAAGTCCAGGCAGAATGTAACATGAAGTGAAAAGGCTGAAGTCTAGAAATGGCAGAGTGTGTTCCTAGTTTGTTTGTTTGTTTGTTTGTTTGTACCTGCCTTGTTCCAGAAAGGATTTAAGGTGGTTTAGTTCCAGTCCTTTAATGCTGGATTGGCTAGAGAGGAGACTGAAAGATGGGCAGTAAGCATATTGGGAGCTTTGATTTTGATGCTAATTAATATGAATTTTATAGGAATTGAGGAGCTCTAGTGGAGTGATATAATCAGGTTTGTGTTTTAGAAATTTTCTGTATATTGAATGAAGAAAGAAATTGAAGAATCATGTAACAAGTGTGATCCCATTTTTGTAAAAGACAAAATCATGTGTGTCATATTTATATGTGTTTATATATACTTGTGTGTGCAAAGGAAAGGGTCTAAAAGGATATTTGCTAAAATTGTTCACAGTGATAACCTCTGGGGAATGAGCTTGGAGGTGAGGGGGCTTATATGGTTGTATGTATGCTGGGTGGGGTACTGTGCTTTTATTTCTGTATTGTTTGAATTTTTTACAAGTATGTATTATTTTTGTAATAAAAATGTTTTTAAAAAATGAAGCAGTAGTGTGGAGAGTGGTTTGGAGGGGAGCAAATCTAGTTCAAGTAAGGAGTAATGGGGCCCAAACTAAGGCTTTGGCATTAAGATGGTAAGATCAGGATGAATTCGAGAGATCTTTAAGGGGTAGAATCAATAGAACTTGATAACCAATTAAATTAGCATTTGGGGGTGGAAGAAGACAAGGAATGTAAGGTGGCTTTTAGAATTTTGGTTTGGGAGAGTGAGTAGGTTCAGGGTATTCATACATTCATTCAAAATTTATCAACCTACCTATTTTTATCAAGCAGTCTGCTAGATGCTGATACAGAAATAAAATATAGTTTCTAATTGCAGAGAACTTAGATTTAGAATAAGAGGTAGATATGTAAATAAGTTGAATAAAAAGTGATCATTGCGATACATATTTACAAGGTTCTGTGGTGAGAGGAAGGAGTTACCAACTGCTTACGGAGTAAGAATGGGAAGTCTTCAAAAGGAGACCCTTGTGATGGATTATGAAGAATAGGAAGGAGGGAAGGGAAGAGGGCATTCTAGGCAGAGGGAACAGGACTTAGGGGCATGAAACTACATGGCCTATTCATGGGACAAGTAGTTTTGGATGGGTGGAATACAGAGAACATATGTAGCATAGTGATTACAAGGCTCAGGATCAAATCCTCATTTTAGATCACTCTGGCAGCAGTGTGAAAATGAGTGGACTGGGGAGTGATGCTGGAGGAGATATAACAGAAACTTAAAAATGGCTGAGGCATTGGCAGTAGGGGGAATGAGAAGTGCATCTTGGTGACCGATTGGATAATGGAAAGTAAACAGAATATAAGTTTCTGACTTAGGTGACTAGGTAAATAGTGGTGCCATTCTCTGAACAAGGTGAGGGTGGAAGGTAGGAGAAATAGCTAAGCCTGATTGGAAGCATGCAAGTTTAAAGTATCCTATGTAAGTATCCTATAAAAGGCCAATATGCAAATTGACCGAATGGCGGACCGACCAGTCGCTATGATGCACATTGACCACCAGGGGGCAGACGCTCAACACAGGAGCTGCCCCCTGGTGGTCAGTGTGCTCCCACAGGGGGAGCACCACACAGCCAGAAGCCCTGAGCCGGCTCATGGCTGGTGAGCACAGCAGTGATGGTGGGAGCCTCTCCCGCCTCCACTGCAGGCGGGTGGTAAGAAGTGAGGGGTCCCTGACTGTGAAAGCCCCGGACTGCGAGAGCGATGTCTGATGGCCAGCTTAGGCCTGATCCCCCGGACATCTCCCGAGGGCTCCTGGACTGCAAGAGGGCACACACCAGGCTGAGGGATCCCTCCCCGCCCCCCAGTGCATGAATCTGGTGCACTGAGCTTCTAGTGATAGGTATAAAATTTAGGGTTTGTGCAACCTTGGGAGTAGGTGAGATCACCCAGGATGCATGTGTAGAGTCAGAGGAGCATGGAGGACAGAATCCAGTAGAAGAATATTTATGGGTGGTAAGAAATGGAAGGAAAACCTGAAGAGTGCTATCTCTCAACCCAAGGAAGGAGTTTTAAAGCATAAAAAAGACAACGTATATTCCACAGAGCGGTGAAGTACAATGAATCCCAAGAGACAGCCTTTGGGTTTTGGTAACTAGGAAGTCCCTGGTGACTTTAGTTAGCAAAAGCCGCTGTAGAGTCGTAGTGAGACTGGAATCAACCAGAACAGGGTGAGGAACAGGTGGAAGATGAAGAAATGACAATAGAGATCATACTCTACTCTTTCAAGAAGCTAGGCTGTGAGGAATAAAAGAGGGAGAGTCTTAAGATGGAAGATAAATAAGCCTGCTTACATCAGCTTAGGATTGAACGCAATAGAGGAGAGGTTAGAAAAAAGCAAGGGAGGACAATTGTGGGAAAGACCTTTGTGAAAACAGGAGGGCATGTTAGTTACTATTCCCTCCTGTAGGAGAAGAGAACTTGCCCTGATATAGAGGAAAGGATGGAAGTAGTTATAGATCAGTGTGTAGATAAGGGAGATAGGAAGTCGAAGAAGTGCATAGTTCATAGCTTCAGTTTCCTTTGTGAAATAGGTAAGATCATCCTTGTGAGAAAAGTGAAAATGGGGTGGCAGCTTGAATACTGAGGGAGATAAAGAAAAACTGGAAACCAGCTAAATGTCCCTCAGTAACAGAGATGTTGAATTATGATACATCCATTCAGTAAAAAAAAAAAATATGCAACTATTATAAATCACGAGGAAAGTCTATATGAGCTAAAAGGGGGAGATTTTTTTTTTATTATATAGTTCCTGGAGTACAATGTGATCACTCCCAAAAGTAGTTATTATCCATCTCCATTCAATTGACCTCCTTCACCCCTTTGGCCTAACTCCCTTCCCCTTCGGTAACCACCAATCTGATCTTTGTATCTGTGAGTTTATTTTTGTTTTGTTCACTTTTTTAGATTCCTTATATAAGTGAAATCATAAATTATTTCTTTCTCTTTTTGACTTAATTCACTTAGCATTGTATCCTCAAAGATATTCTTGAAAAAATAAGTGATAGAATGGTAGGCAGCATTTAATTTCATTTCTTTGGGGGACAAAGATATAAATCCATGTTTGCATATTCACAGAAAAGATTTGCCAAGATGCAGTTCAAACTGTTAACACCTGTGAGGTAGAGTAGGTGGAGGGCTTGTTCTTTTCACTATAAACCCTTATATTAATGTTTAAGTTTCTTTTTTTAAATGGTCACTGAGGGAAATGGGAACTGGAGTTGATTAAGGATCTGTAAAAGGATTGTTGGGTGTTGAATGCACCAATGAGGTTAGAGACCATTAATTTAAAATGGTACCAATGTACTTTAGTACATGATTTTCTCCAGAGGTACTTAGCAACACAGTTGTCAGAGTGTAGAAACAGAAAAAGGTAATGCAGTTTGGGGTGAAGACCTGGATAAAAGAGACAGATTGGTGAATTTCCTTTCAATAACCATTTCTTTTTGTTAAAAAAATAATTCTTGCCGTGGCCGGTTTGGCTCAGTGGCTAGAGCGTCAGCCTGTGGACTGAAAGGTCCCGGGTTCGATTACGGTCAAGGGCATGTATCTTGGTTGCGGGCACATCCCCAGTGGGGAGTGTGCAGGAGGCGGCTGATTGAGGTTTCTCATCGATGTTTCTCTCTATCTCTCTCCCTTCCTCTCTGTAAAAAATCAATAAAATATATTTAAAAAAATAATTCTTTATTGTTGAAAGTATTACATATGTCCCCCTTTTTCCCCCATTGACCTTCAGCCCACCCCCACACCCGCCCTTGGCTCTCACCGCCCCATTGTCTGTGGCTATTGGCTATGCATATATGCATACAAGATCCTTGGTTGATTACTTCCCACCCACCCCACCCTCCCCAGACTTCCCTCTGAGATTCCACACGCTGTTCCATACTTCCATGTCTCTGGATCCGCTCCATTCATCAGTTTATTTTGTTACTTAGATTCCACATATGAGTGAGATCATGTGATACTTGTCTTTCTCTAACTGACTTACTTCACTTAACATGATACTCTCCAGGTCCCTCCACACTGTCTCAAAGGGTAAGAGATTCTTCTTTTTTTTATTGCTGCATAGTATTCCATGGTATAAATGTACCACAGAATTCTTATCCACTCATCTACTGATGGGCACTTGGGCTGTTTCCAGATCTTAGCTATTGTAAATAACGCTGCTATAAACATAGGGGTGCATATATTCTTTCTGATTGGTATTTCGGATTTCTTAGGATATATTCCTAAAAGTGGGATCACCAGGTCAAATGGGAGTTCCATATTTAATTTTTTGAGGATCCTCCATACTGTTTTCCATAATGGCTGCACCAGTCTGCATTCCTACCAGCAGTGTGCTAGCGTTCCCTTTCTCCACCTCCTTATCAGCACTTGTCATTTGTTGATTTGTTGATGGTAGCCATTCTGACAGGTGTGACATGATATCTCATTGTAATTTTAATTTTCATCTCTCTGATGATCAGTGACTTTGAACATTTTTTCATATGTCTCTTGGCCATCTGTATGTCCACTTGGAGAAGTGTCTATTTAGGTCCTTTGCCCATTTTTTAATTGGATTGTTTGTCTTCCTTTTGTTAAGTTGTATGAGTTCCTTATAGGTTTTGGATATTAACCCTTTATCAGATGTATCATTGCCAAATATGTTCTCTCATACAGTGGCCTCCCTTTTCGTTTTGTTGATGGTTTTCTTTGCTGTGCAGAAGGTTTTATTTGTATATAGTCCCATTTGTTTATTTTCTCCTTAGTTTCCTTTGCCCTAGGAAACCTGGTATTGTGATTCCTCCAACTTTGTTTTTCTTCCTCAAAATTGCAGCTATTTAGTGTCTTTTTGATTCCTTATACATTTTTGGAGTTTTTGTTCTAGATCTGTGAAATATGTTGTTGGTATTTTTTAAAATATATTTTTATTTATTTCAGAGAGGAATGGAGAGGGAGAGAGAGATAGAAACATCAATGATGAGAGAGAATCATTGATAGGCTGCCTCCTTCACACCCCCTACTGGGGATCGAGCCAACAACCCGGGCATGTGCCCTTGACCAGAATTGAACCTGGGACCTTTCAGTCCACAGGCCAACGCTCTATCCACTGAGCCAAACCGGCTAAGGTGCCGTTGGTATTTTAATAGGGTTTGCATCGAATCTGTAGATTGCCTTGGTTAGTATGGACATTTTAATGAGGTTGATTCTACCAATCCATGAACACGGTGTATTCTTCCACTTGTTTATATCTTCCTCTATCTCTTTTTTCAATGTCCTGTAGTTTTCCAAGTACAGGTCTTTTGCCTCCTTGATTAAGTTTAGTCCTAAGTATCTTAAATTTTTGTTGCAGTGGTAAAAGGGATTATTTGTTTAGTTTCTCTTTCTAAGAATTTATTGGTGTATAAAAAAAGCCATCGATTTTTGGGTGTTGACTTTGTATCCTGCTACATTGCCAAATTCATTTATTAAATCTAGTTTTTTGGTGGAGTCTTTAGGGTTTTCTATGTACAATATCATGTCATCTGCAAATAATGAGAGTTTTACTTCTTCCTTTCCGATTTAGATGCCTTTTATTTCTTCTTCTTGTCTGATAGCTGTGGCTAGGACTTCCAGTACTATGTTGAATAGGAGTGGTGAAAGTGGACATCCCTGTCTTGTTCCTGTTCTTAGGGGAAATGGTTTTAGTTTTTGCCCATTGAGTATGAAGTTGGTTGTAGGTTTGTCATATATGTCCTTTGTCATGTTGAGATATGCTCCCTCTATTTCCACTTTGATGGGAGTTTTTATCAAAAATGGGTGTTGGATTTTGTCTCCTGCTTTTTCTGAATCTATTGATATGATCATGTGATTTTTTTCTTTCAGTTTGTTTATGTGATGTATCACATTTATTGATTTGTGAATATTGTACCAGCCTTGCATCCCTGGAATAAATCCCACTTGGTCATGGTGTATGATCTTTTTAATATATTGCTGGGTCTGATTTTTAATATTTTGCTGAGGATTTTAGTATCTATGTTCATCAGGGATATTGGCCTGTAATTCTCTTTCTCTGTAGTGTCTTTATCTGGTTTTGGAATTAGGATAATGCTGGCCTCATAAAAAGTTTGGAAGTGTTACTCTCTCCTGGATTTTCTGAAATTGTTTGAGGAGTATAGGAGTTAGTTCTTCTTTGAATGTTTGGTAAAACTCCCTTGTGAAGCCATCGGGGCCTCGGCTTTTGTTTGTTGGGATTTTTTAAATTTTATTTTATTAATTGATTTTGAGAGAGAAGTTTTTTATTCCTTTCTTGATCTCGTTGGTAACCCATTCATTATTTAATAACATGCTATTTAGTCTCCATGTGTTTAACACGTTAAGCGCCAGGCCTGTTTTGTCTTCCTTTCCTTTTAGCCCATGATATCCGATTTCACCGATATGCTGGCGGCCGGAGGTCTGTGTAAGGTTGCAATAAGTCTGCATGTATATCTTCAGATATATTTCTTGTATGTATTTATCGCAATCTGTACTCTGTTTTCTTTTAGAAATGCTTTCTCTTCAGTCAGTTGTCTGTGGTTCGTGTTCCAGTGCAGTTTAAAATATTTTTTCTTTAACTGTAACAGTGACAATGTCAGTAGAAGAAACGTGTGAAAGCGATTCAAGTGAAATTAGTTTTTCTAAAAAATGTCGTAGAGTTGTTCTTATTTTCATCATCAGAGGATGAGGATGAAGATTTTGAAGAATGGCATGATCCAAGAGGTAATCAACCAAGGATTATGCCTTTCACCTATCCGTCTGGCTTTAGGATTGAAGACTTGAATGTAAAGTCATGGGCAACAGTAGAGAATTCTTATGAACTGTTTGTGCCTAATGAATTGTTTGAGGATATCGTCAAACAAACGAAGTTAAATGCGTCGCAAAAACTAGGGGTTGAAAACTCGCAGCGTTTGTGTAGGTGGACTGTGACAAACACAAATGAAATGAAAAGATTTTTTGGATTGATTCTATGGATGGGACTAGTTAGACTACCATTTTTATGTTTATATTGGTCCCATGATCCTGCATATATGCAAACTTTCCTGAAAAAAATGTCAAGAAATAGATTTGATATATTATTATGAATGCTGCATTTTTCAGACAATAGGGAGACAGAGGTTTCCAATCGTTTATGCAAAATACAACAACTAGTAGGTAACATGGAAATAAATTTCAAAAAACATTATGATCCATCTGAAGCTATATGTATTGATGAATCTTTGATACCATTTCGTGGCCGCATAATATTTAGGCAATATTTAAAACAAAAACGCCACAAATATGGTATTAAATTATTTAAGTTGTGTGCGGATCTGGGTACATGTATGTTTTTCATGTATATCCAGGGAAAATTTTAGAAAAAGAAAATACAACACCAACTAATGTAATGTCTCTTTGTTGAGATGTATTCAATAAGGGACACACATTGTACACAGACAACTGGTACACGAGTTTAGATTTAGCATATAAATTACTCGATAATACTCATTTAGTAGGAACATTACGTTCAAATTGATGGGGAAATCCTCATGAAGTAACATCAAAGAAATTAAAACGGGGAGAAATTATAGCAAAAGAGAACAAAAAAGGAATAACCATTTTAAAATGGAAAGATAAGCGGGACATCTTACTTCTTTCAACAAAACATACGTCAGAGATGGTGAATGTTGAAAATATATCAGGTCACTACTTGAAACCAAAAATTGTAGTGGATTATAATGCAGGAAAAGCAGCAGTTGATATATCTGATCAAATGAGTGCCTATAATAATCCGTTACGAAAATCCATGAAATGGTATAAAAAGCTAGCCTACTAAATACTGCTGTTCTCAATGCTCGTATTTTATTTAAAAATATTAGCAAGAAGAACATGAGTATCAGAATTTTGGGAGAAATTAGCTGTCCATCTAACAAATTGTCGGGATGAAGAAATTCCAAGTAGCAGTATTGTAAATATACCTCAAATATCTCGTCTCAAACTGCAACAAAAAACTGGAAGAGTGTCTAAAGTTCGAAGATATTGTAAAAAAATGCTACGAAGATAATGCAGCACGATTTGGACGAGATATTGCCAGAAAGTTGACAAAACAATTATAACATTCTGTGAAACCTGCACAGGACAATCATTTTTGTGTATACTGTGTTTTAATAATATTCATTGAAAATTTTTTTTTGTAACAAGCAATATTTAGGTACATTCTTTTATGATCTCCAAATTATTTAAAATTTATTAATAGAAGAATATAATTTTTTAAATTGTATATCGTCAGTTAACAGTGATTGATGCAGCCTGAACAAAAAGTATACTGTCTGTCACCAGTGACTGACGAGGTCCGGATGAAAAGTATAATGTCAGTCACCAGTGAGTGACATGGCACTTAACTTGTTAATATTTTGGGGTGTATTTACTGTAGTTGATTTCTAATTTCATTCCACTGTGATCTGAGAAGACACTTGTAATGATTTCAATCTTCTTGAACTTGTAGAGGCTTATTTTGTGGACTAACATGTGGTCTATCTTTGTGAATGATCCATGTGCACTTGAGAAGAATGTGGTGTCAGTGGGGTGAAATGTTCAATAAATGTAAATTAAATAAATACATCTGATCCACTATATCCTTTAGAGTCACTATTTCCTTGTTAAGTTTTTGTCTGGTAGATCTATCCAGTGAAGTCAGTGTGGTGTTAAAGTCTCCTACTGTGACTGTATTGTTGTCAATCTCTCCATTAAAGTCCTCTAGAAGTTTTTCTTTTTTTAATATATTTAGGTGCTTCTATATTGGGTACATATATGTTTACCAGGGTTATATCCTCATGTTGGATCGATCCCTTAATGTTATGTAGTAATCTTTGTTGTCTGTTTTGATGGCCTTCACTTTGAAGTCTATTTTGTCAGATATGAGTATTGCTACTCCAGCTTTTTCTTTTCTTTTCCATTTGCGTGGAAAATTTTTTCGCATCCCTTCACTCTCATCCTGTGTGTATCTTTTGTTTTGAGGTGAGTCTCTTGTAGACAGCATATAGTTGGGTCATGTTTTTGTATCCATTCAGTAACCCTATGTCTTTTAATGGGAGCATTTCATCCATTTACATTTAAGGTTATTATTGGTAGGTACTTATTTATTGCCATTTTAATTCTGTATGCCTTGGTTTCTCTCTCGGTTTCTTCTTCTCATTCCAGCAGTTCCTTTAACATTTCTTATAATGCTGGGTTGGTAGTGGTGCCCTCCTTTAGCCTTTTTTTTTGTCTGTGAAGCTCTTTATTTGACCATCTATTTTGAATTATAGCCTTGCTGAATATAGTCATCTTAGTTTCAGATCCTTGCTTTCATTCATTACCTTGAGTACTTCTTGCCATTCCCTTCTGGCCTGTAGGGTTTGATGAGAAATCAGGTGTCAGCCTTAAGGGAGCTCCTTTGTAGGTAACAGTTTGTTTTTCTCTTGCTGCCTTTAAGATTCTCTTTGTCTTTAATTTTTGGCATTTTAATTATGATGTGTCTGGGCGTGAGCCTGTTTGGGTTATTCTTGTTTGGGGTTCTCTGTGCTTCCTGGACTTGTGTGACATTTTCCTTTACCAGGTTAGGGAAGTTTTCTGCCATTATTTCTTCAAACACGTTCTCTATCCCTTTCTCCCTTTCTGCTTTTCTGGCACACCTGCTATTCTAATATTGTTATGTTTCACATTGTCTCACAGCACCCTTAAGCTGTCCCCCTGCTTTTTTTTTTTAGCATATTACACTTTTATTATTATAGATGCCCCATATAAATCAGTATTAAGAAAAGCAAAACTGTCCTAACCCAATAAAACCTGGATTTAGGAGCCAGAAACATATGCTGTGAATTTACTATCCCATGAAGACAGAGCATTTGGATAGTTCTCATTCTCAGAAATCCAAGGTGAGAGAAAAAAGATCAGTTTACATATATTCATACAAGGAATTTTACCTGTTGTGCAAAGAGAAGGTTATATGGCTACCCAACAGGTTCTGGGCTCCATTAAGACTGTCCACTTCACAACTCTAGCTCCAATTCTTAGAGATGAAGAGATCCAAAGGCCTATGATCATGGGCACTGGCGAGGCTACACACTCTTTGGCTCCAGTTAACTCCCTGGTGTCCGAGGTGTGTGGGAGCTGTGGATGCTTGCTTCCCGGTCCTGCCGCAGCCCACAAAGGAGCTGATTTAGAAGTGTAAGGCTGCTGTCTCTGCAAGGCAGGGGCAGGGGTGGGAGGCAGTTCCCTTTATACTCGATCACTGCCATCTTAGGCCGATCCTGCTGATTCCAATTTGGGATCTGCAGCACTCTCATGTAGCCCCCATTCTGACCTTGATAGATACCGAGGGGCCAGCACTTAAACAGCTTTGGGATCACGTCCTTCTCTGTGAGCCAGAAGTCAGCCATGTGCATGGCTCTTTCGTTGGTGTCTCCCAGCTTCCCATAATCGATGAACTTCTCGGCGTAACCCTTCATCTCGTCCACGTGCGCCCAGGACGCCTCGATGTGTTCGTGTCACACTAGTCCCGTCAGCAAGTTCCGCAACAGGTGGCTGCGGGACTCGGGACCGAGGCCCAGGCGGCGGAACACGCGGCCATGGGAGATGGCGGCGGCGACCGACAACCGCATCTTACCCGCTACTCACCAAACCCCCCTGTCCTCCTGCTTTTTAATTGTTTTTTCTTTTTGGTTCTCTGATGGAGTGATTTTTTTCAAACCTGTCTTCTAATTCACTGATTCAATCCTCAGCTTCCCCTTATCTGCTGTGTATTCCTTCTATTGTGTTCTTTATTTGTGCTATGTCAGTCTTTATTTCTGTTTTCATAGTTACTATATCTTTTCTCATGCTGTTGAACATCTTTACCATCATTACTCTGAACTCTATTTCGGATAAACTTTTTTTTATCTCCATTTCATTTATCTCTTCTGGAGAATTCTCTTGTTCTTCCATTTGGGGGTTGTTTCTTTGTCTTATTTTGGCTGCCTGTTTGGGTTTGTTACTATGTATTAGGGAGATCTGGTATGCCTCTCAATCTCTAGTGCAGGACAGTGTCAAACGCTGTTTGTAATTAGATCAGGCAAAGACTCAAAGCCTCCAGACACTGCCTCTGCCTACAGACTAATAGCATTCTGACTTGAATTCCCCAGGCAATTGTCCTCAGATGTGGTAAGAATGTTTTTTTCAACAGGGTGGTACAATTGCTTCTGTCTGAATCCTAATTGTTATTTTTAGTCTCTTAAGTGGCCTAGGAACTCTCCACCTTGGGGCAAGGTGTTTTCCAATAGGTGGGTCAGCTGCCTTCCCCCCAGGCAAGGTTGCCTGTATAGCAAATGTGTGTGTGGGAATGATGTCCTCAACTGCGTGAGAGAATGACTCAGCACAGGAAACCAGGGGTGTCTGCTTTCTAAGCTCTAACCCTAGAGCCCCCAATCCTGGCTTCTGCTCACACAGCTTCAGTCCAATCTTTCCTACCTCCTGGAGCACAGGGTGGGAGGCTCCACAGGGAATTTTGTGTGTTGGCCTTTTAAGAGGGTGCCTGGCCCTAAACAGTTTGGCTCAGTGGATAGAGCATCGGCCTGTGGACTGAAGGGTCCCAGGTTCGATTCTGGTCAAGGGCATGTACCTTGGTTGTGGGCACATCCCCAGTAGGGAGTGTGCAGGAGGCAGCTGATCGATGTTTCTCTCTCATCGATGTTTCTAACTCTCTATCCCTTTCCCCTCTTCTCTGTAAAAAAAAATCAATAAAATATATTTTTTTAAAAAGAGGGTGCCTGAATATCCAGCTCTCTCTCCCTGGCTGACAGCAACTCTTCTGTTTTTATTATTATTATTATTATTATTATTATTATTATTATTACTATTATTGATTTCAGAGGGAGAGAGGGATAGAAACATGAATGATGAGAGAGAGTCTTTGATTGGCTGCCTTCTGCACGCCCCCTACTGGGGGTCGAGCCTGCAACCCAGGCATGTCCCCTGACTGGGAATCGAACCATGACCTCCTGGTTCATAGTTTGATGCTCAACCACTGAGCCATGCTGGCCGGGCACCCTGTTGCTTTTCATAGCCTGAAGTTATGTGGGTAACCTTCTCAGTTCTGGTGCTCTCTACTGGGGGGCCCAGCTTGGGGATTAGAACCCAGAATTCTCAGTGGCAAACCCCCCCCCCCCACAGCTGAGGTATCTCTCCTAAACTTCAGTTGCTGTCTGTGAGCTTGACCAACCCTTTTGTGCCTGTGCCCCTCCTACCAGTCTCTAGGCTGTCTCCACTTTCGGTCCTTAGTTATCAGGGTTCTCTTCAGTGAGTCTTCCGTTGATTATTCAGGAAGTGTTTCTGTATTTTAGCTGTAATTCTAGTTTGTTCCTGGGAGCATGTCTGTGCAGCATCCACTTACTCTGGTGCCATTTTTTAATTTCTTCTCAATAACCATTTTGTGACTACTCTGTACCAAGCACTCTGCTGGCTGCTGTGAATACAGTGTTGGAGATAGACAGGTCCACACGAGTGCAATAAGTGAAATGGTAAATGCAATTTCCTGTAAAGGTACAGAGGAGGGCATGTACCCCCAAGTCTGGAACTACCGGAGACAGAACTTCTCAGAGATGACTAGTGTGAGTTAACCAGACAAAGAAGGCATTTAGTGGTAGGCAATAGGCATCATTCCAGGCAGAGAAAGGAGCATGTGAATAAATAGTTAGGGATGGTTAGAGCATGGTGCACATGGAAGGGGCTGGTGAAAGCTGAATCTAGAATTAATCAGGGTCCAGATCATGGAGAGCTTGGCAGTCTTTGCTAAAGAATTTGGACTTAATCCTAAAGGTTAATGGGATCTGTTGAAGGACTTGGGTGACTTCAGCAGCAGTTTGGAATATGGATTGTAGGCGAATAGGACTGGAGATGGTGTGGCAGTCAGTTAGGCAAGATGTGAGTCATTTGTAAGGCAAGAACAGTAGGCAGAGATTTGAGAGAATTTAGGAGGTAGACTCAACAAGTGATGGATCAAATGTGGGAGATAAATTTAAGTCAGTTATTCAATAAATATTAATTGAGCCTAGTGGGTACCAGGCATTATTCTAAATGCTCTGAATATAGCAGTGAATAAAACATAACCCCTTCCCTCAAAGAGCTAAGCATTTTAGTGGAATAGGTTGACAGTAAACAGGTAAGTAAGAGTGACAACTACTGTGAAGAAAAAAAGTGATGTGAGAGGGTACGGGGTAAGGGTACTAATGTAGTGGTCCAGGAAGCCCTTACTGAGTGGCTGTCACTGGCATAGAAATCATGCATGTATTACTGTGATAAAGTTAAAACATTTTTTAGAAATTTGAAAAGGCAAGCAATGAAAGAACCACAAAAAGTATTATTATTTTAAAATATATTTTTATTGATTTCAGAGAGGAAGGGAGAGAGAGATAGAAACATCAATGATGAGAGAATCATTGGCTTCCTCCTGCACACCCCACACTGGGGATCAAGCCCGCAACCCGGGCATGTGCCCTAACCGGGAATTGAGCCATGACCTCCTGGTTCACAGGTCAACGCTCAACCACTGAACCACACCAGCCAGGCCACAAATGGTACTTTAAAAGACTAGTCAGAGAAGTATGAGGAAACCAAGATACACTGTGTTTAGGGGTGCCAAAGGAGAATTACAAAGGAGGGAGTGGTCAGCAAGTACCAATACTTGCAGAAAGGTCATTCAGATAAGGGTTGACATTTGTCATTTGCACTTGGCAATTGGTGAGCATAATGAAAACAGTTTCTTTGGAACAGTGGGTGCAGCAATCAGATGGCAAGTGGATTGAAGAATTGAATGTGAGGAAATAGAAACAGCTTGATTTGATAACTAATAGCTATCATTCACTGTGTTGGCCTCTGCGGAGAGCTCTTCCAACTGACCTCATTTAATCTTGAACCATCTGAGATAGGTATTATTATTCCCCTTTTACAGATGAGGAAACTTGTTCAGCGGCACAAAGAGAGGGATTATTAGACTTGGAGTAGAGAAGGACCACCTTTAAATTAAGACCAAAAAAATGGGTATTGGATATATATAAGCAGTAGGAAGGGGCAAACCATGCCTCTGGACACTATAGATCCTAATAAAGAGTTTTGTCTTTATCCTAAAAGTAGTGGGAAACTTCACTGGGAGTGGAACAGCTTGAGAAGGTAATCTTAGGTTTGTGTTTTCAAAATGTTGGCTTTCTTTCCACATCAGTGTAAAAAGAGCCATATTTTCCCTATTGTTAGTTTAAGCTTCTATTGCAATTCCAGGTTCTTGGGCATTGTAGTACAACTAGAGGTCCGATGCACAAAATTCATGCAAGGGGTTTGGCCCTTGCAGCCTTGGCTTCATCCGGAAGGATGTCTGGAAGGTTGTTTGGCTGTCCGGTTAATTAGCATATTACACTTTTATTGTCCTATATAATAAAAGACTAATATGCAAATCAACCAAACAGGGGAACGACTGGTTGCTATGACACTCACTGACCACCGGGGGCAGACACACAATGCAGGAGCTGCCCCTGGTGGTCAGTGCACTCCAATAAAGGGAGCACCACTCAGCCAGAAGCCGGGCTCATGGCTGGCAAGTGCAGCGGTGGTGGGAGCCTCTCCCGCCTCCACACAGCGCTAAGGATGTCCGACTGATGGCTTAGGCCCGTTCCGAGGGGAGCAGGCCTAAGCCGTCAGTCGAACATCCCCCAAGGGCTCCCGGACTGTGAGAGGGCGCAGGCCAGGCTGAAGGACCCCGCCCCCCCCCAAGTGCATGAATTTTGTGCTCCTGGCCTCTAGTTATAGATATTTGCCTAAATATAATAATTTAATTTGTTTTCTCTGACTCAGAAGGCAACTAGTGTGCTTGTTAAAAAATACTGCTTCCTAGACCCCAGTTCAGCCCTCTTGAGTCAGAACATCTAGGGAAGAAGACTAGTAGTCTACTTCACAGATAGCCCAAATGATTCTTATTTGATAAGTTTGGGAAACTGATCAAGCAACATTTCCAAATTAATGTTATCCTCAGCTGTTCTTATACATCAAAATGGGAGTAGAGGTTGCCTATTACAAACTTAAATTTCTGGGCTTGGAATGTGCATTTTTAATATGCACACCTATAATTCTGATGCAGATAGTCATTAAAGTAATAATAGCAACAATATTAATAATCCTCTGGTAAACCAAGTTCTTTAGAAGAAATACAAAATTACAATTTGCTGTTGTCTTTACAATGAGAGGAAGAGAGAGGGCAAGAGAGAAACAGAGAAACAGAGATTGGTTTCCTCCTACACGTGCCCCAACTAGGGATTGAACTTGCAGTCTGAGTTATGTGCCTGGACCAGCATCAAACCAGCAACACTTCAGGATGACGCTCCAACTAACTGACCCATACCAGCCAGGGCCAAAATTACAATTTTTTAATTATCAGGCATATAATCAAATTTATCCTTGGCTTCTTGGTTCATAATAACTTAATAGTCAAGGATTTTAAATATATTACCTTTAATATTATGTATTTCACTTATTTTTTAAAATATATTTTATTAATTTTTTACAGAGAGGAAGGGAGAGGGATAGAGAGTTAGAAACATCGATGAGAGAGAAACATCCGTCAGCTGCCTCCTGCACACCCCCTACTGGGGATGTGCCCGCAACCAAGGTACATGCCCTTGACTGGAATTGAACCTGGGACCTTTCAGTCTGCAGGCCGATGCTCTATCCACTGAGCAAAACCGGTTTGGACTGTATTTCACTTATTAATAAATATCATATATAAACTGTAACAACGTTCAAATTATAAATTCAGCAAATTGGTTTAAATAGATGTAAACTTCCAAAATAATTTCTTTTAAATATTGCCTGTGTAGGTTGGGATTTTCCACATTTTGAGGACTTGGAATCCAGTGTTTTCAATCAATTCCATATTACAACTTTTAGAAATATCCATTCATCCTGATGTCCAATAAAATAAAAATATGTGCTTATATCCTGTGTTTCTTTCTGACTTATTTAGTCCAAGTAAGACTTTATATCAACCAAAAATTTGACTCAGCTATCTATAATACAGGTTTACAGTTGTTTGTATAGAAAACAATACAATAATTAGTAAATAACAGTACAAAAATAAACTGTTTTACATATAAATGTAAACCTACTTTTGCCTCACTCTGTATATGTAAGCAGTGGTCAAATAACTGAGTAAAATTAAATTACATTTTAGCCCTAGTCAGTGTGGCTCAGTTGGTTGGAGCATTGTCCTATATACCAAAAGGTCATGGGTTCGATTCCTGATTAGGGTACATACCCTGGTTGTGGGTTTGATCCCTGGTCAGGGTGCATGCAGGAGGCAGCCAATCGATGTTTCTCTCTTTCCCTCTCTCTCTCAAATAAATAACATATCTTCAGGTGAGGATTAAAAAAATTACATTTTAGTAGGTGGGAGGGTATGTCATATCAGTGATCACAAAATTATTCACTCTTCCTGTGTTATTTTCTTCTTATGAAAACAGGAATATTTTAAGGGGAGGAAATAGCTGTATTGGAAAACTAAGAGCAAATTAATGCTCAAAACTAGAGAAATGGTTAAATACTTAGGAAGGAAAATGAATTTGTAAATGAGAAATGAAGATTGCTAGGATGGGTGCCAGATATATTTTGATTCACTTTTACCAACTGTGTAAATATATCAGAAGAAAGTGTATCAGTAGTTAAGTGTATTAGAAGCTGTTTATTTTAGACAACTTACTCCCTAAATTTTTTTATTCTAAATTTTGACATCTTGTCTATTTTTAAAATAATGTCAGCACAGTGCACATACTATGACCATGAAGGCAAGAGTTTAAACCAGTCTTTTTATTTCTTTGTTTCTTCCCCCCAAACAAAGTTTCTAGATTCTCAAGGGGGTACCTTGTAGATGTGGTGGGGAAGCTCATCAGAGTTTGGGAGGAGGATTTTTTAAAGCCTCCCAAGTGATAGAGAGGTCTGTCCCCTCTTCCCCAATCCCTGTTTTAGACAGCTTGATGAAGTTTCTCCAATATTGAAGCAATTCTTAGGTCTCAATACTTAAATTCAAAACCAATTAATTCCTTATTAATAAGGGATTTTCAACCTTTTACCTTTGTTCTGCTTTATTAAACAGCTTTCAATCTATCAAACAATGGTTAAAATAATAGATCTTAACCTGTTTAAGGGGTATGGACAATTTTGAAAACATGGTAAAAGCTGTGAAATCTCCCTCCAAAAATAAATATAAGTACATAAAAAGTATTGTTTATAGTATCAAGTGTTTCTTGGACTCGTTAAGAAATAAATTTTTAAAAGAGAGGTTTAAAGTAACTTTCTGTTGAAAGGTGTCTAAGTCTCAAACAATACAGCATAATTTTATTTTATTTTATTGATTTGAGAGACATCAATTTGTTGTTCTATTTATTTATGCATTCATTGGCTGATTCTTGTATGTGCCCTGGCCAGGGATCGAACCCACAACTTTGGCATATGGGGATGATGCTCTAACCCAGCGGTTCTCAACCTGTGGGTCGCGACCCCTTTGGCGGTCGAACGACCCTTTCACAGGGGTCACCTAAACCATCCTGCATATCAGATATTTACATTATGATTCATAACAGTAGCAACATTACAGTTATGAAGTAGCAACGAAAAGAATTTTATGGTTGGGTCACAACATGAGGAACTGTACAGTGGGGCCTTGACTTATGAGTGTCCCGACTAACGAGTTTTTCGAGATATGAGCCGAGTTTTTCGAGATATGAGCCGTCTCTCAGCCGATTTTTTGCTTAGAGTTGCGAGCTAAAATTCAGGTTACGAGCCAGCTTCAGATACTCCACCGTTAGTTGGCGCAGCGAATGTCACAGTGAACGCCACAACATCAGCCCAGCATCACATGTCTCACTCTTCACTGTTGATTTGACAGATCTGTCATGGAACGAATTAAACTCGTAAGTCAAGGCCCCACTGTATTTAAAGGGCCAGAAGGTTGAGAACCACTGCTCTAACCAACTGAGTACCTGGCCAGGGCACAATAGAGCCCAATTTAAATACTCCTAAATCTTAAGAAAAAAATCATAAGCAAGTTACAGGTGGGATTGGCAGTTTCCAGTAGAAAAGTTGGGGTAGCACATTTTCATTCTCTTGTGGTGAATTTACAATTCATCCCACTTACTCCAACCTTCTAAATGCCATTTGTAACTCCCAGATTCCAGGAGAATCTCTTTGTGGAGGAAAAAACATTTAAACAAAAGTTCAGATCCAAGTGTTTTAGGAAAGTAGTGTGGTGGTTTTAAATACAGGCGTGAGTGTCATACTGTGGCTTCCACAACTTAGTATGAGACCTTGAGCAGTTAACTAAGATTCTGTTTCCTCAGCTATCTGACAGGGTGGTAGTGAGAATAAAGGGAGATTTACCATATGAATCGCTTAGCACAGTGCCTAACACCCAGTAAATGTTAGCTATTCTCAATAAACAGTAGTTCATAGTTCAGACCAATTTAAGTTGTTCTAACTCCTGGAAGTGAAACCTTAATGTTAAATTCCAAACACCAGTTAGTCTTTTTGCATTCCCGACCCAGTAGAAATCCTCAAGAGAGGAGGGTTTGTCAGAATTACCTGAGAGACTTTTTGAACTCCCATTGTCCTCATTAATCTTCCCCACATTCAGATTTGCTTCCACTACCACCCAGAGTTATATTATCCCCTTGGCTGAAAGCCAGTGCCCTGAGGGGGTGGGGGGGTGGCACTGGTACAGGTGAAAATGTGGAAAGAGAGGGGGAAAGCTTCAGAAGCACATGTTGACTTCATCTCCCATCCTGGAATGGCTAGAAAACAGAACCTTTCCGTTTACTTGGCACTCTTTATTTAAAATAAGCTTTATGACACAAATAAAAGTAAAACAAATATTTGAAGGCTCTAGACAGCTCCGTGTATGATTTACAGCTCCAAATACTATAATACAAGCTGTATGAAAAGCAGATATGAAAAAGTCATAATAATTTGTTTAGCACTAACTTTTGTAATTTAAATATTTTAGCGTTTGTTCCAAGTTTCTCTTTTTTTGCCTTTATTTTTTTATTATTAAATCTTTATTGTTCAGATTATTACATTTGTTCCTCTTTTTTCCCCCCATAACTCCCCTCCACCCAGTTCCCACCCCACCCTCCACCCTCACTCCCCACCCACTGTCCTCATTCGTAGGTGCGCGATTTTTGTCCAGTCTCTTCCTGCATCCCCCACACCCCTTCCCCCCCCAAGAATAGTCAGTCCATTCCCTTTCTATGCCCTTGATTCTATTAAAATCACCAGTTCATTCTGTTCATCAGATTATTTATTCACTTGATTTTTAGATTCACTTGTTGATGTGTATTTGTTGTTCATAATTTGTATCTTTACCTTTTTCTTCTTCTTCCTCTTCTTAAAGGATACCTTTCAGCATTTCATATAATACTGGTTTGGTGGTGATGAACTCCTTTAGCTTTTTCTTATCTGTGAAGCTCTTTATCTGACCTTCAATTCTGATGATAGCTTTGCTGGGTAAAGTAATCTTGGTTGTAGGTTCTTGGTATTCATCACTTTGAATATTTCTTGCCACTCCCTTCTGGCCTGCATAGTTTCTGTTGAGAAATCAGCTGACAGTCATATGGGTACTCCCTTGTAGGTAACTGACTGTTTTTCTCTTGCTGCTTTTAAGGTTCTCTCTTTGTCTTTTGCTCTTGACATTTTAATTATGATGTGTCTTGGTGTGATCCTCTTTGGATTCCTCTTGTTTGGGGTTCTCTGTGCTTCCTGGACTTGTAAGTCTATTTCTTTCACCATGTAGGGGAAGTTTTCTGTCATTACTTCTTCAAATAGGTTTTCAATATCTTGCACTCTCTCTTCTTATGGCACCCCCATAATTCAGATGTTGGTACGCTTGAAGTTGTCCCAGAGGCTCCTTACACTATCTTCATATTTTTGGATTCTTTTTTCTTTTTGCTTTTCCGGTTGGGTATTTTTTGCTTGTTCGTATTTCAAATCTTTGACTTGATTCTTGCGATCCTCTAGTCTGCTTTTGTAACTCTGTATAATATTCTGTATTTCAGTCAGTGTATGCTTAATTTCTAGTTGGTCCTTTTTCATAACCTCGAGGGTCTCACTAGATTCCTTGAGGGTCTCATTAAATTTATTGGTGGTTTCTAGAAAATTATTGAAAAACCTTATAAGTGTGGTTTTGAACTCTATATCCAGTAGTTTGCTTTTCTCCATTTCTGTTATTTGTGACCTGTTTCTTTGTCTCCGCATTTTGGCTGCTTCCCTGTGTTGATAGAGTGGCTTTCTGTGCTAGGTGTCCTATAGGGCCCAGTGGCTCAGCCTCCCCAATTACCTGAGGTGGACACTCTTGGTGCACCCCTTTGTGGGCTTTGTGCATAGTCTTGTTGTAGTTAGGCCTTGATTGTTGTAGGTATCACTGGGAGAAATTGACCTCCAGGCCAATTGGCTGTGAGAATCAGCTGTGTCTGCAGTGGGAGAACTTCTGTGCTGGAGAGACCCTTCTGGGGCAAGACTTGCTTCAGTGGGGCTTTGGTGCTCACTGAGTCTGCCCCCTGAGTGTGTCCCTTATGGATATGAGGAATTGTAATCTAGATGGTCCCACTCTGACCACAGGGTACACTGGCTCTTGGATCTCTAAGGAGGTGCTAATTTAGCCTCTGCTTGAGGCTACCCAGCAGGAGCTATGGAGAGATCTGCAGATTCCTCTTCTTTGTTTGGGGGTTTGGCGGTGCCCAGATGAGGCCCAGCTGTGAAGCAATGCAAGCTGCTGTGGGGCCTTGGGCCTTCTGTTAGTTGTTCTGGGTCTCTCTGACCCAGTTTCAGTTTGTTAGGTAATTTTCAGATTGCAAAGGGCCAGGCCTTTCATATGCAAAAGCCTCTGCTAGCAGCTTGGGTGGGGCGGGGTATCAGGGGATCAACAGGGCGGAGCAAGCAGCTATGGCTGCTCCTCAATCCTACCCTAAGAGGCCCCGCGTCTCAGTGTCCCAGTAATCGCTGCAAGCACCTCTGAGAGAAAGCCGCCCTCGAGTTCCGCCCGCTGCCAGACAGTCCAGTTTCTCCCCGTATGAGTCTGGGTCCCCAGAGACTCGCCTGGAACTGGAGTTCAGAGCAGTCGGGAGTTTGAGACTCTCTCCCGATTGAAAAAGACACTCGTGTCCTCAGTTGCCAGCCCTTTCCACGTGTGCCTCCGTACCTCTGCACTTTACTTCCTCACCTCCTCTGAGTCTCAGTGTGCTTTTCTCTTTCCTTCTAGTTGTAGAATTTCCACTCAGCCAGCCTTCCTGTGGTTCTGGATGATGTCTGTTTTGTCTTTTAGTTGTATTTTTGAAGTGGTTGTGCGAGGCAGCAATTTCCGGTGTTTACCTATGCCGCCATCTTGGTTTTTCTCCTCTACCGCACTCAAAATTTCTTGTTTGTAGTTGCACTCTTCTTCATTATTCAAACGATTTTGTTCCAGATTTTCAAGTTTCGACCTTAAGTCAACAAACACATGAGCTCAAATGCTACCTTGAAAATCTGCAAGTTGCATCTCTAAATCGTCAATTTGCATCCATTGGAAATCCTCTAATTCCAAAGTACTGTAAACAACTACATCTGGATACTTAATTATTTTAATGGTCTGTTCTAGGCTTCTAAATTGGTCGAATCTTTCGCTGAACTGTTCAAATAACGAGTTTACTATATTCTGGTACATAAGTATGGACTCCATTACACTCGTTGTAGTGGCCTTCTCGAAATACTTTTTTATCCGAGGAAAATACTTATAAGTTTTAGTTTCAATATCTCGCTTGAAAATTTTAAGTTTACTTTCAAAAGATTTGATGTATCCAAACATAACGTCCATACTTTTGCCAAAACCTTGTGATTTTAAGTTCAGTTCATTCATATGAACAGAGAGATCTTTAAAAAACATCAAATTGCTGACCCACTTATGATCATTGATCTGAGGAAGGTTGCCAGATCCTTATTCTCAATAAATACCGTAATTTCTTCAAAGCACTCCACAAATTGCTCAAGTACTTTACCTCGACTCAGCCATCTCACATTATTGAACATCAGTAGTCCACTGTAGGTTGAATCAACTTCCTGTAAAAGTGCAGAAAATTCTCGCTTGTGAAGGGGTCGAGAAGCTATAAAATTCACAATGTTTTGTTACAACTGATATTAAATCATTCAATTCTGAGAATCCCGATTTGGCACACAACACCTCCTGATGGATAATGCAATGAAAAGGTACAAGTGGATGTCTAATAGCTTCCATAAACAATTTCAGCAATCCCACATTTTTCCCCACCATATTTGGTGCCCCATCTGTTGTGACTGACACAATTTTAGAGATAGCAATGTTAAGGTCACTGAATGTTTTTATAACAACCTTACATATTTCGTTTCCTGATGTACTTATTGACACTGATTCTAACTTTATCAACTCTTCTCTCATTATGAGACCATCAGAATATCTAGCAATAATGGCCAACCGAGCATTTGATGTGACATCAGTAGTTTCATCAAGAGAAATTGAAAAATATTTACAACTATTTAAGTCTTTTTTTAATTGATGTTGTACGTTTTTGTTAAGATCTATTATTCTGTCTTTGATAGTATTTCTACTGAGTGGTAACTCAGAAATTCTTTTAATAATATCATCTTTATTTTTCATATCGTGAAATAGAGCTGGTGCACATCTTAGAAATGTTTCCTTAATAAATTCTCCGTCACTGAGGGCTTTTCCATGCTGAGCTATGGAGTAAGCAATACAGTAACTTGCTGATGTTAAATTTGTAGAGTATCTTACAAATTTAATGATGGAATTTGATTGACTTTTATAGAGGTGTAGCTGTCTAGAAATGTATTCTTTCCTTTCATCGATACTTTTTTTCCCAAGAGCTGACAATGATTAGTTTCAAAATGTCTCTTTACATTCCACGTTCTGCTTACTACCATTTCATTACACAGTATGCACAATGATCTGTTGTTTCTGTCGACAATCCTGTACATCTCGGTCTATATGTCTTGAAAGGGTCGGCTACTGCTACTTCCACTTCCTTTATCATTCAATCTTGCTTTTTAAATTTTTTTTGATTGTCCATCACAAGGCTGCAAAAATAAATAAATATAAATCACGGTGTTTTTTTATAAAAGGTTGATAGGTTTCTTACCTATTAACTTTTTGCAGTGTTGTTGCACTGATTCCTGGTGCAAAACAATTCAAAGATAGTACTTATAACCAACAAATACATGGTGCTGTAATCAGTTATCCGATGCGCAGAATGTCTCGTCGAGCACTGTTGCACTGTATATCTTTTTCTTCTAACCCTCCCACTCCTGTCTCCTAACGAACATGGCGATCAAGTGCGTCCGTTTGCCAAATACACCCGAACGCACGGGAAGCTTACCCGAGGCACATGTTGACAATAACGAGGCCGTTTCCAGAATTGGGCATTTTGTCACTCGAGTAAAAATAAAATGTCACAAGTTAAGATTAATCTCTTTATAGTGCAATTCTTAACCTTTTTATATTAATGTCAATATTGGAACAATGTATCTTGGATGTTTTCACTATGTATCTTTGCTACGCAACACCGATGTACATGTTTACATCCGGTTTTAGAATTGCATTATTGATCATGAATAACGTGAGTAATAATATTACTCGAGTGATACCCAACTCTGGCCGTTGCGAGAGACAAGTATTTGAATTATGCAATTTTTTGTCTCTGTCGATCCATGTCACCCAAAATGAGTTCGCGTGTCACCTCTGACACGCGTGTCATAGGTTCACCAACACTGGCCTAGAGCTTTCCCTAGGTGTCAAATCTTACTATAGATAGGGCCCCAAGACTTGGAAGATAGTCTCTCAACATATAGGTTAAAAAGGCTATGCTGCTCAGTTCTCCTCCCTCCAGAACTCATTACAAAATTTCCATGAACTCTTCTGTTCTCCAACATATGCTATCTTTGTGCATTTTGCCAGGGACATGCTTACTTCCCAGTCTGTAATATGGTGCTTCGGAGCCTAGATACAGTTCAGAGATGCTCATGTGCATGATTTACAAAATAGTTAAACTTCTGACATTGTTTTCAAATTAAGATAATATGTCATAGTGCCTAAGAATTATGGCTTTGAAGCCAAACTCCTATGCTCAACTGCCTCTTTAGGCAAGTTGCCTGGGCCTTATTTTTCTCATTTGTAAATATAGGATAGTGGGATCATCATAAAAATTAAATGATATATATTGTGAAGTGTTTAGAATAATGTCTGGCAAGTAGTAAGCACTCAGTAAAGGGGAGGTGTTCTAATTCCACAGTTCACACCAGCTCCTAAATCACAATCTACCAGTGTTCTAGTTCAAGCAGAAAAGTAAGCATGCTGCTAAATTAGTGAATGCAAACCTATTAGAAGTATGTCCACTCCGGGAAGACCAGTTCACCACCTCGTTAGTTGACCTTTATCCCAACCATGGTCTCAGTCTCAACAATCAGCTGTGTCCAAACCTTAAATCAAACTGAAATGAACACTTATTTATTTATTGATCAACAAAGAAATATAACAAGTAGTCAAGTACTTATATTTGCTCATTAGTGCATTCTCTACTAGTTGACAGATCTACATGAGAAGTCATTGTAATCAGAATGTTAAATGATTCTCATCATTGATGTTTCTAGCTCTCTCTCCCTCTCCCTTGCTTTCTGAAGTCAATAAAAATATTTAAAAATAATAATCTTGTTTTAAAAAACCAACAAAATAAATCCCAGACATCGCATTTTACCAGTAATTTCTTCACTGTGTAACTATTATGGATAAAAACCAAATATAAATAACTCCTCTACCTTTACATTATATTTGAAACCTCTACTGCTTTTCTAAAAAGACCTGAAGTTTTTCTTCAAGAGATTATTTCTGCTCATTTCTTCTCTAAGTTTTGAGGATTTCCATAAGGATGCCATTCATTTCTAGTATCCTGCTTTCATAATAATAATTTAGTTACCATTTCTTGACCATGTAATATGACAGATATCATGTTTTATGTATTAGATTGAACCATATGAAAACATTTTTGTACATCAAAATGAGATTGAGCCCGGCCAGTGTGGGTCAGTGGTTGAGCATCGACCCATGAACCAGAAGGTCATGGTTTGATTCCCAATCAGGGCACATGCCCAGGTTGCAGGCTCGATCCCGAGTGTGGGGAGTGCATGCAGGAGGCAGCCAATTGATGATTCTCATCGTTGATGTTTCTATCGCTCCCTCTCTGAAATCAATAAAAATATATTTTTAAAAAATTGAGATTGAACATTGGCAATTTCATATGGTTTAGCTTAATACATTATCTTCTTTAATCTCACAATAACCCTGAAGGTAGGTGATAGTATATCCATATTTTTAAAAAATACATTTTTATTGATTTCAGAGAGAAGGAGAGGGAGAGAGAGATAGAAACATCAATGATGAGAGAGAACCATCGATAGGCTGCCTCCTGCATGCCCCCACAGCGGGGATCGAGCCCACAACACAGGCTTGTGGCCCTGACCAGAATCGGACCCAGGACCCTTCAGTCCACAGACCAACACTCTATCCACTGAGCCAAATCAGCCAGGGATGTAGGCCCATTTTTACAGATGAGAATAATTAAGTGACTTTCCTAATGTCACATATTTATAAATGGTAAAACCAGGATTTGGATACAGGTCTATCTGTTTCTAAAACCCATGTGTTTTAACACAATACTGCTTTTATTTTAAATCACTTTTTATTTTTCAATTACAGTTGACACAGCCTATCTAATAAAAGAGAAACATGCAAATTGACCATACCTCCACTATGCCCACAAGCCACACCCAACAGCCAATCAGAGTGACTATGCAAATTAACCAAACCAAGATGGCAGTGGGCGGCCATGGAGCTGGAGCGAGCAGGAGGCTTGGGTTGCCCCGGTGATGGAGGAAGCCAAGCTTCCTGCCTGCCCTGGCCAGCCGTGGCCTCTGCTCAAGGCTACAAAGTTTCAATTATAGAAGACAAATAAATCCCAGGTACCTGCTTCCAGCCAGCCTGGCCTCCGCTCACAGAGGTGCTGAAAAAAAAAAAAAAGAAAGTAAAAAAGGAGGGCTGGGAGCTTGGGTCGCTGGGGGGCTTGGCCAGCCTGCAAACAGCCATCAGCTCCTCACCCAGACTGGCCAGGCACCCCAGTGGGGACCCCCACCCTAAAGGGGCTGTGGCCCAGCCCTGAAAAACAGCCCCTCAGTCCCTCACCCACCCCAGGCTGGCCCACACCCCCCATGGGGTGAGGGTTCCCTCTGGGGGGCTGGGCTAGCCTGCAAACAGCCATCAGCCTCTCACCCAGGCTGGCCAGGCACCCCAGAGGGACCCCCTCCACCCTGAAGGGGCTGTGGCCAGCCTGCAAACAGCCATCAGCCCCACACCCAGGCTGGCCAGGTGAGCAGTTAGGATCCAGCAGTCCTGGATTGTGAGAGGGATGTCTGACTGCCGGTTTAGGCCTGATCCCTGTAAACCGGCAGTAGGACATCCTTTGAGGGGTCCCAGATTGGAGAGGGTACAGGCCGGGCTGAGGAACACCCCTACCCCTCCGTGCACGAATTTCGTGTACTGGGCCACTAGTATTATATTAGTTTCAGGTGTATACCCCAGTGATTAGACATTACATAACTTACTAAATGATCATCCCAATGAATCTCATACCCATCTGACACCATTCATAGTTATTAGAATATTACTGACTATATTCCCTCTGTTGTACTATGACTATTCTGTAACAACCAATTTGTACTTTTAAAAAAAATTTTTTTTTATTGATTTCAGAGGAGAAGGGAGACAAAGAGAGAGGGGGAAACATTGATGACAAGAGAGAATCATTGATGGGCTGCCTCCTGCAGGCCCTACACTGGGGACCTAGTCCACAACCTGGGCACATGCCCTGACCGGGAATTGAACCATGACCTCCTGGTTCATAGGTTGACGCTCAACCACGGAGCCACGTCAGCTGGGCCAATTTGTACTTCTTAATCCCTTCACCTTTTTTACCCATCTGCCCAACCCCCATCCCATCTGGCAAATTCCAAAATGTTCGCTGTATCTGTCTCTTTCTGTTCTGCTTGTCTGTAGATTTTTAAAATGTTTTTATTGATTTTTAAAGAGAGAAGAAGGGAAAGGGAGAAGTGAGAGATAGATAGAAACATCAATGAGAGAGGAACACTGATCAGCTGCCTCCTGCAGGCCCTCTACTGGGGATCAAGCCCACAATCCAGGCTAGTGCCCTGAACGGGAATCGAACCAGTGACCTCTTAGTGCAGTGGTTGGCAAACTGCGGCTCGCGAGCCACATGCGACTCTTTGGCCCCTTGAGTGTGGCTCTTCCACAAAATACCGACTTCTGCGCATGGGCCACGAAATTTCAATGGCACTGTACGTGCGCACTCGCACGTGATATTTTGTGGAAGAGCCACACTCAAGGGGCCAAGGAGCCGCATGTGGCTTGCAAGCCACAGTTTGCTGACCACTGTCTTAGTGCATAGGCTAACACTCAACCACTGAGCCACACCGGCCTCACCATTTATGTTGTTTTTTAGATTCAATTTTTGATAGATATATATTTATAGCCATTTTATTCTTCATATTTTTTATCTTTCTTTCCCCTTTTCTTAAAGAAAACCCTTTAACCAGTTAACTGACACGCATCCAAAATGGAAACCATCCCCATTTCTTCCATATGTGCTGGAATATTTACTAATTTAAGTTATCATAATTTTCTTTACAAACCCAGAGATGTCACTAACAAGTCTGATTTTAAAATTGGGTGACCAGAGTTGATATGTGAGGTTTGCGGCTGTAGACACACGTGGCATGTGGGTAAGGTCTGCTGCTTGCATCTATAGACACTTATGGTGTACAAAGGGTTAACATTTCATGTAATAGTGGTTTGGTGGTGATGAACTCTTAGCTTTTTTTTTGTCTTGGAAACGATATGTCTTTAGATTCTAAATGATAGCTTTGCTGGATAAAGTAATCTTGGTTGTAATCTTGCTTTTCATCACTTTGAATATTTCTTGCCACTCCCTTCTGGCCTGCAAAGTTTCTGTTGAGAAATCAGCTGACAGTCGTATGGGTGCTCCCTTTTAGGTAACTAACTGCTTGTCTTGTGGCTTTTAAGATTCTCTGTCTTTAAACTTTTGCATTTTAATTATGATATGTTTTGGTGTGGTCCTCTTGGGTTCATCTTGTGTGGGACTCTGTGCTTCTTGGACCTTTATGTCTATTTCCTTTACCAAGTTAGGGAAGTTTTCTGTCATTTTTTTCAAATAGAATTTCAATTTATTGTTCTCTTTCTTCTCCTTATGGCACCCTCAGAGGCTCCTTACACTACCCTCATATTTTGGATTCTTTTTGTTGTTCTGATTGGGTCTTTTTTGCTGCCTTATATTCCAAATCGCTGATTTGATTCTTGGCTTCATCTACTCTACCATTGATTCCCTGTTAATTATTCTTCATTTTAGTTAGTGTATGCTTCATTTCTGACCAGTCCTTTTTTATGCTGTTGAGGTTCTCACTAAGTTCACTGAGCATCCTTATAACCATCTAGTACAGTGGTTCTCAACCTTCTGGCCCTTTAAATACAGTTCCTCATGTTGTGACCCAACCATAAAATTCTTTTCGTTGCTACTTCATAACTGTAATGTTGCTACTGTTATGAATCGTAATGTAAATATCTGATATGCAAGATGGTCTTAGGCGACCCCTGTGAAAGGGTCGTTCGACCACCAAAGGGGTCGCGACCCCACAGGTTGAGAACCGCTGATCTAGTAGATTCCTTGTCTTCATTTTGTAATTTTTTCTGGTGCTTCTCTTCTTTCATTTGGAACATATTTCTTTGTATCCACATTTTGTCAGCCTCTCTGTATTTTCTTTCTATGTATTAGGTACAGCTGCTACATCTTCCAACCTTGGTAGGGTGGCCTAATGTTCTGTAAGGGTTCAGTGGTACAGTCTCCACAATCACCCAAGCTGGAAACTTGAAGTGCACCTGTGCCCCCCAAACCCCTTGTGTGGGCTGTGTACACCTTTCCTCTTGTAGTTGAACCTTGATTACTGTTGGCAAGTCAGTGGGAGGGATTTAGCCCCAGGCCAATCAGCTGCAAGGACCACCAACCTCTGACCACTGTGAGGATCAGCTGTGAAAGGCCCATCCCACAGAACAGA
>NW_005871052.1:12628939-12727596 GCF_000147115.1 Myotis lucifugus | reverse complement strand
AAGGGACACACTCAGGGAGCAGACTCAGTGAGCACCAAAGCCCCACTGAAGCAAGTCTTGCCCCATAAGGGTGTCTTCAGCACAGAAGTTCTCCCACCGTAGACACAGCTGATTCTCACAGCCAATTGGCCTGGAGGTCAATTCCTCCCAGTGATACCTACAACAATCAAGGCTTAACTACAACAAGACTGTGCACAAAGCCCACAAAGGGGTGCACCAAGAGTGTTCACCTCAGGTAATTGGGGAGGCTGAGCCACTGGGCCCTATAGGACACCTAGCACAGAAAGCCACTCTATCAACACAGGGAAGCATAAAAAAATGCGGAGACAAAGAAAACAGGTCACAAATGACAGAAATGGAGGAAAGCAAACTACTAGATATAGAGTTCAAAACCACGGTTATAAGGTTTTTCAAGAATTTTCTAGAAACCGCTGATAAATTTAGTGAGACCCTGGAGGATATGAAGAAAGACCAACTAGAAATTAAGCATACACTGACTGAAATAAAGAATAATATACAGAGATCCAACAGCAGACTAGAGGATCGCAAGAATCAAGTCAAAGATTTGAAATACAAACAAGCGAAAAATACCCAACCGGAAAAGCAAAAAGAAAAAAGAATCCAAAAATATGAAGATAGTGTAAGGAGCCTCTGGGACAACTTCAAGCGTACCAACATCTGAATTATAGGGGTGCCATAAGAAGAGAGAGTGCAAGATATTGAAAACCTATTTGAAGAAATAATGACAGAAAACTTCCCCTACCTGGTGAAAGAAATAGACTTACAAGTCCAGGAAGCGCAGAGAACCCCAAACAAAAGGAATCCAAAGAGGACCACACCAAGACACATCATAATTAAAATGCCAAGGGCAAAAGACAAAGAGAGAACCTTAAAAGCAGCAAGAGAAAAACAGTCAGTTACCTACAAGGGAGTACCCATATGACTGTCAGCTGATTTCTCAACAGAAACTATGCAGGCCAGAAGGGAGTGGCAAGAAATATTCAAAGTGATGAATAGCAAGAACCTACAACCAAGATTACTTTATCCAGCAAAGCTATAATTCAGAATTGAAGGTTAGATAAAGAGAGCTTCATAGATAAGAAAAAGCTAAAGGAGTTCATCACCACCAAACCAGTATTATATGAAATGCTGAAAGGTATTCTTTAAGAAGAGGAAGAAGAAGGAAAGGTAAAGATAAAAATTATGAACAACAAATACACATCTATCAACAAGTGAATCTAAAAATCAAGTGAATAAAAAATCTGATGATCAGAGTAAACTGGTGAATATAATAGAATCAGGGGCATAGAAAGGGAGTGGACTGACTATTCTCGGGGGGTAAAGGGGCGTTGGTGTGGGAAGAGACTGGGCAAAGATCGTACACCTATGGATGAGGACAGTGGGGGGGGTAAGGGCAGAGGGTGGGGTGGGAACCGGGTGGAGGGGAGCTATGGGGGGAACAAAGAGGAACAACTGTAATAATCTGAACAATAAAGATTTATTTAAAAGAAAATATATATAGCCCTAGCTGGTTTTGCTCAGTGGTTGAAGCATTGGCCTGTGGACTGAAGGGTCCCAGGTTTGATTCCAGGCAAGGGCATGTACCTAGGTTGCTAGGTCAATCCCCAGCCCTTGTCAGGGTGCATATGGGAGGCAACCAATTGATGTGTCTCTCTCACATCACTGTTTCTCTCTGTCTCACCTCCTCCCTTCCACTCTTTCTCTCTAAAAAAAAAAGTGGAAAAATATCCTCTGGTGAGGATTTAAAAAATTAAATAAATATAGAAAAAGTCTAGGAGGAAATACAGGAAACTTGTAATAATAGTTATATCTTTACAATTGGATGAAGGTGGTGTTCATTTTATTTTTTAAAATTTTTCTGTAGAGAATTTCCTATAAAAAACACTTTTATCATAAAAATACTGAAAATAAATTTTGGTAAAAGAAAAATGTCAATTATAATCCCACTACTCTTAACACAATAACTGTGTCTTTTTTTAAGAGGGCGACAAATTAATTTTATTTCTCCTTTCTACTTCTGAAACTTTTTTCTTTAAAAGGTATGCATTGGCCCTGACCGGTTTGGCTCAGTGGATAAAGCATCGGCCTGCGGACTGAAGGGTCCCAGGTTCGATTCCAGTCAAGGGCATGTACCTTGGTTGCGGGCACATCCCCAGTGGGGGGTGTGCAGGAGGCAGCTGATGGATGTTTCTCTCTTATCAATGTTTCTAACTCTCTATCCCTCTTCCTTCCTCTCTGTAAAAAATCAATAAAATATATTTTTAAAAAAATTTCTAAAAGGTATGCTTTGCTCAAAAATGTTTTTAAGAACTTGCTTTAAAGGGAATAAACTCATTCCTCTGGGTCAAGGTTCTGTGTCCATAGGAGGCCCCTTCTCCAGCTTTTAGAAGTGCTCACGGAGAAACTTCATGGGGCGCTCAGGCTTGGAGATGCACAATGCAGTTCTTGAGTACCTGCTTAATGCTGTGCTTCTGGACTTACAGCTCCCAGCCCTTCAGACTCTCATTCTCCTCCAGCGGGTGGGTCAGTGGTGAGGCCATGGTGCTCACATCCTGCATCCTGGATGGTGGTGCTGAAGGGCTGGAGCAGGGACTAGAGGACGTGGGGAGGGCAAGTGGGTCCCTATACTGCAGCGGCACTGCCTTCTCCCTGCCTCCCCCCACATACAACAACCGTTTTTATTTTTGCATATTACCTCCAAGTCTTTTTTCTCACAATTGCATAATTTTACCTGATAGTAGTCATGTTGTAAAAAGTATATGTTTTTTTAAAACTTAAAAATTAGTATTGTTCAAGTGTTATTGGTCATTGTAGAAAATTATAGATAAGCAAAAAGGAGATATAAACTTGTAATCCCACCACCAGAGAAAATCATTGTTAACTTGTTACAAGGCTATGGCATTAGCTCAGATGAGAAGTGATGAGGACTTCAACTAAAGCAATGCTAAGGTTGAAGAAGATAGGATATATTTGGGAGATATATAGGAAGTACACTCAAACATGCATGGTGACTTAATTGTAAAAGGAGGCAAGAAATAAGGAGGCATATAGGATTCAGTCATGCAGTCAATAAATATTTATAGTGTGCCTACCAAGTGCCAGGCACTGGGACATAGCAGTCACAAACATGTCTAAAAATTTTTATTCTCATGGAGTTTCTACCCTAGTGGAAAAGAGACATACAGTAAACAAACACAGCCCTGGCCGGGTAGCTCAATTGGTCGGAGCATTGTACCGTGCATCACAAGGTTGTGGGTTCAATTTCTGATTAGGGCACATACCTAGGTTGCAGGTTCCATTCCCCATCAGGGAGTGTATGTGAGGCAACCATTTGAAGTTTCTCACATTAATGTTTCTCGCCCCCCCCCCCACCCCCCCGTTTCTCTCTCTAAAACAAACAATAAAACATATCCTCCGGTGAGGATTAAAAACAACAAACTACCCCACTGGTGTGGCTCAGTGGTTGAGCGTTGACCTTTGAACCAGGAAGTCATGGTTTGATTCCTGGTCAGGGCACATGCCCTGGTTGCGGGCTCCATCCTCAGTGTGGGGCATGCAGGAGGCAGCCAATCAATGATTCTCTCTCATCATTGATGTATCTATCTCTCTCTCCCTCTCCCTTCCTCTCTGAAATCAATAAAAATATATTTTAAAAAACACACAACAAACAAAACAAACTATGTTAGAAATAAAAGAAGGTGAGCCCTAGGCGGTTTGGCTCAGTGGTTATAGCGGCAGACTGCGGACTGAACGATCCCGGGTTTGATTCTGGTCAAAGGCACATGCCCGGGTTTCAGGCTTAATCCCCACTAGGGGGCGTGCAGGATATAGCCAATCAATGATTCTCTCTCAAGATTGATGTTTCTATCTCTCTCTCCCTCTTCTTCTCTGAAATCAATAAAAATATATTAAAAATAAAAGGTGATATATTAGTAGTTGTGGCTGGTTTGGGGTGGGGTTGGTCCTACTTTAGATAGGACAGACAGGAAGGTCTCTAATGAGGTGGTAGCATTTTAGCTAAGACTTGAAAATGAGAAAGAGCCATCCTTTTATTGAGCCAAAGGAAGGTCATTCTAGGCAAAGGGAAACAGCAAAATCAAAGACTCAGGCAGAAAAGAGGTTGGTGTGTTGAAGAAACTGGGGTATTGCTAGAGTACCTCCGAGTGTACTGACCAGAAGCCAGAGGTGGAAGAGAATGTGAGGAATGAAGGAATAGTCAATATTTAAAATGCAACAGAGAAGTCAAGTATGAACTGAAAAGTATCCATTGAATTTGGCAATTGGGAGATCAGTGGAGTGGTAGGAATAGGAAATAGATCAGCACTGACTTGAAAAATTACTGGACAAACAGGAAAATATATATATATATATATATATATATATATATATATATATATATATATATATATATAATCTCCTAGGAATAAATTTAAATAAAATATTTTCAAGACCTTTATAAAGAAAATAATGACATTTTACTGAAATTAAAGACCTAATAAGTGGAGAGACATTCCAGATTCATGAATAGGAAGATTGAATATTAAAAACTTATAAAGATGTTCTAAATTGATCTATGGGTTCTAAAGTATTTCCATCAAAATTCCATTAAGAATTTTCATAGAGCTTGAGAAAACAGTTCTAAACTTTATATGGAAGAGAAATGGACCAAAAATAGCCAGGAATACAAACAAGATGAGGGAACAGGAACTTCTCCTTTGAGATATCAAGATTTATTATAAATCAATAGTCAAGAGAGTTTGGAATTGGCACAAGAATAGGCAAAGGTAACAAGGGAACTTAACAGAGAGCCCTAGAAGATAGAAGTGACATTGCAGATCAGTGGGGAAAGGATGGGCTATTCACTGAGCAGCGCTGGGATAGTTGGTTATCCATATAGGGAAAAAAAAATGAAGTGAGATCACTGCCTCCCACCATGCACAACAATCAATTCTGGATGGATTAAGGATTTAGATATGCTAGGCAAAATTTTTTTTACTTCCTTTGTTTTTTTGTTAATTCTCACCTGAGGATATTTTTCCATTGATTTTTAAGGAGAGTGGAAGAGAGAGGGAAAGACAGAGAGAAACATCAATGTGAGAGAAACACACATCAATTGGTTGCCTCTTGCATGAGCCTTGACCAGGCCCAGTCCAGGGAGGAGCCTGCAACCAAGGTATGTGCCCTTGAGCAGAATCGAACCCAGGACTCTTTGGTCTGCAGCCCAACACTCTATCTACTGAGCCAAACCAGTTAGGGCAAATTTTTTTTTTCACTTTTAAACAAAAATATGAGAGAATATTTCTGTAACCCTAGTTTAGGGAAGGATTTCTTAGACAAAACTTTAAAAGCACAAACCATAAAAGAAAGTTTGATAATATTTGACGGTGTTATAAAACCAACTTCTGTTAATTAAAAGACATCATTGATCAATAAAAATATATTTTAAAAAAGACATAATTTAAATAGGTTGTATGGTCTGGCAAAAGATATTTGCAATTCGTATAACTGATAAAGGATAACTATCCTGAAAAAAAAATATGTAAAATGTCCCTTGTTACTATTGTATATCAATAAGAAAAAGACAAGCTACCCAATAGAAAATGACCAAAAGACAAAAATAGGCATTTCACAGAAGAGGAAACAGGAATGACCAATAAACAAAAGATGAGTGATCTCATCAGTAATCAGGGATATGCAAAGACCAACCACAATGAGATCATTTATACTTATCAGACTGACAAATATTACAAAGTCGGATAATACCAGTTTTGTGGAGGTTGTGCAATAGAAATCTTGCTACAGAAGTGTACCATCATTTTGGATTCATTTTGACATTTAGTAAATCTAAACATGGTTACAAGCATACCTAGTTTTTGTTTGTTTTAAATATATTTTTATTGATTTGAGAGAAGAAGGGAGAGGGATAAAAAGATAGAAACCTCGATGATGAGAGAGAATCATTGATCGGCTGCCTCCTGCATGCCCCACACTGGGGATCAAGCCCACAACCTGGGCATGTGCCCTAACCAGGAATCGAACTATGACCTCCTGGCTCATAGGTCAACACTCAACCACTGAGCTACGCAGGTTGGGCAGTATACCTAGTTTTATTGCACTTCACTTTATTTGGCTTCACAGAGGTGTTTTCTACAAATTGAATGCAAGACCCTCCTCCAGCAAAATTATTACAACTACCTTTATTGCAGTGCTTTGAAACCAAGTCCACAATATCTCTGAGGTACACCTGTATACTCTATGACTCAGCCATTCTACCCCTAGCTGTAGTCACTAGAAAAATTCTTGCAAAAAATGTATCAGAAGATATGTACAAGAATTCAAGAGCACTCATAGCAGCACTGATCTTAATAGCAAAAAAAGCTGGAAATAGCTCGTGTCCCTTTGTTTAATAAATTATGGTATAATCATAAAGTGGAAAACTACCTATTGGTGTAAAGGTATGCGTGTAGCTACAAATATCAACATGGATGAATCCCACGAAAATAATGTGTAGAGAGAGCAAGTTCAGAAAAATTTATACAGGATGATTCTATGTATGTAAAGTTCAAAAACACAGATGAGAAAGCAAGAAAGGAAAGCAAAATCCCTGATAGTTATATCTTGCAGAGGAGAGGAATACAATTCTAAAGGGCATACAGAGGCCTTCAGAGACTCTAGTAATGTTCTGTTTCTCAAACTGATTGGTGGGTACATGAGTGTTCATTTTACTATTCTTTAAATCATACACTCATATGGTTTTATTATTTTATATATGATTTTAAAAATTAAGCCATAAGAGTATGTATGTATATACTCATATTTCTGATATATTTCATAAAAGATTTTAAGATAAAAATAGTGGTTAGAAGGTGAGAAAGCTAGGCTATGAAAAGAACAAAATTAATAGTAATAACTGGAAGAAGAAATGAAATAATCAGAAGATTTTAAAAAGACTTGTAAGATCTGAGCATATTGCCCGGCCAGTGTGGCTCAATGGTTGAGCATAGACCCATGAACTAGGAGGTCAGGGTTTGATTCCTGGTCAGTACACATGCCCGGGTTGCAGGCTCAGGGCATTCAGGGGGCAGCCAATCAATGATTATCTCTCTGAGATCAATAAAAAGATTTTTTTTTTAAAAAAGGCATATTTACAGGCTTCATTAATTCTTTCAACAAATATTTATTGAATACCAGCTATGTACCTGGTACTATGTTGGGTCCTGGCATACAGAGATATATTTATTCAATTATGTAGTTACTGTTTTATGAACTAGAAATCATTCATTCATTTAATAAATATTTATTGCATAAGTGAATACTATCTTCCAGGCAGTGATCTAAGTTCTGGGAATAGAGCATTGAACAAAATAAAATCCCTCCTCTTGTGAGTAGGGGAGAAGAGACAATAAATAAACATATGGAAGGGGGTGATAAGTACCATGAAGAAAACTAGGGTAAGGTAAGGGTACAGAGAGAGTCTGTGTGTGGCGGGGGCGGGGGTGGGGGGGGGCCAAGTTGTAATATTTTAGAGCAGTGGTTTTCAACCTTCCTAATGCCGCGACCCTTTAATACAGTTCCTCATGTTGTGGTGACCCCCAATTTCATTGTTACAAATTGAACATAATTAAAGCATAGTGATTAATCACAAAACAATATGTAATTATATATGTGTTTTCCGATGGTCTTAGGCGACCCCTGTGAAAGGGTCGTTCGACCCCCAAAGGGGTCGCGACCCACAGGTTGAGAACCAATGTATGTGGCATTAATTGCTTTCGAAATATTGTGCAACCATCACCACTATCTATTTCAAATATGCTTTATCATTTGAAATAGAAACTCTGTACCTATTAAGTAATAATTCCCTGTTTCCCTTTGACCCCAGGTCCTAGTAACAACAATTCTACCTTCTGTCTCTATGAATTTGCCTACTCTACTTCATATGAGTGGAATTTTACGGTATTTGTCCATTTGTGTGTGGATCCTTTAGGGTTTTTTCCCCCTCTGTATAAAATCATGTCAACTGTGAATGGAGATAGTTTTGTTTCTTCCTTTCTAATTTGAATGCCTTGTACTTCTTTTTCTTGCCTGGTTGCTCTGGCTAGAACTTCCAGTACTATGTTAAATAGAAGTAGTGAGAGTGGACATGCTTGTCTTGTTATGGATCTTAGGGAAAAGTTTTTAGTCTTTTTTTCACCATTAAGTATGATGCTAGTGGTGGGTGTTTTAAATGTTGATTTTATTATGTTGAGGAAGTTCTATTCCTAGTTTATTGAATGTTTTTATCATGAGAAGGTATTAGATTTGGCCAAATTCTCTTTCTGCATCAATTGAGATGATATGTCTTTTTTTCTTCATTCTCTTAATGTGGTGTTTTACATTGATTGATTTTCTTTTATAATTTTTAAAAATCCTAATCCAAGAAAATTTTTCCATTGATTTTTAGAGAAAGTGGAAGGGAGCGGGGAGAGAGAGGAACACCTATATAAGAGAGACACGTTGATTGGTTGCCTCCTGCAGGACCCCCAACTGGGGCTGGGGGATCGAACCTGCAACCAAGGTACGTGCACTTGACCAGAAATCGAACCCTAGACCCTTAGGTCTGCAGGACAGTGCTCCAAGCACTGAGCAAACCAGCCATGGCTATATATTTTTTTAATGTTATTGATTTTAGAGAGAGAGAGGAAGGGAGAGAGAAGAAGGGAGGGGAGAGCAAAACATCAATTTGTTGTTCCACTTATTTATGCATTCAGTGGTTGCTTCTTGTATGTTCCCTCACTGGGGATCGAACCCACAACTTTGGTGTATCCAGATGACAGTCCAACCAATTGAGCTACCCGGCCAGGGGTATATTGATTGATTTTCATATGTTAAACCACCCTTGCATTCCTGGGATAAATCCCACTTGGTCATGCTGTATAATCCTTTTAATATTCCACTGAATTTGGTTTTCTATTTTGTTGCAGTTTCTGCATTTTTATTCTCAATAAGGAATATTGAGCTGTAGTTTTCTTATAGTATCCTTGTCTGGCTCTGGTATCAGAGTAATGCTGGCTTTATAGAATGAGTTAGGAAGTATTCCCTACTCTTCATTTTTTTTGAAAACTTCAAGAAGGGTTTTTATTAATTCTTTAAATGTTTGGTAGAATTCACCAGTAAATTCATATGATCCTGGGCTTTTCTTTGTTGGGAAATTTTGATTACTGATTCAATCTCCTTACTTGTTAGCTTTTTTATTTTTTCTTGACTCAATTTTGGTAGTTTGTGTGTTTCTGGACTTTTGTTTTATGTATGTTATCCAATTTGTTGGCATACAGTTTTTCATAGTAGTCTCTTATAATCTTTTTTATTTCTGTAAAGTCTGTAGCAAAGTCCCCTCTTTCTGATTTTAGTAATTTGAGTCTTCTCTCTCTTTATTTCTTAGTCAGTCTAGCTAAAGGCTTGTCAACATTGTTGATCTTTCCAAAGAAGCAGCTATTGGTTTCATGGAGTGTCTGTATTGTTTTTCTATTCTCTGTTTTGTGTATCTCTTCTCTAATCTTTATTATTTCCTTCCTTCTCCTAGCTTTGGGTTTAGTTTGCTCTTCTTCATAATGTAGTTTTCCTCATGTTTCTTGTGCTTCGAGTAGAGTTCATTGGGGTACTTTTCATCAAATTTGGAAAAAAATTTCAGCCATTATTTTATCAAATATTTTTTTCTGTCCACCTTCTTCCCTTAGGAACTTTGATAACATGTATGGAAGGCTGCTTGGTGTTGCCCACAGCTCACTGATGCTCTGTTCATTGTTTTCAGTCTTTTTTTTCCTGTTTTGTTCAGATAGTTTCTATTATTATGCCTTCAAGCTCAGTAATCTTTTTCATTTGCAGTATCTAATCTGTTGTTAATCTCATCTTGTGTATTTTTCATCTTAGACATTATTTTTACAATCTAGAAGTTTGATTTATACCTTTTTGTATCTTCTATGTGTCTACTTAATGTACTCAGTTTTTTCTACCATATTAAACATATGGAATATAGTTATGCAATAATAGTTTTATTGTCCTTGTCTACTAACTTTATCACCTGTGTCATTTCTGGGTCTGTTTCTATTGATTGATTTTTCTCCTTGTTATGGGTTATTTTTTCTTGTTTCTTTGCATGCCTGTTAATTTTTTATTGGATGCCAGACATTGTGAATTTTACCTTGTTTGTTGGTGGATATTTTTGTACTACCATACATGTGCTTAAGCTTTGTTCTGGAAAGTTGTTACTTGGAAACAATTTTATTTTAAAAAAATAGATATTTTCTTATTGATTTCAGAGAGGAAGGGAGAGAGAGGTAGAAACATCAATATGAGAGAGAATAATTGATTGGCTTCCTCCTGCACGCCCCCTACTGGGGATCGAGCCCACAGCCCAGGCATGTGTCCAGACCAGGAATCAAACCGTGACCTCTTGGTTCATAGGTCACTGCTCAACCACTGAGCCATGCCAGTCAGGCCAATTTTATCTTTCTGAGGCTAGCTTTTAAGCTTTTTTAAAAAGCCAGAATCAAAGCAGCCTTTTAGTCTCAAGCTAATTTTGCTCCACTACTGAGACAAAGCCCTTCTCAGTATTCCACCTAGTGTCTTGTGAATTTAAGTTTTCTCACTTGGACTGGTGGGAATGCAAGCTATCTAGTCCCTGTGTGAGCTTTGAATATTTTTCTCTCTAATACTTTCAGGTGTTTTTTTTCTCCAACTTTAGGTAGTTTCTTTACTTTCATTCACTACTCAATATTCAAGGGGCATCCTCTGTAAATCTCCAGAACTTTCTCTTTGTACATCTCTCTGCTCTCCAGTAGTCTGTCCTGTGAACTTGAGCTACCTTGCCCTCCCTGGACTCCCAATTATGTCTTCTCAACTCAGAGAGACTGCTGGACTCCACTTGGGTTTCACTTCTCTGTCCTGTGGCTTAGAATCTATCTCCAGATAATATGCTAGGACAATCATATGACTCATCTTGTTTGTTTCTCCTCTTTCTGTGACCACTATTATGTGCTACCTGATGTGGAATGTCTGAAAACTGTTGTTTCATATACTTTGCCCATTTGTTGTTGTTTCAGGTAGAAGGATAAATTAGTCAATCTTGGCCACAATTAAAAGTCTTCTCTGGCTTTTTGTAAGATGGGGGTTTAAAATTTTAGATGTCATATTTTTCTGGGCAATGAAGAAGTCCAGAATGTGGCTCTGAGAGTGGAAGGCTGAAATGGAATGGAAAACAAAGTTCCTGAAGTAAAGGCAGAGTAGGAAATGGAAAGCTAGATTGTTAAATGCATCATTCATATTTTTGCTCAACACACAAATTAAGTGGGGGGTGGAAACCTGGCATTACAGGGGCATGAGAATGATAAAGGGCTTGGAGGAATAAATTAAACAGTGGTTTTGGAGAACTGTGAAGTATTTCCTATAGCTGGAATATAAAGTACCTAAGAAGCCATGTCAGGAAATAAAGTAGCCATGTCAGGAAATAAAGAAGCCATGTCAGGAAATAAAGGATGCTGTCTGTCATACTAAAGAATTTGGGTATTTTCTTGATGGCAACTGAGAAAGCTAAGAAATTGGGAAGCCAGGAGTCAGATGGTCACCTAGATTAATTCTGGAGTCTTAGCTGATTACAGGACACAGGGCAGAAAGGAAAACTGAAAGCTAGATTGAAAAATTCTTGCTGAATAAGGAGGTTGGAATGATAGTTTTAAAGTTGTGTAAGCAGTTACAAAGCCAGGTACCATGAGTCTCAAAGGAACAAAAATTGTGTACCCATGAGTGGTGGACTTGACAACAAGGAGCAAGGAGAAAGCTTTCCTCATCTGTCCACCCCCACTGCCATCTTTGTGGTAGTCAGTATGAGAGAAGAAGCAATCTCCTTCTGGAGGGGATGCAGGAAAGCAGGAGCCCCAGGAGAGAACCCCAGTTCAGTTAAGGGAAGGGGTGGAAGGTAAAGTTCAATGGAGAAAACCAGGGTGTAGGATAGTTTGTTTTCCATGGAACAGGAGCTCCAGAGAGTGTAGTGGAAAGGGCTCTGAGAAAGGCAAACAGTGAGAAAAATAAGTTGAGGGTGTTTGTGGAGGAAAAAGAGCATCTGGGACTCTGATATTAGTTTTCACTTCTTTTCCAATCTTGTGAAGGTGGCAACACCTCCTCTATAGTAGTCTTCCCTTATCCATAGCTTTGCTTTTTATGGTTTCAGTTACCTGCAATCAACCACAATTTGAAAATGTTAAATGAAAAATTCCAGAAATAAACAATTCATAATTTTCAAATTGTGCGCTGTTCTGAGTAGGGTGATAAAATCTCTAGCCATTTCACTCTGTCCCACCCAGGACATGAATCATCCCTTTGTCCAGCATAAACACCCTGTATACATTCCCATCCTATTAACATGTAGTAGCCCTCTCCATTATAAGATCAATGATCAAAAGGAGAGAAAGGCCACATTTATATAACTTTTATTACAGTATATTGTTATAACTATTCTATTTTCTTATTAGTTATTGTTAATCTCTTGCTGTGCCTAATTTATAAATTTAACTTTATCATAGGCATGTATGTATAGGAAAAAACATAGTATACAAGGTGGGGCAAAAGTAGGTTTACAGTTGTTTGTATGGAAAATAATACAATCCTATATAATAAAGCGGTAATATGCAAATTGACCCTCATGCCCTCACAAGATGACTGCCTACAACCAAGCTGGCAGGGGGGTGCAGTTGGGGGCGACTAGGCTGGCATGGGGGGCAGTTAGGGGCGATCAGGCTGGCATGCAGAGGCAGTGAGCGGTGATCAGGCTGGCAGGTGGGGGGGGAGGGAAGTTAGGAGCGACGAGGCAGGCAGGCAAGTGATTAGGAGCCAGTGGTCCAGGATTGTGAGAGGGATCGGGCCTAAACCAGCAGTCGGACATCCTCCAAGGGGTCCCAGATTGGAGAGGGTGCAGACTGGGCTGAGGGAAACCCCCTACATGCACGAATTTCATGCACTGGGGCCTATAGTAATTAATAAATAATAATAAAAGAGTAAATTGGTGTTTACTCACAACTAATAAACCTACTTTTGCCCTACCCTTGTATATAGAGTTCAGTACTATCTGTGGTTTCAGGCATCCTCGGGGGGTCTTGGAACATACCCCCTCAGATAAGGGGGGGGGGGGCTACTGTATTGTCACTCTTTCTTTAATGCCATTCTTTTTATTTATTTATTTAATTTTAACTTATTAAAACATTTATTGTTAATCCTCACCTGAGGATAATTTTTCCATTGATTTTTTAGAGTGGAAGGGTGTGAGAGAGGCAGAGCGAGGGAGGGAGGGAAAGAAACTTTGATGTGAAAGAGACACATAGATTGGTTACCTCCTGCATGCGCCCTACCCAGGACCAGGGATGAAACCTACAACCCAGGTACATGCCCTTGACTGGTGTGCTGGCCAACACTCCAACTACTGAGTAACACAGGCCAGGGATTAATTGATTTTTTTTTAGAGAGAAACATGAATTTGTTGTTTCACTTATTTACGCATTTTATTGGTTGCTTCTTGTATGTACCTTGACCCAAACCCACAACTGTAGTGTACCAGGATGATGCTCTAATCAGCTGAGCTACTGGCCAGGGCTTTAATGCCATTCTTAATGTGCTCTATTACAATCAATTTTAGTTTCACTTGAACATATTTCTAACTCTTACTTTGTTTTCTGTTTAAAATCCATATAATCAGATTAGGATGTCTCTAAGTAAATAATCTCTCCAGCCTTTATGAATTGTGCTCTCTCTGTAGCAGAAAAAAACCCTCTCATTCTAATATCTTAGGAGGCTAAATTGTTTTCTCTGACACTATCAAATAACTCTGCATTCACCACTGCTCATATCCTCCCTGCTCTCCCAGAACCCCTGCTTTCAGTTGGAGGAGAAAATGGAAATGCCCCTTAGGCTTCCTAAGTTTTTAGCTTTTGTCCAGGCATCATTCCATAGAAGTGCTTTGCAACTTACTTGTAGAAGTGCTATTTAATTGTGTATGAGGCACCAGAAGATAGAGGTCAGAAAGTTTGGTAGATTCTATAACATCCTCCAGATTCACAGTATTTACAGCAACCTCATCCCCTTTTAACATTACATAGAGTATTTAATTTTTGTATACATAATGTATGGTATAAAAAGTAAAATCTACAGAAAGGTATGTGGTAATGAATAAGTTTTCCTCCCCTTTATATCCCTCAACTCACTTCCTCTCCCTGGAGGCAACCACAGTTATCAGTTTCTTATATTCTTCCAGAAATATTCAATTCACTTATCAACATATCCTATTTAATAAAGACAGAATATGCAAATTAACCATTACTCCATGACAAAGATGGCGGCGCCCACAGCCAATAAGGAGGGGATATGCAAATTGACATGACAAAGATGGCGGCGGCCAAGCTGGGACACAGGGATTCCTCCCCGCCCCAGCCGCTCCGGGCCTCTAGGCAGCGAGCGCATGAAGGTGCGGAGTGGCCGGGGCTGGGCAGGACGCCTGCTATGAGGGGGGGTGTGAGGGGTGGAGAGAGCTACAGGAGAGCGGCAGGGACGGAGCAAAGGCCCGGGTCCCGGGTACCAGAGGGAAGCCAGTGCTGGCAGCCCGGGGAAGGAAGGCCTATTCTTGCACGAATCTTCGTGCATCAGGCCTCTAGTACCTATATATTCCTTGAAAAAAAAACACCCCACAAATTGTAGCATTATATGCCCTGTTTTGCATCTTGCTTTTTTTTCCCATTGATTTTTAGAGAGGAAGGCAGATGGAACAAGAGAGAGAAACATCTATCGGTTGCCTCCCACATGCCCCCCACCAGGTATCAAGCCCACAACCTGGACATGGAATTGAACCGGTGACCTTTTGGTGCATGGGTTAACAACCAACTGAGCCACACTGGCTAGGGCAGCACCTTGCTTGTTTCACTTAACAGCATGTGCTGGAACTCTTCCCGAGTAAGTCCATTATAGAGTTGCTCATCATTTTTGTGACTGCATAGTATTTACACTAGTAGCTGTACCATGGTTTATTTAATCAATTTCCTACTGGTAGACTTTTAGGTTACTTCCAACTTATAGCTCTTGCAAACAATTGTTTCAGTGAATATTTTTTGTACATGTGTTATTTCAAACATGTATTTATAGGCTATATATAGAATAATACATAGATTATAAAGAAATTAAATATAGAATACATCCCTTGAAGTGGAATTTCAATATCAAAGACTATAGCACTATGACTTTTTAAAATTAAAAAAATTTTTCAATTACAGTTTACATTCAATATTATTTTGCATTAGTTTCAGGTGTACAGCATAGTGGCACTATGACTTTTGATTGACCATGAGGAGGCTCCATCCAGTGATTATTGAACACCGTGGCAGCAAGTCATCCACTTCCACATCCACTTCTGCTACTGCTGCCAAGGGCAACTGTTTCCACTTCTTTTTGTTTTACTTACAGAATCCTCTCTCTTCTGTGGAGTATGTGATAAAACATTTTGTCTAGTGGTACTGTATAATACCTTCATGGAGAATGCTTCATATCTTTGGTGTAATGTGTCTGGTTCAACATATTATTCTTTTCACATTCTTCTACTTATCATCATAACCTTGGTTATGGAAACCCTCTGCTAACTTCCTAGCATCTTCCCTCTCCTTTTTTCTACACCCCTTTTTAGTACACTCCTTATTTTCCTTTCCCTTCTCTTTTTTTTCCCTATCCCCTCTTCTTCCTCCTCTTTTGTGATGTTATTTTGATACGTCAGTTTGGCTAGGCTATAGTTATTTTTTTATTGTTAGATATTTATTTACAATAAAACTCTTTTGAAACTTCACTCAGTCCTCAGTTATTGAATCAAACTAACTTTCATGTGCAGGTAGGTATTTTGTCGATGTGATTAAAGTCCATAACCAGTTGACTTTAAATAAAGGAGATGATTCTAGATCAGTGATGGCGAACCTTTTGAGCTTGGCGTGTCAGCATTTTGAAAAACCCTAACTTAACTCTGGTGCCATGTCACATATAGAAATTTTTTGATATTTGCAACCATAGTAAAACAAAGACTTATATTTTTGATATTTATTTTATATATTTAAATGCCATTTAACAAAGAAAAATCAACCAAAAAAATGAGTTCACATATCACCTCTGACACGCGTGTCATAGGTTCGCCATCACTGTTCTAGATAATCTGGGTGAGCCTGATCCAATCAGTTGAAAGGCCTTAAAAGCAGAGCTGAGGCTTCCCTAATGAAGAAGAAATTCCTGCTGTAAACAGTAAGTAGCTTTGGTCTGTGTTTAAGAGTTCTGGCCTGCCCTTTTTGAGAGACTGCGCTATCAATTTTGGACTTGATTAGCCAGTCCCCACAACTATGTGAGCCTATTTCTTACAATAAAATCTCTTTTTTTCTAAAAGAACTTTAAATTTTATTTTTCAATTACAGTTTACATTCAGTATTATTTTGTATTAGTTTCAGGTTAGACAATCATACTTTACAAAGTGTTTCCCCCAATATTTCTAGTACCCACTTGGCACCATACATAGTTATTGCAATATTATTGACTCTACCCTATGCTTTACGTTAGATCCCCATAACTATTTTGTAACTACCAGTTTATACTTCTTAATCCTTTCACTTTTTTCACCTAGTCCCCCAACCACCTCCCTGTGGGAACCATCAATCTGTTTTCTGTCTGTGAGTCTGTTTCAATTTTGTTTGTCGTTTATTTTCATCTTTTAGATTTCATTTAGCCTAATACCCTCTAGATCCATCAGTGCTATTGCAAATGGTAAGATTTCATTCTTGTTATGGCTGCATAATATTCCATTGTATGTATGTTCTACCACATTTTTATTCACTCCTCTATTGATGAGCCCCCGGCTGCTCCCATATCTTGGATATTGTAAATAACGGTGTAATGAACGTAGGGGTATATCTATTCTTTCAAATTAGTGTTTCAGGTTTCTTCAGCTATATGCCCAGAAGTGGAATCATCATTGGGGTATAAGACAGTTCCATGCTTAATTTTTTGAAGACCCTCCATACTGTGTTCCACAGTGGCTGCACTAGTGTGTATTCCCACCAACAGTGCACGAGGGTTCCCTGTTCTCCACATCCTCGCCAATACTTATTGTGTGTGGATTTATTGATGATAGCCATTCTGACAGGTGTGAGGTGAAATCTCTTTAAAATTGAATTTATTGGAGTGACAAGAGTTAATAAAATTATATAGGTTTCAGGTGTACAATTCTATAATACATCATCTATATATTGTATTGTGTTTCACCAGCTCAATTCAAGTCTCCTTCAATCACCATTTATCCCCCTTTTACCCTCTCCTACCTTTCCCACTTCCCTCTGTCTATGAGGTGTGTTTTTTTAATCCTCACCCAAGGGTATGTTTTTTATTTATTTTAGATAGAGAGGAAGGGAGACGAGAGAGAGAGAAACACTGATGCGAGAGAGAAATATCAATTGGTTGCCTCCTGTATGTACCCCAAACAGGGATTGAACCCACAACCTGGGTATGGGCCCTGACTGGGAATCGAACCCACAACCCTTCCATGCACAAGATGACACTCCAACCAACTGAGCCACACTGACCAGGGCTATGAGGTGTTTTGTTTGTTTTTTTGTTTGTTTGTGTTTTTTGTTTTTTTGCTTAATCACTTCACCTTTTTCACCCAGTGCCCACTATCCCACCCCACCCCCAACAGCTGTCAGTCTGTTCTCTGTATCCATGAGTCTGTCTCCACTTTGTTTGCTGGTTTATTTTGTTCATTAGATTCCACATATAGCATTTAGTACTTGTCCTTCTTTGACTGGCTTATTTTACTTAGCATAATAACTCTCCAGGTCCATCCATACTGTTGCAAAGGATAAGATTTCCTTCTTTTTTATTTTTTTTTCAATCCTCACCCAAGGATAGATATGTTTATTGATTTGATAGGTAGAGAGAGAGAGAGAGAGAGAGAGAGAAACATTGATTGGTTGCCTCTCAGACATGCCCCAAGATTGCTATGGCTCTTTGGGGCCTTTTGTGGTTCCATATAGATTTTTGGAATATTTGCCCCAATCGAGGACCTAGGTATATGCCCCGACTGGGAATCAAACTGGTAACCTCTCGGTGTATAGGATGATGTTCCAACCAATGAAGCCAGAGAGAGAAACATCAATTTGTGATTCCACTCATTTATGCATTCATTAGTTGATTCTTGTGTGTGCCCTGACCAGCTATCAAACCCACAACATTAGCACATCGGGATAATGCTCTAACTAACTGACTACCTGGCCAGGGCTGTACCACAGCTTTTTTTATCCACTAATCTACTGATGGACATTTGGGATGCCTCCTAATCTTGGCTATCTTATCTAATAAAAGAGAAACATGCAAATTGACTGTACCTTTGCTACACTCACAAGCCATGCCCACCAACCAATCAGAGCGACTATATGCAAATTAACTCAAACAAGATGGCAGCCGACAGCCATGGAGCTGGAGCAAGCAGGAGGCTTGGTTGCCCTGGTGATGGAGAAACCCAAGCTTCCCACCTGGCCGGCTGTCAGCTCCACTCAAGGCAACAAAGTTTCAATTATAGAAGATAAATAAATCCCAGATACCTGCTTCCAACCAGCTCCACTGGGAGCTTGGGTGGCTGGGGGGCTTGGCCAGCCTACAAACAGCCATCAGCCCCTCACCCAGGCTGGCCAGGCACCCCAGCGGGGACCCCCACACTGAAGGGGCTGTGGCCAGCCTGCAAACAGCCATCAGCCCCTCACCCAGACTGGCCAGGCACCCCAGCAGGAACCCCCACCCTGAGGGGGGTATGGCCATACTGAAAATGGCCCTCACCCAGGCTGGCCAGGCACCCCAGTGGGGACCCCCGCACTGAAGGGGCTGTGGCCAGCCTGCAAACAGCCATCAGCCCCTCACCCAGGATGGCCAGGCACCTCAGCGGGGACCCCCACCCTGAAGGGGGTGTGGCCAGCCTTAAAACGGCCCTCAGCCCCTCACCCAGGCTGGCGAGGCATTCCAGTGGGGACCCCAACCTTGAAGGGGGTGTGATCAGTCTGAAAACGGCCCTCAGCCCCTCATTCAGGCTGGCCAGGCACCCCAACAGGACTCCCACCCTGATCCGGGACACCCTTCAGGACAAACCAGCCAGCTCCCACCCATGCACCAGGCCTCTATCCTATATAATAAAAGGGTAATATGCAAATTGACCCTAAGAGCAGAACGACTGGGAATGACTGGTCACTATGACACACATTGACCACCAGGGGGCAGATGCTCAATGCAGGAGCTGCCCCTGGTGATCAGTGCACACCCACAAGGGGAGCTCTGCTCAGCCACAAGCCAGGCTGACGGCTGCCAGTATAGCGGTGGTGGTGGGAGCCTCTCCCGCCTCCTCAGCAGCACTAAGGATGTCCGACTGCAGCTTAGGCCTGCTCCCCACTGGTAAGTGGACATCCCCCGAGGGCTCCCCAGCTGCCAGAGGGATGTCTGACTGCCAGCTTAGTCCCAATCCCCCAGGGAGTGGACCTAAGCCAGCAGGTGGACATTTCCTGAGGGGTCCCAGACTGCGAGAGGGCACAGGCCGGGCTGAGGCCCCCCCCCCGCCCCGCCCCGAGTGCACAAATTTTTGTGCACTGGGCCTCTAGTTGTAAATAATACTGCAATGAACATAGGGGTTCATATATTCCTTTGAATTGGTGTTTCACATTTCTTCGTATATATTCACAAGGCAGTTCAATTTTTAATTTTTTCTAGGTAACTCCATATTGCTTTCCACAGTGGCTATACCAATTTGCATTCCCACCAGCAGTGCACAGTGGGTTCCCTTTTCTCCACATCCTCACCAACACTTATTTGTTGATTTATTGATTATAGCCATTCTGACAGGTGTGGGGTGATACCTCATTGTGGGTTTTAATTTGCATTTTTCTGCTGATTACTGACATTGAACAACTTTTCACAGGTTTATTGGCCATCTGTATGTCCTCTTTGAAGAAGCATCTATTCAGGGTCCTTGCCCATTTTTTATTGGATTGTTTGATTTTTGGTGTTGAGTTTTATAATTTCTTTATAAATTGTGGATATTACCCCTTATCAGATGTATCATTGACGAATATGTTCTCCCATTCAGTGGGTTGTCTTTTCATTTTGTTGGTGGTTTTTTGTTTTTTTTTTTTTTTGCTGTGCAAAAACTTTTTAGTTTGATGTAATCCCATTTGTTTATTTTTTCTTTGTTTCCCTTGCCCAAGGAGATATATTAGAAAAAGTATTGCTACAAGAAATAATTTTCAGGGTTTTGAGTTTAACATTTAAGTCTTTAATTAATTTTGAATTGTTTATGGTGAAAGCAGCTGGTCTAGTTTCATTTCTCTGCAAGTGTCTGTCCAATTTTCCCAACACCATTTATTAAATAGATAATCTTTAGCCCATTGTATGTTCTTGCCTCCTTCATCAAATAATTATTGTCCCTAAAGGTTTGAGCTTATTTCTGGGCTTTCTATTCTGTTTCATTAGTCTATATGTCTGTTTTTATTGCCAGTACAATGCTGTTTGGATTACTGTGGCCTTGTAGTATAATTTGATATTAGGTTGTGTGATTCCTCCAATTTTGTTCTTCTTCCTTAAGATTGCTATGGCTCTTTGGGGTCTTTTGTGGTTCCATATAGATTTTTGGAGTATTTGTTCCAGTTCTGTGAATATGCTATTGGTACCTTGATAGGAATTGTGTTGAATCTAGATTGGTTTGAGTAGTATGGACATTTTAATTATGTTAATTCTTCCTGTTCATGAACACAATATATGCTTTTTTGTATCTTCTTCAATATCTTTCTTCAGTGTCTTATAATTTTTGAGTACAGGTCTTATACATTCTTGGTTAAATTTATTCCTAGGTATTTTAAATGCAATTGCAAATGGGATTGTTTTCTTAGTTTCCCTTTCTTATAGTTCATTATTGGTATATAGAAATGCAATTGATTTCTGGATATTTATTTGTATTCTTCTTTACTCAATCCATTTATCAGTTGTAGTAGATTTCTGGTGAAATCTTTAGGGTTCTCTATATACAGTATCATGTCATCTGCAAATAGTGACAGTTTTACTTCTTTCTTTCCAATTTGGATGCATTTTATTTCTTCTTTTCTCATTGCTGTGGCTAGGACTTCTAGTACTATGTTGAATAAGAGTGGCAAAAGTGGACATGCCTGTCTTATTCCTGATATAAAGGGAAACACTTTTAGTTTTTGCCCATTGAGTATGATGTTGATTGTGGGTTTATCATATATGGCCTTCATTATGTTGAGATATGTCCCCTCTCCCATTTTGCTGAGAGTCTTTATCATAAATCAGTGCTGGATTTTATCCAATGCTATTTCTGCATCTATTGATATGATCAGGTGGTTTTTATATTTCATTTTGTTTATCTAGTGTATCATGGTAATTGATTTGCAGATATTGTACCAATCCTGCATCCCAGGAATAGATCCCACTTGATCATAGTGTATGATCTTTATAATGTATTGTTGGATCCAGCTTGCTAATATTTTGTTGAGGATTTTAGCACCTAAGTTCCTCAGGGATATTAGCCTGTGATGTTTTTTCTTTGTAGTATCCTTATCTGATTTTGGAATTAGGATAATGCTGGCTTCATAAAATGAGCTTGGGAGTCTTCTCTTGAATTTTTGGGAATAGTTTGAGAAGGATATGTGTTAGTTCTTCTTTGAATGTTTGGTAAAATTCTCCTGTGAAGCCATTCGGTCCAGGACTTTTGTTTGGTGGGAATTTTTTGATTACTGCTTTAATTTCACTAGTTGTAATGTGACTTCAGATTCTCTGATTCTTTCTGATTCATTTTTGGAAGATCGTATGTTTCTAGGAATTTATCCATTTCATCTACATTGTCCAATTTGTTGGTATAAAGCTGTTCATAATATTTTCTTAAAATCCTTTGTATTTCTGTGAAATCAGTTGTTACTTGTTCTCTTTCATTTCTGATTTTATTTATTTGGGTCCTCTATCTTTTTATCTTAATGAGTCTGGTTATAGATTTGTCAATCTTGTTTATCTTTTAAAAAAATATATATTTTTATTGGTATCAGAAAGGAAGGGAGAGAGAGATAGAAACATCAATGGTGACAGAGAATCATTGATTGGCTGCCTCCTGCACGCATCCTACTGGGGATCAAGCCTGCAACCTGGGCATGTGCCCTGACTGGAAATCGAACTGTGACCGCCTGATTCATAGGTCAGCACTCAACCATTGAGCCACATTGGCCGAGCTTGTTTATCTTTTTTTTTTTTTTAAAGAACCAGTGGTTGATTTCATTGATCTTTTGTATTTTTTTTAGAATATATTTCATTTCTTTTTGCTCTGATCTTTATTATTTCTTTTCTTAAACTCACTTTCAGCTCTGTTAGTCATTCGTTTTCTAGTACCTTTAAGTATAAAGTTAGATTGTATATTTGAGATTTTTCTTGTTTCTTGAGGTAGAATTGCTTTTGCTGTGTTCCATAGATTTTGACTTCTTATGTTCTCATTTTTATTTGTTTCAAGGTATCTTTTGATTTCTTCCTTGATCTTTGTTAACCCAGTCATTGTTTAGTAACATGTTATTTTGCCTGCATGTCTGTGTGTGTTTCAGTTTTTTATGTGTGATTGATTTCTAGTTTCTTACCATTATCGTCAGAGAAGATGCTTGATATAATTTCTGTCTTCTAAAATTTATTGAGATTTGTTTTGTGTCCTAACATGTGGTGTATCCTAGAAAATGTTTCATGTGCACTTTAAAAGAATATATATTTTGCTGATTTGGAGTGAAATGCTCTGAAGATATCGATTAAATTCATCTAATCTAGTGTGTCATTTAAGGCCACTGTTTCCTTGTTGATTTTCTGTCTGCAAGATCTGTCCCTGATATCAATGGGGTGTGGACATCCCCTACTATGACTCTTTCACTGTCAACCTCTTCTTTTATATCCATCAAGATTTGTTTTATATATTTTGATGCTCATATTTTGGATGCGTAAATGTTTACAAGGGTCATATTTATATCCTCTTGTTGTATTGCTCCCTTTATCATTATGTAGTGTTCTCTTTGTCTCCTATATAACCTTTGTTTTAAAGTCTATTTTGTCAGACATAAGTATTGCTATTCCACCTTCTTTTCATTTCCATTTGCAAGAAATGTTTTTTTCCATCCCTTTACTTTTAGTCTGTGTATATCTTTTGTTCTGAGGTGGGTCTCTTGTAGACAGCATATATATGGGTCTTGTTTTCTTATCCATTCAGCTACCTTATGTCTTCTGATTGGAGCATTTAAGCCATTTACATTTAAAATGATTATTGATAGGTACATGTTTATTTCTATTTTATTCTTTTGACTATGTTCCTCTCTGTTTCTTCTTTCTTCTTCTTTTTCTTCTTCTTCTTCTTCTTCCTCTTCTTCTTCTTCTTCTTCTTCTTCTTCTTCTTCTTCTTCTTCTTCTTCTTCTTCTTCCTCTTCTTCTTTTTTAAAAATATATTTTATTGATTTTTTACAGAGAGGAAGGGAGAGGGATAGAGAGTTAGAAACATCCATAAGAGAGAAACACAGATCCGCTGCCTCCTGCACACCCCCCACTGGGGATATGCCCGCAACCAAGGGACATGCCCTTGACTGGAATCGAACCTGGGACCCTTTAGTCCCTAGGCCGATGCTCTATCCACTGAGCCAAACTGGCCAGGGCTAATCTTATTCTTCTTTTCTTCATCCTCCTCCTCCCTCTTACCTGCTCCGGCTACCTAGTCCTCCTCCTCGCACATCCTCCTCACCGTACCCCTCCCATTATCATTCTCATCCTCCCTCCTCCTCCTCCTCTTCCTCATCATGCTCCTCATTTCTCTTTCCCTTCTCCCTTCTTCCTTAACCATTTCTTATAATTCTGGTTTTGTGGTAACAAACCCCTTTAGCTTTTTTATTATCTGGGCAGCTTTTTATTGCTCTTTCAATTTTAAAGACTAGCCTTGTGGAGAACCAAGGTGGCGGCGTAGATAAATGCTGGTACTCACTGCCTTCCGCAACCATATCAAAATTACAACTAAAATAGAGAACAGCCATCATTCACAACTGCTTAAAATCTGGCTGAATGGAAGTCCTACAACTAGAGAAGTAAAGAAGAAAGCGCATCCAGACTGGTAAAAGGGGTGGAGGTGCATAATGGGCTGGTCTGATACCTACCTGTGGCGTGTGTTGTTGTTTTTTTAAATCAGGAAGGATATCTCAGTTGTGGAGGCCTCCTGTGAGGAGCAAGGAGTCCCAGCCCCACAATAGACCCCCAGCCCAGGGTTCTCGAGCTGGGGAGAGAAGTCTCCATAACTTTGGGCTGTAAAAACCAGCAGGGGTTGTGGCTGAGTGACACAGAGGTTGCTGTAGACCCAGGCAGTTCCTCTTTAACACTCTGGTGTGGGGTGAATTTCCCGCCAAAATATAAGATGGCTCTGTCTTTTGGTTTTGTTCCATCCACCAAAAGGGTGGATTACAAACAAATATTTGGTAATACGCAGTTATAATCGGCCCGAGTTTACACGTTTCCCGCACTCCACCGCAAATCTATATGAACCGAGTTAAAGACGGCTCCCGCGGAGTACGCGCAATTCACGCGAGCCGACTTAACTCGTTTCCCCCACTCCAAGTGTTAAAGGCTGGTGCATGAACTTGCATGAACTTATATGGACTCGCTCTCTCTGAACTCCAGCGCTGGGGCAGTGGCTTGGGAAGATCCAGAGACCTACAGGGAGGAACTGGATTGTCTGGCATTAGAGCAAAAACTTAGGGGCAGCTTTCTCCAAGACAGGGTTGCTCGCAGGAGTCATTGTCCTTATGCTAAAACCTTCCCCATTGCAGAGCTGACTGGCAGCCATATCTGAGTTTCCATCACCCTGGGTCATACTGTTCATTCTGACTTGGTGATTCTCTGAGACCCCACTCCATCCAATCTGCAGCCTTACCCAAACTGTTTGCAGTGGCTTTTCCATACGAATGTCCTGTCCTGGCTCAGGCTTAAGACTTTCCTAAAATCTCTCAAAAAAGCAGCTGGAGTCAGCATTCCCCATGCCTATCAATAAGAGGCCCAAGACCCAACACAAGCAGCAGCCTGCCTTGCTTCACAGTTTGGCCTCACCTAGGCACTTCCATGCCCAACACAAGTAGCAGCCATCTGAAGATGGTTCTATAGCTCCTGCCGTGTGGCCCCCAGGAAGTGGCTAATTTTGTACCTCCTGGAAGGTCCTAAAGCCAGGGCAACCAGTGGACAGCTTCAGAACATACCAGATTACAACTCTACACATCCATGAGGGACACACTTAAGGGGCAGACTCATTGAGTACCATAGCCCCACTGAAGCAAGTCCTGCTCCATAGGGGTGTCTCTTGCATAGCAGCTCTCCCACTGTAGTTGCAACTGGTCCTCAGCCAGTTGGCTTGGAGGTCAATTCCTTCCAGTGATGCCAACTGCAATCAAGGCTCAACTACAATAAGACAGTGCACACAGCCCATACAGGGTCACACCTAGAGTGCCCAGCTAAGGTGACTGGGGAGGCTGAACCACTGGTCCCTACAGGACACCTACTACACAAGGCCACTCTACCAATTCCAGGAGACATAGCAGCTCTACCTATTACATAGAAACAAACACAGGGAAGCAGCCAAAATGCAGAAACAAAGAAACATGTCACAAATGAAAGAACTGAAGAAATCTCCGGAAACAGAACTAAATGAAATGGAAGCAAATCAACCACTAGATACAGAGTTCAAAACAATGGTTATAATGATGTTCAAGGACCTTAATGAGAGCTTCAAGAGACTTAGTGAGAATTTCCAGGATCTTGGCGAGAATTTTAAAGACATGAAAAAGAACCAGTCAGAAATTAAGCATACACTAACTGAAATAAAGAATAATTTTCAGGGATTCAACAGTATAGTAGAGGATTCCAAGAACCAAATCAATGATTTGGAATGTGAGGAAGCAAAAAATCACCCAATAAATAAATAAATAACACCCAATCAGAAGAGCAAAAAGAAAAAAGAATCCAAAAATATGAAGATAGGGTAAGGAGCCTCTGGGACAACTTCCAGTGTACCAACCTGGTGAAAGAAATAGACTTACAAGTCTAGGAAGCACAGAGAGTCTCAAGCAAGAGGAAACCAAAGAGACCCACACCAAGACACATCATAATTAAAATGCTAAAGGATTAAAGACAAAGAGAGAATCCTAAAAGCAGCAAGAGAAAAACAGTTACCTACAAGGGAGTGCCCATACAACTGTCCGTTGATTTCTCAATAGAAACTTTGCAGGCCAGAAGGGAGTGGCAAGAAATATTTAAAGTGATGAATAGCAAGAACCTACAACCAAGATTACTCTACCCAGCAAAGCTATCATTTAGAATTGAAGGTCAGATAAAGAGCTCCCCAGACAAGAAAAGTAAAAGGAGTTCATCACCACCAAGCCAGTATTACAATGAAATGTTGAAGGGTATTCTTTTTAAAAATACATATTTTATTGATTTTTTACAGAGAGGAAGGGAGAGGGATAGAGAGTTAGAAACATCAATGAGAGAGAAACATCTATCAGCTGCCTCCTGCACACTCCCTACTGGGTATGTGCCCACAACCAAGGTACATGCCCTTGACCAGAATCGAACCTGGGACCCTTGAGTCTGCAGGCCGACGCTCTATCCAGTGAGCCAAACCAGTCAGGGCTGAAGAGTATTCTTTAGGAAGAGGAGGAGGAGGAGGAGGAGGAAGAAGAAGAATATGAACAATAAAATGGCAATAAATACATTCACAACTGAATCTAAAAATCAAAATAAACAAGGAACCTAATGAATAAAATAAACTGATGAACAAAACAGAACCAGAGGCATGGAAACATGGAACAGACTGTTGAATCTCAGAGGGAAGGGGGAGGATGGGGCAGGAAGAGATTAACCAAAGAACTTATATGCATATATGTATTACCTATGGGCACAGACAATAAGGTGGTGAAGGCCTGGGGTGGTGCAGGAACCAGATGGAGGGGGCCAATGAGGGGGGAAAGGGGGAACATCTTTAATACTCTCAACAATAAATACTAAAAAAAAAAAAAAAAAAGAATAGCCTTGCTGGGTAAAGTAGTCTTGGTTGTAGGTCTTGCTTTTCATCACACCTAACTGTCTTTCTCTTAATTGCTTTTAAACTTCTCTCGTTGTCTTCAACCTTTGCCATTTTAATTATGACGTGTCTTTGTGTGGGCCTTGTTGGGGTCATCTTGTTTGGGACTCTCTGTGCTTCCTGGACTTGTGTATCTTTTTCCTTCACCAGGTTAGGGAAGTTTTCAGCCATTATTTGTTCAAATAAATTCTCAATCCCTTATTCTCTCTATTCTCCTTCTGGTACCCTTGTGATGCAGTTATTGTTACACTTTATGGTGTCCCGGGGTCCTTTAAAGTATCCTCAATTCTTTTTTTTTTTTTTTTTTTTTTTTTTTGCTGCTGTAATTGGGTGATTACCCTCTTTGTTTAGGGGCTTTCTAAACATCTTGACAGGCAACATCTTCTCTAGAGGGATAGGAAAGTTTGCGGATTCTACTAGATCTTTTGGGCCCCAGGCCACAAGGTACAGTAATATCAGTGAGGCCAGGAATATATTTTCCTACTAATTTTACAATGACCAACTTGAGAACACTTAGATTGGCATCCGCAATGCAACCCTGAAGAGATTTGTACTTTTTCTCTCCAGTGCTTTTTGGTCTATAACAGGAATGCCCCTTACTCAGCAGCGAGTGACATGGCCATAGGTCAAGACATTGGGATCCATGGGAAACCCTTGTTTGTCATTCTCACTACTGATTGGAAACACACAACCCTTCCATTCTTCACCCAGAGCATCAGCAGCAACTTCTGTGGCCATACGCTTCTCATAAAAGGTATGAGGTTTGTGTTCATCATTCACTTCAATGAGTTTCTGGCAGCCAGTGAATGGGAAAGAGATCTTCAGCTTTATCCTGAAGCAGGCAACCACCATTTGCAACAGCATGGATGGAACTGGAGAGCACCATGCCAAGCGAAACAAGCCAGTCAGAGAAAGACAAATTTCACATAATCCCACTCATTCGCGGAACATAACGAACAACATAAACTGATGAACAAAAACAGATCCAGAGACAGAGAAGCATCGACCAGACCGCCAAACCTCAGAGGGAAGGCAGGGGAGGGCGGGGGTAATGGGAGAGATCCCTTCTGGTGTATTCTTCATTTCACATATTGTATTCTTCATTTCTGACTTGTTCTTTTCTTATGCCTTCTATGAGTTTTTTTTAAGCTTACTATCTCTTTGTTCGACTTCTGAGTTCATCCATTCTTCCCCAAAGTTCCTTGAGCATTCTTATAACCATTGTTTTGAGCTCTACATCTGGGTAATTGCTTTCCTCCATTTCATTTAGCTCTAGTTATGGGTTCTTTCATTTGGGGCATGTTTCTTTGTCTCCCCATTTGGGCTGTCTCTTTGTATTTGTTTCTATGTATTAGGTAGATCTGCTACTCAGTCTTGGTAGGGTGTCCTACTGTAGTAGGTGTCCTGTGGGACCCAGTGGCACAGTTTCCTTGATCACCTGCACTGGGTACTCCTGGAATGGCCCTTGTGTGGATTATGTGGGCCCTCCTGTTTTAATTGAGTCTTGATTACTGTTGGCCTGTTTGTGTGTATGGTCGACCCTTAGCTGTCTAACTGTGGGGGTCAACCCTCACCACAGTGTACTAGCTTCTGTGCAGGTGCTAATTACACAGAGTGGAATTCATCTCAGCAGAGTCTGGTACCTGCTGAGATCTCCCTTTGGATATGCTACTTGGGAAGGTAATTGGATCCTGCTCTGGTGTTGCTTGAAGCTGGTCACTGGGTGTGTTGGTTCTTGTACTGCTTGGGAGGGACTCGGGTGCAGGACAATGTCAGACGCTGCCTATGACTGCCCCCTGGGTAACCTGTTTAGAACTACAGTGATCCATAATTTGTGGCTGCCTCTGCTGGATCTGGTTGTGCATAGGAAGCATCAAGCTGCACACCAAGGTTGACTTACCAGCACCAGGCCTGAGGATAGGTCAGCAAAATTCCCTAGGAAGTCTGAGGTTCGCCTCTGCCTGCTTCTGCCTGCTAGCTGCTTGTTAGACTCAGTCACTAAAAGAGCCTCTGGCTGTACTCGAGTTGCATGAGGTAGGTTCTCAGTGAATCCTCAATTAGGAGTGAGTGCTGTTCACCAGATCTATACAGGTTCAAACTTGGTGCCAGTGCTGAGTTTAAGGCCACTCAGCAATGTTCCCAGGGTATTCAAAGTCTAGCTGCCACTCTCTTGGTGCTTGCACACCTTTGTGGTGGGGAGGAGTCTTGGGGAGTTGTCAGGGTGAGGCCAGCAGAGTTTATCAGGCCCAAACACACCAATATTTGGCCTTGTGCAGGGAAAGCTCTGCACTGTTTGGGCTTGCGAGGGAAAAATTCCCCCTGTCCTAGAGCCACACAACTAGGTCTGTCCCAGATACTGCCAGGAGCCCCATCTCAGCAGGGTGGGGCTCTTCAGCCTTGGGGAACTTGGGGGGATGGCCCTCACCCCAGTGCCACACAATTCAGTTTGTCCTAGATTCTGCCCAGATCTCAGCAGGGTGGAGCCACCAAGACTAAGGGTAGGGCCTCAGGAGCCTGGAGAGCGGGGCTAGTGGATCTCTGGTGAGGGGAAGGTACCAGTTATGTTCATGGGAAAGTGCGGAGGCATGGCCCCCACTTCAAAACCATACAACTCAGTAACTGATATCCCCTAATCTGCCCAGATTGGTACACCCTGGCCCAGGCAGCTTACTCCTCAGCAGGACACAAGCTCCACAGGACGGGTCAACAGGGAGACCAGAGGGTAGGGTTATTGCATTTTCCCAGGCTGATGCTGTATGCAGGGGCATGCTCCATCCAAGAAATATGGTGTCTGCGGTGCAGTAGTGTGACTCAGCCCAGGGCGTCCTGGCAATTGTCCCCTCAGCTCTCTCTCCAAAGCCATACACTCGCATGACTCTAGCCCGCTCCACTCTCCCTCCACCAGGGTGAGTGGCTGCAAAGGAGATTTTGTGTGTTGGCCCTTTAAGAGAGGTGCTTGTGTCTCACTGCACCCCTACACCTATTCTGCTTCAGTGAGGCTCATCCCTGAAGTCAGTTATACCCTGTGCTCCCCCCACCCTCACTCCACACACCTCCAGGTTGAACAGCAACAACCACACAACAAAGTTAGAGTATTTCCTTTTTTATTTCAAATCAGAGTTCTCCACTTCCTCCTCTTAGATGGGACAACAACTGTTAAGAACATCCTTTCTCTGCTCATTTTGCTTACCTCTCCACAGAGCACCCCGCCCCTGCCATTGCTCCTCAGTCTTTCCAAACTTCAAAAACAACTAAAAGGTGAAAGTGGTTTTGTAGCCTGTGCAACAAAATATTCATGTGTATGCAATTAATTATTAAAGAGACTTTGTTCTCCCTGTCAGAGAAGTTTAATATTTAGTTTGAGGCATAAAGAAGAAAAGAATTCCCATTCTCCAGCCATGAGCTTTTGTGTCAGTTTTCATTTAAGTTTGAGAAAAATGAAGGAACAGTTGGGCCATTTTTTGTTTTGTGAGCGTATCAGTGCTTTGCCTTTGGCCACAACTATGGCTCTCTTGCCATTTTCAAACTTGGGAGACTAGATGGCTATTGCAATTGCGGATCCTATGAGAATGTGAAACTGGATAATATATGAAATGCAAAGTAAAAAAAAATCACCCAAAGAAAGAAAATTTATAAACAATTCACACACTTCAATAGCAACACAAAAAAAAATGCAATTTAAAAATGGGCAGAGGATCTGAATAGTTGTTTTTCTAATACAGATATACAGATGGCCAACAAGTACATAAAACATGCTCAACATCACTAATCATCAGGGAAATGCAAATCAAAACCATAATGTGATATCACCTCACACCTGTTAGAATGGCTATTATAAAAAAGACAAAAAAAATAATACGTGTTGGTGAGGATGTGGAGAAAAGGGAATGCTTTCCCACTGTTGGTGGGAAAATAAATTGGTACAGCTACTATGCAAATCAAAACAGATGTTATTTTTTTTGTTTGTTTCAGCTGTCACTTTATTGTAAGATGATAGCATTAATTACAAATTTAAATTATAACTTGGTAGTCTTTAGTCAGGTACCAAATTGTATTAAAAGGAAACTGCTTATTCAAAAGTGATCATAGAACAACGCAAAATGCAGAGCAAGAAGGACAATAAACATCTCACTGGCCAATAGATTGTTTTAATTCTCTCACTAGATGAAACTCACGCTTTTCTTTTTTTTTTTTTCGCTTTTCATTTTTAAGTGGGGTAAACTGTAACACCAGCAGATGGCGATACAGAAAGCTTTTGTCACAGCCTAGTTTCCAGTCCATCACTCAAGTGTTTCTAGCTGTCTCAGTCGGGATAGATGCATTACATAACTGGCTGTGCTTGAGCCTTCTTTGCAAGCAGCTTTAGATCTGAAGTGCACTTGGCAATTGTCTCCTTTTCTTGCTGTGCAGAGATGCTCTGTACCACATGCTTCTCCACCCACTGCACCATGTGCTCTTGTTCCTTCCAACGCATCATATTCTGCACAGAGATATGATAGTCCAAGCGATTCTTGACCTCCTTGTATACTCTATGCAACCGTTCCCGGTAAGTAACCTCCAAGGCCATAGCAATGTTATTCCTCTGGACATCAAAAAGGTAATGGCGCTTTTGAACCAGTGCCTGTTGGGACTTCTCCAGATCAATTGCATCCTGGATGCCTTTGATGGTAGCCTGTTTCACTTCTTCTAGTTGGGCAATTTGTTGCTCATTGAGTTTATCAGCAAATTCCCCAATAGAGGCACCATATTTTTTTAATTGTTTTATTGCTTAAAGTATTACAAAGGGTATTACATATGTCTCCTTTTTTCCCCCGCCCTTGACAATCCCCTGGCCTCCCCTACCCCCCATTGTCTTATGTCCATTGGTTATGCTTATATGCATGCATATAAGTCCTTCGGTTGATCTCTTACACCCCCTTCTGCCCCCCTACTCTCCCCGGCCTTCCCGCTGCAGTTTGACAATCTGTTTGAGGCAGCTCTGCCTCTGTATCTATTTTTGTTCATAAGTTTATAATGGTCTTTATTATCCATGAATGAGTGAGATCATGTGGTATTTTTCCTTCATTGACTGGCTTATTTCACTTAGCATAATGCTCTCCAGTTCCATCCATGCCGTTGCAAATGGTAAGAGTTCCTTCTTTTTTACAGCAGCATAGTATTCCATTGTGTAGATGTACCACAGTTTTCTAATCCATTCATCTATTGATGGGCACTTAGGCTGTTTCCAGATCTTAGCTATGGTGAACTGTGCTGCCATGAACATATGGGTGCATATATCCTTTCTGACTGGTGTTTCTGGTTTCTTGGGATATAGTCCTAGAAGTGGGATCACAGGGTCAAATGGGAGTTCCATTCCCAGCTTTTTCAGGAAACTCCATACTGTCTTCCATAGTGGCTGCACCAGTCTGCATTCCCACCAGCAGTGCACGAGGGTTCCTTTTTCTCCACATCCTCTCCAGCACTTGTCGTTTGTTGATTTGTTGATGATGGCCATTCTGACAGGTGTGAGATGGTACCTCATTGTTGTTTTGATTTGCATCTCTCGGATGATTAGTGACTTTGAGCATGTTTTCATATGTCTCTTGGCTTTCTGAATGTCCTCTTTTGAAAGGAGTCTATTTAGATCCTTTGCCCATTTTTTGATTGGATTGTTTATCTTCCTTTTGTTAAGTTGTATGAGTTCCCTATAAATTTTGGAGATTAAGCCCTTATCAGATATGACATTGGCAAATATGTTTTCCCACGCAGTGGGCTTTCTTGTTGTTTTGTTGATGGTTTCTTTTGCTGTGCAGAAGCTTTTTATTTTGATGTAGTCCCATTTGTTCATTTTCTCTTTAGTTTCAAGTGCCCTAGGAGCTGTATCTGTGAAGAAATTGCTTCGGCATATGTCTGAGATTTTGTTGCCTTTGGATTCTTCTAGAATTTTTATGGTTTCCCGTCATACATTTAAGTCCTTTATCCATTTTGAGTTTATTTTTGTGTATGGTGGCACCATATTTTTTAATGACATAGACAAGCAACCCTATTGTTGATAGAGCAGAGATGGTGTCTGGAGTAACCACATATATTTCTTTGGATAGAAAATATAAGATAAGCCCAGTTCTGAGCACATAGGGTCCTGTTACACCGGTTTTAGGATAAAGAAACTGGAAGAATTCCTCAGGGATCAGTCCAAGACGAAGTTTTCCTCCATATTCAGGAAGAGGTGGTACAGGGGCAAGACTTGGCTGCCCAGTGTGAAAGATCCTTGTTGCTTGCACTACCCCGGGACTGAGGAGGGCGGCGTTTTTCAGGGAGGGGGCTGTTGCAGCGGCTGCAGAAAACACCACCCGAGACAGCATGGTCAGCGAGGGCAGGCTCGGCGGTCCTTCAAAACAGATGTTATTTTAAAAAAGAGAGTGTGCTTGTGTCTCTAGCAGACTCATCTCTCTCCCTGGCATACAGAAACCCCACTGATTTTCACAGCCAGATGTTATGTGGGTGCCTCTTCTCAGCTCTGGTATTCTGGATTGGGGAGCCCCAGTTGGGTTTGAGACCCCGCGCTTCTCAGGGGGAACCTTTGGAGCTAAGATATTCCTCCAGAATCTCAGCTGCCACCCATGGGAACAGGCCAGCCCTTTTTGTGTCTCTGTACTTCCTACCAGTCTCAATGTAATTTCTGTAAATCCTTGGTTGTAAGTTAGTCTTCAGTTGGTTATTCAGGTTGATTGCTCCATATTTTAGTTGTACTTCCAGTTTAGTCCAGGATGGAGATGAGTGTAGCTTCCCCATACTCCTCTGCCATCTTCCAGTCTTTCTGAGGTGAGATCTCATTGTGGTTTTAATTCGTATTTCTTTGAAGATTAGTGACATTGAGCATCTTTTCATATGTCTATTGGCCATCTGTATGTCCTCTTTGGGAAAGTGTCAATTCAGGCCCTCTGTCCTTGTTTTCATTGGGGTTTTTTTGTTTGTTTGTTTTGAGTAGTATGAATTCATTATATTATATCTAATTTTAGATATTAACCCCTTATCAGATGTATTATTGGTGATTATGTTCTCCCATTCAGTAAATTGCCTTTTCATTTTGTTGATGTTTTCCTTTGCTGTACAAAAACGTTTTAGTTGGATGTAGTCTCATTTGTTTATTTTTTCTTTTGTTTCGCTTGCCTGAAGAGATATATCAGAAAAAAATATTGCTAAGAGAACTATTAGAGATTTTACTGCCTGTGTTTTCTTCTGGGAGTTTTATGGTTTTGAATCTTACATTTATACCTTTAATACATTTTTATTTTATTCTTGTATATGGTGTAAGAATGTTCCTACAATAAATCTCTTAATATATATCTTCTACTGGTTCTGTTTCTTTTGTTGAACTCAAAGTATTTTCTTCATCTAGTATGGGAAATCCTTATTTCATTGACAAATGTATGAAGGCACTCCCCAAACCCCTTTTTCTGTACCTGAAGGGGGAAGATCAACTTCACTTGCCTCTGATTGGAAGGAAAACATTCTTCAGGTCCCAGGAAAGATTCCTTAGTGTCAGGAACAATGTGCTAATTGTCAAGTTAACCACACTATTATTGGTTGGCTGGATGATGCCAGACTGCTGTTAAATGCATTAAAAAAGAAAGCATAAATGAGCAAAGAAATGAGAGTGGATAAAGTATAAAATAAATGTATATGAATCCATACTGATATAATAGTGATTTATAGAATAAATAGATAAATAAATGGAAGAGGCAAATCTCTCATGCAGAAGAATTCAAAATATTTAATTTAGTACTCTGTCCTCAAGGAGGTGGAGAATTACTCTATTTCTTTTTTAATGTTATTTTTGTTTATTTATTATTTTATTTTTAAATATATTTATATTGATTTCAGAGAGGAAGGGAGAGGGAGCGAGAGATAAAAACATCAATGAGAGAGAATCATTGATTGACTACCTCCTGCATGCCCCCTTCTGGGGATCGAGCCCGCAACCCAGGCGTGTGCCCTTGACCAGAATCGAACCCAGGACCCTTCAGTCCACAGGCCGACGTTCCAACCACTGAGCTAGGGTTTCTTTTTTTTTTTTTTTTAAGTAAGAAAGAAGGGAGCTCACCCTGCCAGTGTGATTCAATGGTTGACCATCGACCCAGGAACCAAGAGGTTGCTGGTTCGATTCCCAGTTAGGGCATATGCCTGGATTGCAGGTTCAATCCCCAGTAGGGGAGCATGCAGGAGGCAGCCGATTGATGATGTTCCTCTCTCATTGATGTTTCTATCACTCTATCCCTCTCCCTACCTCTCTCTCTAAAAATCAATAAGAACATTTTTTTAAAAGAAGGGAGCTTATTTCATGATTTTTAGGAGTCCAGTAATGGACCCCAGGGACAAAATTTAGCCCATGGTAAGGTAAGCTCTAGAGGAGGCCCGGCCTGCCCTAGAACAGCCCTGGGGCTCAGAAAAGTTGCTGAGCTGGGAAGGTTTGTCACTGGACAGCAGGTTGAGCCAACTTAAGAATGTAAGAGAGTGAGTCCATGCCCCTTCAGCCATCCCCGAGTTGGGTGTGCACAGTAACTTCCTTCCAAAGACAGCAGTTTGGATGGGGGCGGGGGAGAATAACTTTATAGTGAAGAAATCTAACACTACCTCAGTCAGGTGATCAAAAGCAACATCAACAGTGAAAAGTCATGTTGATAATATATAGTATATCATAGCTAGGATGCAGTGAAAATGCCATTGTATTTTTGTGGTCTTCTACCCTAAAACCTATAACTCCAGTCTAATCATGAGAAAAACAGAAAAACCCCAATTGAGGGACATACAGAAAGCCTGACCAGCACTCCTCAGAACTATAAGGGTAATTAAAAACAAGGGAAATCTGAGAAACCATCGCAACCAAGAGGAGCCTAAGGAAAGATGATGACTAATTGTAATGTGGTGTCCTGGATGGGATTCTGGACCAGAAAAAAAGACATTAGGTAAAAACTAAAGAAGTATGAGTAAAGTATGGACTTTGGTTAATAATGATGCATCAATATTGGTTCACAAATGTAATTATAACAAATGTGTACCATACAATGTAAGATGTTAATAATAGGGAAACTGTTGGGTACATGGGAACTCTTTGTACTATCTGCTTAGTTTTTCTGTAAATATCAAACTGCTCTAAAAAGAAAGCTTATTTATTGACACAATAAAAAGATCAGTGGTTACCAGAGGTTCAGGGGATGCCAGGGGAGGTTGAATAGGTGAGGCACAGGTTTTTTTTTTAGGGCAATGAAACTCTACTGTATGATATTGTGGTGGTGGATACATGTCATTGTCAAGGCCCATAGAATGTGCAGCACAAAGACTGAACCCTGATGTAAACTATAAACTATTAGATTGTAACAGTGTTTTAATATTGGTTTATTAATTGTAACAAATGTACCACACCATTGTAAGATGTTCATAATTGAGAAAACTGCATGTGGAGGTAAAAGTGATTGGGGGTGGAGAGGGTGGGTTGGATATATAGAACTTTATGTAATATTCGATTATTCTGTAAATCTCAAATGGTACTTAAAAAAATAAACCTACTAAAATCAATGAGCAAAGGACTTGAATAGACATTTCTCCAAAGATGATACACAAATGGCCAACAAACACCCGAAAAGATGCTCACCATCACTAGTCAATAGGGAAATGCAAATCAAATCCACAATGAGATACAACTTTACATCCACTAGTATGGCTATATTATTTTTTAAAAAGGAAAATAAATGTTGGTGAGGATGTGGGGAAATTGGAACCCTTGTGCATTACTGGTGGGAATGTAAAATGGAGCGGCCATATGGAAGACAATTCGACAGTTCCACATATATTTTTTAAAAATTGAATTACTATAAGCTCCAGTCATTCCACTTCTAGGTATATACCCAAAAAGAAATGAAAACAGGTATTCAACCCAAAACTTGTACACAAATGTTCACAGCAACACTGTTCACAACAGCCAAAGAGTGGAAACAACCCAAATGTTCATCAATGGATGAATGAATAAATAAATTGTGTTATATGTATACAATGAAATTTTACTCAAACATGAAAAGGGATTAAGTACTGATACATGGTATAACATGGATAAACCTTGAAAACATGTTATGTGAAGAAAAAACTAAAGGTCACATATTGTATGATTTCTTTTTTATTAAATTTCCAAAATAAAACTCATTGACACAGAAAGCAGATTAGTGGTTGCTAGGGGCTGCGGGAGGGGAGGAATGGGAATTGAGTTCTTTTTTTGGGGGGGTGGGGGGAATTGAGTTCTTCATGTATATGTGGCTTCCCATTGGGATGATGAAAAGTTTTTGGAACCAGATAGAGGTGATGGTTACACAATATTGTGAATATACTACATGCCACTGAATTGTATATTTTAAAATAGTAATTTTCTGTTATGTGACTTTTACCTCAGTTTTATTTATTTATTTATTTATTTTAAATATGGAATGCTTCACGAATTTGTGTGTCATCCTTGCGCAGGAGCCATGCTAATCTTCTCTGTATCGTTCCAATTTTAGTGTATGTGCTGTCGAAGTGAGCACTACCTCAGTTTTAAAAAGAGGAATTTACAAAGTATGTAGAGGAAGGAACCACTAACTGCATCAGGAGAGGTCCAGAAGATGGCAGGATGGGAAGGCTTAAAGAAATTTTCATAGAAGTGATGTTTGAATTGAATTGAGCCAACCCAATTATGAAACATTTATTGTGTGCATACTAAATGCCATGCACTAAGGTAGGCATTGAGGAGATTTTATATATATATATATATATATATATATATATATATATATATATATATTCAGATTTCGTTTGCCCTCTCAGAGAGCACACAATCTAGGTAGGCAATTACAATGCTTGTGGTTAGTGCAGTGATAGATGTATGTACAAGGTATTATGGAAATAAGGAGCTACAGAGAAGAATCACCCATCACAGCCTGTGGGTGTTTGAAAAAAGTATGCAGGAAGTAGCCAAGTGAAGAGGGGGAAGGACAGTCATTTCAAATAGGAAGTGGCAAGTAATGAGGTTTAAAGCAAATGAATGACACAGCCAGACTTATGTTATAGATAAGTCCCTTTATTAACAGTGTGGCTAGGATTGGAAGGGGACAAGACTGGAGGCAGGGAGACTAGGAGGTGTTGTAGTAGTCCAAATGAAAAAATTATCAGTGCCTGAACCAGGAAAGTGGTCATTTGGGATAAAGTGGAAGGGCGAGAATCAAAAAATGCTTAGGCCCAGCCGGTGTTGGTCAGTGATTGTCAGCCCATGAACCAGGAGGTCATGGTTTGATTCCCCATCAGGGCACATGCCCGGGTTGCCAGCTCGATCCCCAGTGGGGGGCATGCAGGAGGCAGCCGGTCAATGATTCTCTCTCACCATTAATGTTTCTATCTCTCCCTCTCCCATACTCTCTGAAATCAATAAAAGTATATTTTTTAAAAATGCTTAGGAGCCTTGGCCTGTGTGACTCAGTTGATTGGGCATCATCCTGTGCACCAAAAGGTTGCCGGTTCAATTTTCTGCAGGATGCAGGGGATTGATGTTTCGCTCTTGCATCAATGTTTTTCTCTCTCTCTCTCCCTTTTTCTCTCTCTCTCTCTAAAAAAAAAAAAGAATAAATAAATATTTTTAAAAACAAAATATTTTTTAAAAAGAAATGCTTAAGAGAAAATTAATAGGACTGGAGAGTTGATTAGATGTTTATGATGAGGGAGAATCAAGGATGCCGAAACCGGTTTGGCTCAGTGGATAGAGCGTCAGCCTGCGGACTGAAGGGTCCCAGGTTCGATTCCGGTTAGGGGCGTGTGCCTTGGTTGCGGGCACATCCCCAGTGGGGAGTGTGCAGGAGGCAGCTGATGGATGTTTCTCTCTCATCGATGTTTCTAACTCTCTATCCCTCTCCCTTCTTCTCTGTGAAAAATCAATAAAATATATTAAAAAAAAAAAAGGATGACTCCAGGTTCTTGTCTTGTGTGATGGGGGTGTGTATTTGTCAGATATATTAATTGATAGCAATAGAGGCTGACTCTAGGTGACTGAGATGAAAAGGCATTTTTTCAAAGGATATTGAGGAGCTTCTACAACTGTTTTAGGATGGCTGGAGAACTAGGTTGGAGACAAAGCTTCCAGGAACAATGCCCCAAACCATTGAAGAAGTGGCCAGGTGATACAAATACTCCCATCCAGAGCAGAAGAAAAAACTATTACTGCTGCTGCTGCTGCTGCAAGAAGTGAACCTTGAAAACACTGGAAATTTCCTGATAGCAAAAAAATGGAACTTCACATAGAGCTGGTTTCCTCATTGTTGCTCAGCTTTGAGTCTGAGTCTCATGTAAGTTTCTGATTGAAAGAACCTAAGTACCTTGACTGTGTCCTGACTACAAGGGAGGCTGGGAAATAGTACTGACTTACACAAGGAAGGTAGAGCTCATAATGTGGAAATTCTTCCATGTAGAGAAAGGCTGTTCAAATAATGACAGCCCCAAGTATGACACAGATGGTGCTATCAACTAATGTAGAGAATACAACAGTTTGGAGGTGGTGATGAAGAGTTCCATTTGAACACGTGGAGTTTGAGGCATTTGTAGAATATTCAGGTAGTGGGATGTTTGAAATTTTTAGCAGACAAGTAGCATTTAAAACAATAAGAGTGGGTGGAGTGGTCCAGGGAGAGCATGTAGAGTGAGATGAGAAGACAAAAGAGAGAAGCCTGGCATGGTAAATAAAACTTCCCTGGATTTCTCAGTGGCCTGTAAAAAGCCCTAGCCAACTGAGACACAAGAATGTGTGCAATATAAAAACAGAGAATGTTTGCTTTCACTTCCCCTAGATCCGTGGTCGGCAAATGGCGGCTCGCGAGCCACATGCGGCTCTTTGGCCCCTTGAGTGTGGCTCTTCCACAAAATACCACAAAATACCACGTGCAGGCGCGCACGTACAGTGCGATTGAAACTTCGTGGCCCATGCGCAGAAATCAGTATTTTGTGAAAGAGCCGCATGTAGCTCGCGAGCCACAGTTTGCCGAGCCGCAGTTTGTCGACCACTGCTAGATGCATTTCACTTTTCACATACCAGTGAGGATGCTGTCTTTAGCCATTTGTCTGGTTAACTGCTCTGATCCAAAGGGATAATAAAACATCTTCCCAAGAGATCCAAATGGAGCCAGGAAAACTGCAGCACTATATCTCTAGCTTAAAAAAGGGATGAAGCTCAGACCTTGGAAACATCTCTCTGGGCTGTAAAAGCTGGAGACACAGCTTATCTGGCCATTAGAAAGACATGTTAACATTGCAAAGGCTAGTATAGGAGCCAATATCCTTTTCATTCTGTCTCCAAGGAGCAAAGGGATTTCTCCTTTCGGAAGGGAGCAGGTTGGCTGTCTCTCTCCCATATACAAAAGGAGAAAATCCATTGCTTTCTACCCTCTTCTATGGGTTGGAACCTGCCACTCACATAGAAAGTTTCCATCAGTTTTCATCCTGTCACCTGTAGGTCTGGGTCTGGGGGGCCAATGCGGCAGTGTTACTCTGTTGATCTGGTCGAGAGTATTAATAAAGAAAAACCTCCTGTCTCTGATCCAGGTGCCTTGTGTTTCTTTAGTATTCATATAAATAAAGTACATAACTGTGTAAGTGAGGTTACGTCTCAGAACCTTCACAGTTCTTGACAAAACATTGGGGAACATTAAACTTTAAGTGCTGAAAGGGAGAAGAGATTTAAAAAGAGAGAACAGCCCAGGTGGTGTGGCTAAGTTGTTGAGCATCAACTGATGCACCAAGAGGTCCCCAGTTAGATTCCCAGTCAGGGCACATGCCGGGGTTGCAGGCTTGATCCCCAGTCAGGGATGTGCAGGAGGTAGCCCATCAATGTTTCTCATTGATGTTTCTATCTCTCTCTTTTCCTCTCTCTATAAAATCAATAAAAACATATTTAAAATAGATAATTCTCTCTCATCATTGATGCTTCTATCTCTCCCTCTCTCTTTAAAAATCTATAAAAACATTTTTTTAAAAGAAAGAGAACAAACAGGAATGGCCAGAGAAGTACAGAATAACCAGGAAACTGAATTAATTCAATGTGATGGAAACCTAGGAACAAGAACATTTTAAGGGAGAGGTAATTATCAGCAGTGTCAAATCCATAGAGAACTCAGTAGCATCAAAACTGAAACGTGGCTATTGGCTTTGGTGGTTTGGAGGTCAATGGTGACTTTTGCCAAAAGAAATTTCAACGGAAACTTTTTTCAGTAGGTTGAGGCATGAATGAATTTGAGGAAGTAGAGACAGCGAATGTAGACTACTACTATTTGGAGAAGCTTAAGCTGAGAAGGTAAGGAGAGAAATTGGCATCTGATGGAGACTTAGAATCAAGGGAGAGTTCTGTTTTGTTTTTTTAATGGGAGACACCCAGGCATGTGTAAAGCTGAGGAAAAAGATGATTGAATTCAGAGAGAAAAGGGATAATTGATGGAGAGCGGGGTTCTGAAAAAGATAGAAAAAGATGGCACTTACAGTACAGGTGGATGATGGACGTTGAACAGGCAGATTGAATGGACATAAGGATGTGTGTGAATGTAATGTGAAGAGAATCGGCTGAGACTGAAGACCATGGATTTATAGGGACACTAATTTTTATGGTTTTGTGGATTTTCTCTAGCAGGTACAAACACCAAGGTGGAGGATAGATGGGTGGTTTGTAGTACTGATCCAAGGTGAAACATTCGTGTGGCTCATTTGGCAGACAGGAATGAAAAAGGCATTAAGGGTACTGGTGAGAGAGAAGTTCAGGTGATCAAGCATGGCATTAAGAAAAGTTGGGAAGGTAAGTGAAAAGAGGTCAGGAGGGGCTGACAGACTAGGAGAAAATTGAGGTCTCAGAGAACTAAAGAGGTCTCTATGAAGTAAAGAGAAAAAAAGTATCAAGTGGGTGAGGGCCTGAAGGATCCAGTAGGAGAAGAAGTTGCAGTCAAAATGGAATAGTGGAGGAATAAATGGTAGAGGTGAGCAATTCTGGGCCACAATAAAATTCAAGATGTGGTGTTTTAGGTGTGGGTGGCTGAAGTGGAATGGAGAAGGTAATTGAGAGTCAAGGAATGGAGAAGTTATTATGTCATCTCCATGGACAATGAGATCCCCTATTATGAGCACCAGGAATTAGGGTGGAGAGGGAGATTGTGGGTAAGGTGCCAGTATGTTTACTTAAGAAGGGGAGAGTGAAGGATATATAAGAATTTTCTAAGCAGACTGATGGAGGGGATGACCATTCTAGACAGAGAGAAAAGATTGGGAAAAGGCATGGTTGGACGGGTGAAATAGCCGGATCTCTCCAGAGAACTGAAACCAGTATGAGTGTCAGTACAGGGATGAGGCTGCATTAGCAGGTGGAGCTGACATATGATGCACAGCCACTAAGGACTTTTATAGAATTGACTTAATTCTGATTTGCATTTTAGGTTTTCTAAGGTGAAGTGTGGAAAATTAGTCAGAAAGGGCTAGAGACCAGTTAGAGGGCTGTTGCAATTGCCTAGGCCAGTACCAGAGGAGTGACACTGACTATGGAGGTAGAGGGTGAATTCCAATGCTATTTTAATTTAAAGGGCTAGTATGGTATATGAAAGTTGAACTCAACATGGTAAAACTGACAGGCCCAGTTAGCAATCTCCCTCCTTTTTAAGGGTTACTTCACCATATGTGATAGGCAACTCTAACATAGCACCCAAGATTCCTGCCTCCCACCCCATGAACACACACCTTCTCCAAGTTAGTATAAAACTAATCTAGACACTGCTGTGAGGGACTGTGCAGGTGTAATTAAAACCCCAAATCAATTAACTTTAAGAAATAGAGATTATCCTAAGTGCACTGACCCAATCAGGCAAGCTTTAAAAGGGATTGGGCTCTTCATTTAGAAAAGAACAAATGCTGTATGATTCAACTTATAGGAGAGATCTAAAATAGTCAAACTCATAGAAACAGAAAGTGAAATGCTGGTTACCAAGGGCTGGGGGACGGAGAAATGGGGAGCTGTTGTGTAATGAATATAGAGTTTCAGTTTTGCAAGATGAACAGTTCTGGAAATTTGTTGCACAACAATGTGAATGTACTTAACACTACTAAAAATAGTTAAGATGGTGGTGAATTTTGTGTTATGTGTGTTTTTTTATCACGATTTTTACAAAAGTGGGAGGGACTGGGCCCTTTCCGGTGAGATTCAAAGTCTGAGAGGAGTATGACATGAGGAAGGTTCTCCATTGCTGACTCTGAAGATGGAGGGGGCCACGTGCCTCTAAGAACTGAGAGTGGGCTCCAACTGACTACCATGAAGGATATGGGAACCTCAGTCCTTCGACCTCAAGAAAGTAAATCCTGCCACAACCACATGAGTTTGGAAGAGGTCCCTAAGCCTCAGATGAGTTTATGGTCTAGCTGACACCTTAATTTTAGCCTGTGAGACCTTGAGCAAAGAACCCAGTTAACCTGGATTCCTAATCCATGGAAACTGAGAAAATAAAAGTGTGTGTTTTGTGCGCACATGTGTGTGTTTGTGTGTGTGTCTGTTTTAATGAAACTTTTACTTATACACTGTATCTAGAAGCAGATACATAAATTATTATACAATCTATTTCCAGAAATGTACAAAAAGTTACTATTATTTGTTTATAAATCAAATGACATATTACAATCAATGGACTTGGGATGATTCATTCTGTGGGTTCTCAGTACAAATGGTACACATCTGACTTGAAACATACAGGAAAAGTATAAACTACAGTAGCCTGAATTGCAAGGGTTAATTTCATGACACTTCCACATGACTATAAAACTTCCATAACCCAACATGTACACTTACTAAAAATTCTATAAGAATTTTTCATCATCTGTAGATGTAGAGTTTGTAACACTTTTCAGAAACAGCAACTGTACATTTTGCCATGTCATGATTAATAAAAAAGGTGTTTACAAAAAAACCCTCTTTACAGGATTAAAAAGAAACTAAATTTGTGATTACTAGTGTCCCAACACTTTATTTGAGAAATATTAAGTTATTTATGAAACTGGCAATTGTTCCTATTAGACTATTTAACAAAACTATCTATAGAATCCAAAAATATAAATAAAATATACTCAGATCAAACTAGAGGATGAAGTTTTATTTCTCTTTTTTCCCCTTCCATTTTCAACCAGACTGTTTGAGTATCACATAAAATTAACCTTTCACATTATGTTTGCTACTCACAGCAAATGTCTATCTTTCTGTACAAAAACAGAACATATTGCAATACCCCTTTCTTTCTGTTTACAAATTTAATTAATATATTTTTTGTTGATTTCAGAGAGAGAGAAACATCAATTTGTTGTTCCACTTATTTATATTCATTGGTTGCTTCTTTTTTTTCATTTTTTAAAAAAAACTTTATTGTTGAGATTATTACAGATATCCCTCTCCCCCCCCCCCCCATAGCTCCCCTCTACCCAGTTCCCACTCCACCCCAGGCCCTCACCACCCTACTGTCTGTGTCCATAGGTAATGCATACATGCATACAAGATCTTTGTCTAATCTCTTCCCACACCCCCCCCCACACCCTTCCCTCTGAGAATCATCAGTCTGTCCCATTTCCATGCCCCTGATTCTATTCCATCACCAGTTTATTCTGTTCATCAGATTTTTTTATTCATTTTATTTTTAGATTCACTTGTTGATATGTATTTGTTGTCACTTTGTTGTTAATAATTTTTTATCTTTACCTTTTTCTTCTCCTTCCTCTTCTTAAAGAATACCCTTCAGCATTTCATATAATACTGGTTTGGTGGTGATGAACTCCTTTAGCTTTTTCTTGTCTGTGAAGCCCTTTATCTGACCTTCAATTCTAAATGATAGCTTTGCTGGGTAGAGTAATCTTGGTTGTAGGTTCTTGCTATTCATCACTTTCAATATTTCTTGCCACTCCCTTCTGGCCTGCATAGTTTCTGTTGAGAAATCAGCTGACAGATGTATGGGCACTCTCTTGTAGGTAACTAACTGTTTTTCTCTTGCTGCTTTTAAGATTCACTCTTTGTCTTTTGCCCTTGGCGTTGTAATTATGATGTGTCTTGGTGTAGTCCTCTTTGGATTCCTCTTGTTTGGGGTTCTCTGTGCTTTCTGGACTTGTAAGTCTATTTCTTTCACCAGGGAGAGGAAGTTTTCTGTCATTATTTCTTCAAATAGGTTTTCAGTATCTTGCTCTCTTTCTTCTTCTGGCACCCCCATAATTCAGATGTTGGTACACTTGAAGTTGTCCCACAGACTCCTTACACTATCTTCATATTTTTAGATTCTTTTTTCTTTTTGCTCTTCTGGTTGGATGTGTTTTGCTTCCTTATATTTCAAATCATTGACTTGATTTTCAGGATCCTCTAGTCTACTGTTGAATCCCTGTATATTATTCTTTATTTCAGTCAGTGTATGCTTAATTTCTGACTGGTCCTTTTCCATTTTTTTGGCATTCTCACTAAGATCCTTGAAGGTCTCATTAAGTTCCTTGGAGGTTTCCAGAAGATTCTTGAGTAACCTTATAACTGTAGTTTTGAACTCTATAGCAGTAGTTTGCTTTCTTCCATTTCTTTCATTTGTGACATGTTTTTTGTCTCAGCATTTTGGCTGCTTCCCTGTGTTTGTTTCTATGTATTGGGTAGCTGCTAAGTCTCCTTGAGTTGATAGAGTAGCCTTGTGTGGTAGGTGTCCTATAAGGCCCAGTGGCTCAGCCTCCCCAATCACCTGAGGTGGACACTCTTGGTGCACCCCTTTGTGGGCTGTGTGCACAGTTTTGCTGTAGTTGAGCCTTGATTGCTGTTGGTGTCACTGGGAGGAATTGACCTACAGGCCAACTGGTTATGGGGACCAGCTGCGACTACAGTGGGAGAGCTGCTGTGCAGGAGACACCCTTATGGGGCAGGACTTGCTTCAGTGGGGCTTTGGTGCTCACTGAGTCTGCCCCTTGAGTGTGTCGCTTATGGATGTGTAGAGTTGTAATCTGGATGGTCTCACACTGACCACTGGGTACAATGACTCTTGGGTCTCCAGGGAGGTGCAAAGTCAGCCGCTGCCTGAGGCCACCCAACAGGAGCTACAGAGAGATCTGCAGATTCCTCCTCTTTGTATTGGGTTTGGAAGTGTCCATGCAAGGCCCAGCTGTGAAGCAAGGCAGGCTGGTGCTGGTGCTGGCCTTGGGCCTTTTATTGATAGCTTTGGGGCTCCCTGACCCAGCTGCAGCTTGTTTGACAGGTTTTAGGCTGAGAAAGGACAGACCATTCATATGCAAAAGCCCCTGTGCATGGCTTGGGTGCAGTTGTAAATTTGGGGGGGGGGGTCTCACGGAATCACCAGGGTGGAGCAAACAGAAATGGCTGCCAGTCATCCCTGCACCAGGGAGGTCCCAGCATGGGAACAATGACCGCTGTAAGCACCTCCATCTGGAAGAAAGCTGCCCCTGAGTTCCTGCCCTGATGCCAGACAGTCCAGTTTCTCCCCATATGTGTCTGGGCCCCCATATCCTCGCCCAGCACTGGAGCTCAGGGGAAGTGGGAGCTTGTAAATTCAGTTTGTGCTGCTGGCCTTTTAGGAAGAGCAGCTGAGTCTCCAGCAACTTGTGTGCTACTCAGCCCCAATCTGCACTGGTTTTTACAGTCCGTATTTCTTACAGCCCGTAAGGACTTCTTTCCCCAGGTCTGGAACCTGGGGCTGGGGGTTTGGTGTGGGGCTGGGACCCCTTGCTCCTCCAGGCTGCCTCTGCAGAGGCGATCTCCCTCCTGATTAAAAAAGCAGCACACCTGGGTGCTGGACCAGCCTGTTCTGCGCCTCTGCACCTCCTACCAGTCTCAATGCGCTTTCTTCTTTACCTCTCTAGTTGTAGTACTTCCACTCAGCCAGCTTTCCCGCAGTTCTGGATGATAGTTGTTCTGTATTTTAGTTGTAATTTTGATGTGGTTGTGGGAGGCAGCGAGTACAGTCATTTACCTATGCTGCCATCTTGGTTCCATCTCTCATTGGTTGCTTCTTATATGTGCCCTGAACAGGGATCAAAACCACAAACTTGGTGTATCAGGATGAACCTCTAACCAACTGAGCTACCTGGCCAGGACTTTAATTAATTTCTTTTTTTAAATATTTTTATTGATTTTTTACAGAGAGGAAGGGAGAGGGATAGAGAGTTAGAAACATCGACCAGCTGCCTCCTGCACACTCCCCACTGGGGATGTGCCCACAACTAAGGTACATGCCCTTGACCGGAATCGAACTTGGGACCCTTGAGTCCACAGGCTGACGCTCTATCCATTGAGCCAAACCGGTTAGGGCTTTAATTAATTTCTTGACAAATGCTTTTATTTGTATCGATATACTATCAGAACATAACAATTTCAGATTGCATTATATTTCTTTAAAATATTGTATATTATGAATATACCAAGGCACATAAAAAATTGGCTTTCCATCTGTAGCTGGTTTGGCTCAGTGATTAGAGCGTTGGCCCCAGATTGAAGGGTCATGGGTTGATTCTGGTCAAGGGCATCTACCTTGGTTGCAGTGTGGGAGACAACCGATCAGTGTGTCTCACATTGATGTTTCTCTCTCTGTCTCTCCCCCTCCCTTCCACTCTCTAAAAATCAATGGGAAAAATATCCTCGGGTGAGGACTAACAACAACAACAACAAAAATGGCTTTCTGAATAGAACAATATAACATCTACCCTCCAAAACAACACAAAATTAAAAATTTTTTAAAAAAATATTTAGATGAAATTCAGAATAATCTGAACTTGACACAAAATAGCTAGATCTTATACACATGATAGCACCTGAAGAAAACATGGGGAACAAGCTAATTACACATGATAAAATGAGGTTCAGGACAGTCCAAAAACCTCTGTGTACCATTTTTTTTTTCACAAATAGTACATGTAAATGCTTCTAGAAACATGGAGAAGTCATTTCAACAATTATCATCAATATACAGCGGCCCTTTGACTATACCTCCCATCTACCATAGATGCACAAGAACTTTTAATTCACCCTAGATACATTTTTAAAAAAATATATATATATATTATTGATTTCAGAGAGGAAGGGAGAGGGAAAGAGAGATAGAAACATCAGTGATGAGAGAGAATCATTGATAAGCTGTCTTCTACACACCCCATACTTGGGATCGAGCCAGCAACTTGGGCATGTGCCGTGACCTCCTGGTTCATAGGTTGATACTCAACCACTGAACCACGCCAACCAGGCCCTAGATACATTTTAAATAGTTTTATAATAAAGAGCTTTGCAAAGAGTAGTTTAAATGTCTTACATTAATTTTTTATCCTCACCCTAGGATATGTTTATTGATTTGAGAGAGAAAGAGAGAGAAAGAGAGAGAGAGAAACACCCATCGGTTACAGCCCATATGAGCACTGACCAGGGATCGAACCTGAAACCTAGGTATGTGCCCTGACCAGGAATGCAACCTGAAACCTTTTGGTGTATGGGACGATGCTCTAACTAACTGAGCAACCTGGCCAGGGTTAAATGTCTTACATTAATTTAATAATAAGTTTATAACACTGTCATAATTCTTAATCCAAATAGCTTATAGTAAACACTTAAATTATATTATTACAATATTCTTCATATGCCATCTTATCAGGTGAAACATTAGAAAGTGAAAGAGGAATTTCCACAACGAAGTACAATCAATGTACCATCAAAATTAAGTGCCTGTTCCCCTATAAGTCAAAATACATCATACCATAATATTATGGCTTTGTACCTTTTCTTGGTAATATTTCAATTCTGGCCTTAAAAAAAAACAAAGAGAAAAAAATGGGAATAGAGATATATTTGAATGACAAAGCCAATAACTTTGCTTAAGACTTTTACCCTTGTGTTTAAATGAGGGTAGAGAAAACTAAGTGACAAAGAAAGAAACATCTCAAATTACATGTTTCATTTTAGATAGAAACAGTTTCCTGTAAAGCTGTGTAACTGGAAACATTTTCTGGACAGGGGAATCTTGAAACAACATCACAGCATTGTGCAATTAAAATAACTCTACTTTTCAAAATAACTAGAAAAACGTTAGGAATAACCACCCCCCATGACTACTACTGAATTAGAGGTAAAATGATTAATGATTCCAAATTACTCAAGACTTTTCTAAATTCAAAATAGGCAATAAAATATATTAAAAATAATAAAGAAACAAACAAGTTTTTTTTAAATGGCAGTATATAAAGAGGCAAGAAGACTTCAATATATTTGATATGGTCTTCATATTTTTTCTTTCTTTTTTTTTAGATTTTCTTTTTTTTTAATGTTTTATTGCGTAAAGTATTACAAAGAGTATTACATATGTCTCCTTTTTTTCCCGCCCTTAACAATCCCTCGGCCTCCCCTACCCCCCAGTGTCTTATGTCCATTGGTTATGCTTATATGCATGCATACAAGTCCTTCGGTTGACCTCTTACCCGCCCCCCTCCCGCCCCTCAACCCTCCCTGGCTTTCCCACTGTAGTTTGACAATCAGTTTGAGGCAGCTCTGCCTCTGTATCTATTTTTGTTCATAAGTTTATAATGGTCTTTATTATCCATGAGTGAGTGAGATCATGTGGTGTTTTTCCTTCATTGATTGGCTTATTTCACTTAACATAATGCTCTCCAGTTCCATCCATGCCGTTGCAAATGGTAAGAGTACCTTCTTTTTTACAGCAGCATAGTATTCCATCGTGTAGATGTACCACAGTTTTCTAATCCATTCATCTACTGATGGGCACTTAGGCTGTTTCCAGATCTTAGCTATGGTGAATTGTGCTGCTATGAATATATGGGTGCATATATCCTTTCTGATTGGTGTTTCTAGTTTCTTGGGATATATTCCTAGAAGTGAGATCACAGGGTCAAATGGGAGTTCCATTTTTAGTTTTTTGAGGAAACTCCATACTGTCTTCCACAGTGGCTGCACCAGTCTGCATTCCCACCAGCAGTGCACGAGTGTTCCTTTTTCTCCGCATCCTCTCCAGCACTTGTCGTTTGTGGATTTGTTGATGATAGCCATTCTGACAGGTGTGAGATGGTACCTCATTGTTGTTTTGATTTGCATCTCTCAGATGATCAGTGACTTTGAGCAAGTTTTCATATGTCTCTTGGCTTTCTGAATGTCCTCTTTTGAAAGGTGTCTATTTAGGTCCTTTGCCCATTTTTTGATTGGATTGTTTATCTTCCTTTTGTTAAGTTGTATGAGTTCCCTATAAATTTTGTAGATTAGGCCCTTATCAGATATAACATTGGAAAATATGTTCTCCCATGTAGTGGGCTTTCTTGTTGTTTTGTTGATGGTTTCTTTTGCTGTGCAGAAACTTTTTATTTTGATGTAGTCCCATTTGTTTATTTTCTCTTTAGTTTCCAATGCCCTAGGAGCTGTATCAGTGAAGAAATTGCTTCGGCATATGTCTGAGATTTTGTTGCCTTTGGATTCCTCTAGTATTTTTATGGTTTCCCGTCGTACATTTAAGTTCTTTATCCATTTTGAGTTTATTTTTGTGTATGGTGTAAGTTGGTGGTCTAGTTTCATTTTCTTGCATGTATCTGTCCAATTTTCCCAACACCATTTATTGAAGAGACTATCTTGACTCCATTGTATGTTCTTGCCTCCTTTGTCAAATATTAATTGAGCATATTGGTTCGGGCCGATTTCTGGGCTCTCTATTCTATTCCATCGATCTATATGTCTGTTCTTGTGCCAAATACCAGGCAGTTTTGAGAACAGTGGCTTTGTAATACAGCTTGATATCTGGTATTGAGATCCCACCTACTTTGTTCTTTCTCAGGATCACTGCAGTGATTCGGGGTCTTTTTTTATGCCACATGAACTTTTGGAGAGTTCGTTCTAGGCCGTGAAATATGCCGTTGGTATTTCAATGGGAAGTGCGTTGAATTTATAGATTGCTTTGGGTAGTATGGACATTTTAATGATGTTGATTCTACCAATCCAAGAACATGGTATGTTCTTCCATCTGTTTATGTCTTCCTCTATCTCTTTTTTCAATGTCCTGTAGTTTTCTGAGTAGAGGTTTTTTACCTCCTTAGTTCAGTTTATTCCTAGGTAGCTTAATTTTTTTGGTGCGATGGTAAATGGGATTGTTTTTTTAGTCTCTCTTTCTGTAAGTTCACTATTGGTGTATAGAAATGCCATAGATTTCTGGGCGTTAATTTTGTATCCTGCTACATTGCCGAATTCATTTATTAAGTCTAATAGTTTTTTGATGGAGTCTTTAGGGTTTTTTATGTATAATATCATGTCATCGGCAAATAAGGACAGTTTTACTTCTTCTTTTCCAATTTGGATGCCTTTTATTTCTTCTTCTTGTCTAATTGCAATGGCTAATACTTCCAGTACTATATGGAACAGGAGTGGTGAGAGTGGGCATCCCTGTCTTGTTCCTGTTCTTAGGGGAAATGGTGTTAGTTTTTGTCCATTGAGTATGATGTTGGCTGTGGATTTGTCATATATAGCTTTTATTATGTTGAGGTATGCCCCTTCTATTCCCACCTTGTTGAGAGTTTTTATCAAAAATGGGTGTTGGATTTTGTCAAATGCTTTTTCTGCATCAATTGATATGACAATGTGGTTTTTTTCTTTCAATTTGTTTATGTGATGTATCGCGTTTATTGATATGCGGATATTGTACCATCCTTGCATCCCTGGGATAAATCCTACTTGGTCATGGTGTATGATCTTTCTGATGAACTGCTGGATCCGATTTGCTAAGATTTTGTTGAGGATTTTGGCATCTATGTTCATGAGGGATATTGGCCTGTAATTCTCTTTCATTGTGTTGTCTTTACCTGGTTTTGGTATTAGAGTGATGCTGGCTTCATAGAATGAGCTTGGAAGTGTTCTTTCCTCTTGAATTTTTCAGAATAGTCTGAGGAGGATAGGTTTTAGTTCTTCCTTGAATGTTTGGTAAAACTCCCTTCTGAAGCTGTCTGGTCCTGGGCTTTTGTTTGCTGGAAGCTTTTTGATGACTGCTTCAATTTCTTCCATAGTTATTGGCCTATTGAGATTTTTAGATTCTTCCTGATTGAGTTTTGGAATGTTGTATTTTTCTAGGAATATGTCCATTTCCTCCAGGTTGTCTAATTTGTTGGAGTAGAGTTGTCCATAGTATTGTTTAACAATCATTTGTATTTCTGTGGGGTCTGTTGTTATTTCGCCTCTATCATTTCTGATTTTGTTTATTTGGGTCCTCTCTCTTTGCTTCTTGGTGAGCCTGGCTAGAGGTTCATCAATCTTGTTTATCCTTTCAAAGAACCAGCTCTTGGTTTCATTGATTTTCTGTATTGTTTTTTTGGTCTCTATGTCATTTATTTCTGCTCTAATCTTTATTATCTCCTTCCTTCTGCTCACTCTGGGCTTTTCTTGTTGCTCTCTTTCTAATACTTTGAGTTGTAGATTTAGATGATTTACTATCATTTTTTCTTGTTTTTTGAGATGGGCCTGTAGAGCTATAAACTTTCCTCTCAGGATTGCTTTTATTGTGTCCCATAGGTTTTGTATTGTTGTGTTTTCATTGTCATTAGTTTCCAGGATGTTTTTAATTTCTTCTTTGATCTCATTGGTGACCCAATCAATATTTAATAACATGCTATTCAGCTTCCAAGTGTTTATGTATTTTGGATTGTTTTTATTGTAGTTTATTTCTAATATTATGCCATCATGGTCTGAGAAGATGCTTGGTATGATTTCAATCTTCTTGAATTTGGGGATACTTTGTTTGTGACCCAATATGTGGTCTATTTTTGAATATGTTCCATGAGCCCTTGAGAAGAATGTATATTCCATGGCTTTGAGGTGAAGTGTTCTGAAGATGTCAGTTAAGTCCATCTGATCTAGTGAGTCATTTAGGATTGCTGTTTCTTTGCTGATTGTTTGTCTAGAGGATTTATCCAGTGATGTCAGTGGTGTATTAAAGTCCCCTACTATGATTGTATTGTTGTCGATCTCTCCTTTGATATCTCCCAGGAGTTTTTTTTAATGTATTTGGGTGCTCCTGCATTGGGTGCATATATATTTATCAGGGTTATATCTTCTTGTTGTATTGATCCCTTTAGTATTATGAAGTGGCCTTCCTTATCTCTTGTTATGGCCTTCACTTTGAGGTCTATTTTGTCGGATATAAGTATTGCTACCCCAGCTTTTTTTTTTCATTTCCAATTGCCTGAAAGATATTTTTCCATCCCTTCACTTTCAGTCTGTGTGAGTCCCTTCTTCTGAGGTGGGTCTCTTGTAGACAGCAAATGTATGGGTCATGTTTTTTTATCCATTCAGCCACTCGATGTCTTTTGGTTGGAGCATTTAGTCCGTTTATGTTTAAAGTTATTATTGAAAGGTACTTGTTTGTAGCCATTTCTTTTTTTGTGTGTCTGTTTTCTTTCTGAGCTTTTTATTTCTTTTTTTTACACCAGTCCCTTGTAGCATTTCCTTCATTGCTGGCTTGGTGGTGATAAACTCCCTTAGCCTTTTTTTGTCTGTGAAGCTTCTTATTTCCCCTTCAATTTTGAATGATAGCCTTGCTGGATGGAGTATTCTTGGATTAAGTCCTTTGCTTTGCATCACTTTGTAAATTTCTGTCCATTCTTTTCTGGCCTGATGTGTTTCTGTTGAGAAATCATTTGATAATCTAATGGGAGATCCCTTGAATATAACTTTTCGTCTCTCTCTTGCACCCTCTTTGTCCTGAACATTTGCCATGGTAATTATGATGTGTCTTGGTGTGGGTCTTTTCGGGTTCACCTTGTTTGGGACTCTCTGTGCTTGTGTGATTTTTTTCTTCCCCACCTCTGGGAAGTTTTCTGATATTATTTCTTCAAATAGGTTTTCTCACCCTTGTTCCTCTTTCTGTTGTTCTGGCACCCCTATTATTCGTATGTTGTTTCGTTTCATGTTGTCCCATAGCTCCCTTAGGCTCTCCTCCTGTCTTTTAATTTTTTTCTCCAATTGCTGTTCAGTTTGGGTGTGTTTTGTTTCCCTGTCTTCTAATTCGCTAATTTCGTCCTCCGCTTCTCCTAGTCTACTGTTGAAACTTTCAATGGTGTTTTTTATTGCAGCTATATCACTCTTCATTTCTTCTTGGTTCTTACATAATTTATTGATTTTTTTCATCTGTTTCTTCTTGCTTCTTGCATAAGTTGTTGATTTTTTCCTCCATCCAGTTTATACACTCTAGGACTCTTAATCTGAATTCTTTTTCTGTCATGTTGCATGCCTCTGTATCACTTAGCTGCTTTTCTGGCGAGTCCTCCTTTTCTTTCCTTTGGGGGTTTCTTTGTCTACCCATGTTTGATTGTACTGCCATATCTAGATGTTGAGTCGTTCAGTGGCTGCTCCTTGGGTGGCAGTGGCTCCTCGGGCTGCGGTTGCTCCTCGGGCGGTTGTGGTAGCAGCTGCTCCTCAGTTGGCAGCAGCTCCTCTGGTGGGTGCTGTTCACAGTTGTGGTGGCTCCTCTGGCTGGTGGGGGAAGGCTTCACACACAGCTGCTGTTCCTCAGACCTAATATTTTTTCTTAATAATACTTCACAATTTTCACACTTTTACAACTAGAGTATTTGGTGGGGGCAGGGGTCAAATATAGAATATTTTACTCTTTGCTACATTAAAGAAAAATATAAATCCACTGTAAAACAATGTTTCCTTTTTATCTAAATCTATCCAAAACTTTATGTTGCAAGAGAACCCAATCCATGTGTGAAAGTTAGTTGTACAATCAAGTTCTAATCAAGAAAATGTTGACTAAGGTGAAGTTGAGAAAAAAACATTTGCCAAAGGAAAGTATAGATAACACAAAAATTGCTATCATAGGAATCTAAGATCGTGTAATATTTATTTAATAATAATTCTAGTTCCATAGGCCTTTATATGTTACTAGAGGCCCAGTGCACAAATTCGTGCACCAATGGGGTGCCTCGGCCTGGCCTGCAGGATCAGGCCAAAACTGGCTCTCTGACATCCCACTGCGTATTACCAAATATTTGTGGGCACAGGCCAGGCCGAGGGACCCCACCGGTGCATGATCAGGGCTGGGTAGGGACACAGGAGGTTGGCCAGCCAGGGAGGGTCTGCGGGAGGGCTCCAGGGCGTGTCCGGCCCTTCTTGATCAGTCCCAATTGGTCGGACCCCAGCAGCAAGCTAACCTACCAGTTGGAGCGTCTGTCCCCTGGTGGTCAGTGCATGTCATAGAGAGCAGTTGAGTGGCCTTAGCATATCATTGGCATATTATGCTTTGATTGGTTGAATGGATGACTGGATGACCGGACACTTAGCTTATTAGGCTCTTATTATATAGGATGCCAAATTGTATTGGAGTTTAATGACATAAAAGGCAACCATTTCTAAATTGGTGGTATACAATTATTTAAGATTTTTGTTTGGCTCAGTGGATAGAGCATAGGCCCGTGGACTTAAGGGTTGTGGGTTCCATTCCAGTCAAGGATATGTACCTCGGTTGCAGGCTGGATCCCCTTCCATGTCAAGGTGCAGGCGGGAGGCAACCAATTGGTGTGTCTCTCTCACATCGATGCTTCTCTCTTTCTGTCTCTCTCTTTCACTCTCTAAAAAGGGGGGAAATTACTCCCCTCGGGGGGTTACAAAAATAATTATACCCCCCCGCCGTGGGCGGCGCGCGCGCGCGCAAACACACACACACACACACACACACACACAAATGAAGGCAACAGAAAAAACCAACTAGTTACAACCCAAATCAGCACAACCTTAAAAATAATTTAGGCCTTAGCCAGGTAGCTCAGTTGGTAGGATCCTCCTGATACACCATGGTTGTGGGTTTGATACCTAGTCAGGGCACATACAAGAATCAACCAATGGACGCATAAGTGGGACAACAGATCAGTGTTTCTCTCCCTAACTCTTCTCTCCTTTCTCCCCCTTCTATTCTTGCTAAAAAAAAATCAATAAATAAAAAATTTAGAAAAGATTATGTCAATTCATAATTCTAAATATTTCTAAAGTTAACAGTGAGATTACAAATAATTTTTAAAATATCATTTTTAGTGTACATGTAAATTCAGCATTTACCATATGGACATGTTTCTTCAACACTATCTTTGAAAATAAGCCATTTAAAAAGACAGCAATTTTTGCCCTAGCTGGTTTGGCTCAGAGGCTAGCGTCCTCCCACAGACTGAAGGGTCCTGGCTTCGATTCCGGTCAAGAGCACATGCCTAGGTTGCGGGCTCAGTCCCCAGAAGGGGGTGTGCAGGAGGCAGTTTATCAATGATTCTCTCTCATCATTGATGTTTCTATCTCTCTCTCACTCTCCCTTCCTCTCTGAAATCAATAAAAATATATTAAAAACACCAATTTTATTGTAAAAGTTTCATTTAACTTTAAGTTGAATACACATGAAATGTGCTCTCAATGCATAGAAATCATAGTGCATAGCAGAAAAGGACTTGGAGGGGCAGATTAAGGAGAAGCTGATAAAATTCACATTGTGATTATTTTGTGCTTGATGGAAAACAATTCACATTTCTAAAATCTGAAGACTTTCCTCCTTAAAGAACTGAAAATAAACTCAATACACCTTGCTGACACTCCCCCACTCCTAAGCTGATTACTTTTTTCACCTAAAACTAAATCAGTTATGGCAGCAAAAGATTTTCATAGCAATGAAAGTTTGTAAAGTATATTTCAATCTCTTTATCTTCAACCCAATAATCTTTCAGTAATGCTTCTCCTGCCAGTAATCCTTCATTTTGTTTGGCAAAGGACATTTTGGAAATGTCTATTCTGGTACACTGACAAACAGTAAAATGACACAGGTACTGCAAAGATCACACCTGCATGAATGGTGTTGATACTTGATTGGTATATCGCAGATCCAAGCAATGGACACCATGAATAACAAAAGGCTCCATTTTCAGAGCCCCTGGTTGAATGTTTAATTAGATTAGGGAATTTTCCATCCATTAAAAAGTTCATAAAAGTGAAACCTACCATTTGAGTGCTTAATTCTAGTGTGAAGTGTTTTACCATGGGAGTGAAAACTTGATCTTATAAAGATGTCATTAGAACTACCCCAAACAAGAAAAGAATCATCTGGTACATTTACTAGCTACCCTTACGCCCCCCCAGCATGTGATTGGTCTCCAGTACCACCCTTATTTTGCACAATTTTTCAGCTCCCCTGTAAGGCCTGTCACAATCCCCAAGACCACTATTTTCCTTTGAATCATAAACTCTTGCTATCCCAGGAGCGGAGTCGGGATGAAAATTTAAATGACAGCACATGCTTTCTGCCACATGGACATCTGTGCTGGTGAGCCCACAGAGGTTCCTTTGGATTTCATCATTCTGCATTGGAGGTAGCAATGGCCAGCGTGGAGGGACATCATCATGACTGGCTCACGGGCTCTGTAATGTGACACCATGGTGCCAATGAACAAGCCATTTAGTGATCCAAAGAGATCTCTGGGAAGACTAGGTCTTGGTCTACCAGATTATTCTTTCAGAGAAAGAGTTCTCTCCAACTTGAGAAGGAACTGCAGAAACTTTCATGGGAGCAGCTGTCCAGAAATAGCTAGGCAATCCTTCCAGAAGATACATCCCCTCGTTTGCAGGCACAGAATACCAAAGGCAGTCTTGAAGTGGAAGTACAAGAACTCCAGCACTCATTCAATGAGGTGAAGATTCAAGTCTCCATTCTGAGATTCTCAACTCCTTAATGAATTTTTGTTCTTAGCATAGTTTCAGGCTAAAGACGGTGACAATCTTTTCTAATATCATTCCGTATTGGACTTTGATTGGAAGAATGAAGCAAGGCTTTGACTCTCACCTCCTCCAATTTGATACACGCCTTCTCAGAGTTTGTAGGTCAAGAAGCCAAAGGGTTGGTGATGACTGCAATGAAAGTGGATCTTATTGAGCTTTGAACTCTCACATCTTGAAATATTGGTGCCGGGAGAGTAAAGCTATCTCCAGCTGGCAGAGCCCCAGAGGGTGCTCTCCCCTTGCCTTTCTGCTAATTTCCACCTTTTTCATCTTCACTGTGAATGTCACAGCTGGCCATATCTTTACCACAGCAGCTACCAAATAAGAAATAATTCTCTCCTTGCCCTGACTGGTTTGGCTCAGTGGATAGAGCATTGGCCTGTGGACTGAAAGGTCCCAGGTTCAATTCCAGTCAAGGGCATGTACCTTGGTTGTGGGCACATCCCCAGTGGGGGGTGTGCAGGAGGCAGCTGATCAATGTTTCTCTCTCATTGATATATCTAACTCTCTATCCCTCTCCCTTCCTCTCTGTAAAAACTGAATAAAATATATTTTTAAAAAAGAAAAGAAATAATTCTCCCCAAATGCATGGGCTAGTGATGGCTGTTGTACTACCATGAAATCGTTTCATATATATATATATATATATATATATATATATATATAATCAGTGATGGCGAACCTTTTGAGCTCGGCATGTCAGCATTTTGAAAAACCCTAACTTAACTCTGCTGCCGTGTCACATATAGAAATTTTTTGATATTTGCAACCATAGTAAAACACTTATATTTTTGATATTTATTTTATATATTTAAATGCCATTTAACAAAGAAAAATCAACCAAAAAAATGAGTTCACATGTCACCTCTGACACGCGTGTCATAGATTCGCCATCACTGTTATATATACTAGAGGCCTGGTGCACAAAAATTTGTGCACTCAGAGGGGTCCATCAGCCCTGCCTGTGCCCTTTCGCAGTCTGGGACACCTCGGGGGATGTCCACCTGCTGGCTTAGTCCTGCTCCCCGGGGAATCGGGCCTAAGCTGGCAGTCAGACATCCCTCTGGCAGCCTGGGAACCCTCGAGGGATGCCCACTTGCCAGTGGAGAGCATGCCTAAGCTGCAGTCAGACATCCTTAGTGTGCTGAGGAGGTGGGAGAGGCTCCCACCACCACCGCTGTACTGGCAGCCATCAGCCTGGCTTGTGGCTGAGCAGAGCTCTCCCTGTGGGAGCTCACTGACCACCAGGGGGCAGCTCCTGTATTGAGCGTCTGCCCCCTGGTGGTCAGTGTGTGTCATAGTGACCAGTCATTCCCAGTCATTCTGCTGTTAGGGTCAATTTGCATATTGCCCTTTTATTATATAGGATATATACTTATTTTAATGTGTTTTAAATCATATATTATTCTTGAAAGTATTGCATATATGTCCCCATTTTCCCCTCATTGACTCCCTCCAGCCCGCCCCTTCACCCTACCCAGGCCCTCACCGCCCCATTGTCTATGTCCATGGGCCATGCATATATGCATACAAGGTCCTGATTGATTACCTACCACCCACCCATCCTCCCATGCCTTCCATCTGAGATTCCGCACTCTGTTCCATACTTCCATGTCTCTGGATCCACTCCGTTCATCAGTTTATTTTGTTACTTAGATTCCACATATGAGTGAGATCATGTGATACTTGTCTTTCTCTGACTGACTTATTTCACTTAGCATGATACTCTCCAGGTCCCTCCAACCTGTCTCAAAGGGTAAGAGATCCCTCTTTTTTACTGCTGCATAGCATTCCACAGTATAAATGTACCATAGAATTTTTATCCACTCATCTACTGATGGGCACTTGGGCTGTTTCCAGATCTTAGCTATTGTAAATTGTGCTGCTATGAACATATGGGTGCATACATTCTTTCTGATTGGTATTTCGGGTTTCTTAGAATATATTCCTGGAAGTGGGATCACTGGGTCAAATAGTTCCATATTTATTTTTTTAAAAAAATATATTTTATTGATTTTTTACAGAGAGGAAGGGAGAGAGATAGAGAGTTAGAAACATTGATGAGAGAGAAACATCGATCAGCTGCCTCCTGCACATCTCCTACTGGGGATATGCCCGCAACCAAGGTACATGCCCTTGAATGGAATCGAACCTGGGACCTTTCAGTCCGCAGACCGACACTCTATCCACTGAGCCAAACCGGTTTCGGCTCCATATTTAATTTTAAAAAATATATATTTATTGATTTCAGAGAGGAAAGGAGAGGGAGAGAGAGATAGAAACATCAATGATGAGAGAGAATCATTGATAGGCTGCCTCCTGCACGCCCCCTACTGGGGATGGAGCCCACAACCCACATGTGCCCTTGGCTGTAATCAAACTCAGGACCCTTCAGTCCACAGGCCGATGCTCTATCCACTGAGCCACACCAGCTAGAGCTCCATATTTAATTTATTGAGGAAACTCCATACTGTTTTCCATAATGGCTGTACCAGTCTGCATTCCTACCAGCAGTGTACTAGGGTTCCCTTTCTCCACATCCTCGCCAGCGTCTGTCATTTGCTGATTTGTTGATAGTAGCCATTCTGACAGGTGTGAGGTGATACCTCATTGTCATTTTAATTTGCATCTCTCTGATGATTAGTGACTTTGAGCATGTTTTCATATGTCTCTCGGCCTTCTGTTTGTCCTCTTTGGAGAAGTGTCTTTTTAGGTCCTTTACCCATTTTTCTTTATTTTTTAAAGTTTTACATATGTCTTCTTTTCCCCCAATTGGCCCTCCCCCCCAGCCATTCCCACCCTGGGCAAGCCCCCACCACTCCAGTGTCTGTGTCCATTGGTTATGCTAATATGCATGCATACAAGTCCTTTAGTTGCTCTCTAACCACCTCTCCTCTACCATTTGTCTCTCGATAGATCTATTCTTTTTTTAAAATATATTTTTATTGATTTCAGAGAGGAAGGGAGAGGGACAGAGAGATAGAAACATCAATGATGAGAGAGAATCATTGATTGGCTGCCTCCTGCACACCCCCTACTAGGGATCCAGGCAGCAACCCCTGGCATGTGCCCTTGACCGGAATCGAACCTGGGACCCTTCAGTCTGCAGGTTGATGCTCTATGCACTGAGCCAAACCAGCTAGGGCAGGATAGATCTATTCTTGTTCATCAAATTATGTTGATCATTATATCTCACATATGAGTGAGATCATGTGATATTTATCTTTCTCCGACTGGCTTATTTCACTTAGCATAATGCTCTCCAGTTCCATCCATGTTGTTGCAAATGGTAAAAGTTCCTTCTTTTTTATAGTGGCATAGTATTCCATTGTGTAGATGTATCACAGTTTTTTAATCCATTCATCTACTGATGGGCACTCAGGCTGTTTCCAAATCTTAGCTAGTGTAAATTGTGCTGCTATGAACATAGGGGTGCATATATCCTTTCTGATTGGTGTTTCTGGTTTCTTGGAATATAGTCCTAGGAGTGGGATTACTGGGTCAAATGGGAGTTCCATTTTTAACTTTTTGAGAAAACTCCATACTATCTTTTTAGGTCCTTTGCCCATTTTTTAAATTGGATTGTCTTCCTTTTGTTAAGTTGTATGAGTTCCTTATGTATTTTGGATAATAACCCTTTATCAGATGTATCCTTGCCAAATATGTTCTCCCTTACAGTGGACTCCATTTTTGTTTTGTTGATCATTTCTTTTGTTGTGCTGAAGCTTTTATTTTGAGTTATTCCCATTTGTTTATTTTCTCCTTAGTTTCCTTTGCCTTAGGAGATGTATCTGTAAACATATTGCTATGAGAGATGTCTGAGATTTTGCTGCCTACGGTTTCTTCTAGGATTATGTTTTCACAATTTGCATTTAAGACTTTTATTCATTTTGAGTTTATTCTTGTATATGGTGTAAGTTGGTGGTCTAGTTTCATTTTTTTTGCATGTATCTGTCCAATTTTCCCAGCAGCATTTATTGAAGAGACTGTCTTGACTCCATTGTATGCTCTTGCCTCCGTTGTCAAATATTAATGGAGCTTAATGGCTTGGGTCAGTTTCTGGGTTCTCTGTTCTGTTCCATTGATCTACATGCCTGTTCTTGTGCCAGTACCAGTCTGTTTTGATTACAGTGGTTTTGTAGTATAACTTGAAATATCATACTGGTATTGTGATTCCTCCAATGTGGTTTTTCTTTCTCAAAATTGCTGCAGCTATTCAGTGTCTTTTTGATTCCATATACATTTTTGGAGTTTTTGTTCTAGATCTGTGAAATATGCCATTGGTATTTTAATCGGGTTTGCATTGAATCTGTAGATTGCCTTGGGTAGTATGAACATTTTAATGATGTTGATTCTACCAATCCATGAATATGGTATATTCTTCAACTTGTTTATATCTTCTTCAATCTCTTTTTTCAATGTCCTGTAGTTTTCCAAGTACATGTCTTTTACCTCTTTGGTTAAGTTCAGTCCTAAGTATCTTAATTTTTTTGTTGCAATGGTAGATGGGATTATTTGTTTAGTTTCTCTTTCTGAGAATTCATTATTGGTGTATAAAAAAGTCATCAATTTTTGGGTGTTGATTTTGTTTCCTGTTACATTGCTAAATTCATTTATTAAATCTAGTCGTTTTTTGGTGGAGTCTTTGGGGTTTTCTATGTGCAATATCATGTCATCTGCAAATAATGAGAGTTTTACTTCCTCCTTTCTGATTTGGATGCCTTTTATTTCTTCTTCTTGTCTGATCACTGTGGCTAGGACTTCCAGTACTATGTTGAATAAGAGTGGTGAAAGTGGACATCCCTGTCTTCTTCCTGTTCTTAGGGGAAATGGTTTTATTTTTTTGTCTTTTGAATATGATGTTGGCTGTAGGTTTGTCATATATGGCCTTTGTCATGTTGGGATATGCTCCCTCTATTCTCACTTTGCTGAGAGTTTTTATAAAAATGGGTGTTGGATTTTGTCTCATGCTTTTTCTGTGTCTTTTGATGTGATCATGTGGTTTTTGTCTTTCAGTTTGTTTATGTGATGTATCATGTTTATTGATTTGCAAATGTTGTACCAGCCTTGCATCCCTGGAATAAATCCCACTTGGTCATGTTGTAAGATCTTTTTAATATATTGCTGGATCTGATTTGCTAATATTTTATTGAGGATTTTAGCATCTATGTTCATCAGATACATTGGCCTATAATTCTCTTTCTTTGTAGTGTCTTTATCTGGTTTTAGAATTAGGGTAATGCTGGCCTCATAAAAAGACCTTGGAAGTGTTTATTCCTCTTGGATTTTTTAGAATAGTTTGAGCATAGGTGTTAGTTCTTCTTTGAATATTTGGTAGAATTCCCCTATGAAGCCAACTGGACCAGGGCTTTTGTTTGCTGGTAGTTTTTTTTTTTTATTGCTTCTATTTCATCTGTTATTATAGGCCTATTCATGTTTTCCGATTCTTCCTGACTCAGTTTTTGGAGATTGTATTTTTCTAGGAATTGGTCCATTTCATCCACATTGTACAGCTTGTTGGTATATAGCTGTTCATAGTATTTCCTTACAATCCTTTGTATTTCTGTGGTGTCAGTGATTACTTCTCTGCTTTAGTTTCTGATTTTATTTATTTGGGTCCTCTCTCTTTGTTTCTTGAATAATCTGGCTAATGGTTCATCAATTTTGTTTATCTTTTCAAAGAACTAGCTCTTGGTTTCATTGATTTTTTGTATTTTTTTTTTAGTCTCTATGTCATTATTTTCTGCTCTTAATCTTTTTAAAAAAATATTTTTATTGATTTCAGAGAGGAAGGGAGAGAGAGAGAGAGAGAGAGAGAGAAACATCAATGATGAGAGCGAATCATTGATTGGCTGCCTCCTGCACACTCCCAACTGGGGATCAGGCCTGCAACCTGGGTATGTGCCCTTGACTGGAATTGAACTCGTGACCCTTCAGTCCACAGGCCAATGCTCTATCCACTGAGCTAAACCAGCTAGGGCTGCTCTAATCTTTATTATTTCCTTCCTTCTACTTACTCTGAGCTTTTCTTGTTCTCTTTCTAGTTCTTTAAGCTGTAGGGTTAAAAAGCTTATTTTTTATTTTTCTTGTGTTTTGAGTTATGCTACAGTGCTATGAACTTCCCTCTTAGGACTGCTTTTGCTGTGTCCCAGAGATATTGAGTTGTTGTATGTTCATTTTCATTTGTTTCCAGGAAGTTTTTTATTTCTTTCTTGATCTCGTTGGTGACCCATTCATTGTTTAATAACATGCTATTTAGCCTCCATGTACTTTTTTTTTTTTTTTTTGGCTCCATGTGCTTGGTTTTGGGTGTTTTTACTGTAGTTGATTTCTAATTTCATTCCACTGTGACCTGAGAAGATGCTTGATATGATCTCAATCTTCTTGAACTTGTAGAGACTTGTTTTGTGTCCTAATATGTAGCCTATCATTGTGAATGATCCATGTGCACTTGAGAAGAGTGTATATTCTGAAGCTTTGGGGTGAAATCTTCTATAAATGTCAATTAAATCCATCTGATCCACTGTGTCCTTCAGAGTCACTGTTTCCTTGTTAAGTTTTTGCTGGAAGATCTATCCAGTGAAGTCAGCATGGTGTTAAAGTCTCCTACTATGGGAGAAACCAAGATGGAGGAATAGGTAAACACCAGAAATTGTTGCCTCTTACAACAACTTCAAAAATACAACTAAAAGACAAAACGGACATCATTCAGAACTACAGGAAGGCTGGCTGAGTGGAAATTCTACAACTAGAAGGAAAGAGAAAAGCACACTGAGACTCAGAGGAGGTGCGGAAGTAAAGTGCAGAGGTACGGAGGCGCACACGGCAAGGGCTGGCAACTGAGGATGCGGCTGTCTTTTTGAATCAGGAGGGAGTCACAAGCCCCCGACTGCTCTGAACTCCAGTTCCGGGAAGTTTCTGGGGACCCAGACTCATACAGGGAGAAACTGGACTGTCTGGCAGTGGGCAGAACTCGGAACTCGAGGGTGGCTTTCTCTCAGAGGTGCTTGCAGCGATTACTGAGACACTGAGACGCGGGGCCTCTTAGGGCAGGGCTGAGAATCAGCCATAGCTGTTTGCTCCGCCCTGTTGATTCCCTGAGACCCCGCCCCACCCAAGCTGCTAGCAGAGGCTTTTGCATATGAATGCCCTGGCCCTTTGCAATCTGAAAATTACCTAACAAACTGCAGCTGGGCCAGACAGACCCAGAACTTCCAAGAGAAGGCCCAAGGCCCCACAGCAGCTTGTATTGCTTCACAGCTGGGCCTCATCTGGGCACCTCCAAACCCCAAACAAAGAAGAGGAATCTGCAGATCTCTCCATTGCTCCTGCTGGGTAGCCTCAGGCAGAGGTTAAATTAGCACCTCCTTAGATCCAAGAGCCAGTGTACCCAGTGGTCATAGTGGGACATCCAGATTACAACTCCTCAGATCCATAAGGGACACCCTCAGGGGGCAGACTCAGTGAGCACCAAAGCCCTACTGAAGCAAGTCTTGCCCCAGAAGGGTGTCTTCAGCACAGAAGTTCTCCCACTGTAGACACGGCTGATTCTCACAGCCAATTGGCCTGGAGCTCAATTCCTCCCAGTGATACCTACAACAATCAAGGCTTAACTACAACAAGACTGTGCACAAAGCCCACAAGGGGGTGCACCAAGAGTGTCCACCTCAGGTAATTGGGGAGGCTGAGCCACTGGGCCCTATAGGACACCTAGCACACAAAGCCACTCTACCAACACAGGGAAGCATAAAAAATGTGGAGACAAAGAAACAGGTCAGAAATGACAGAAATGGAGGAAAGCAAACTACTGGATATAGAGTTCAAAACCACACTTTTAAGGTTTTTCAAGAATTTTCTAGAAACCACAGATAAATTTAGTGAGACCCTGGAGGATATGAAAAAAGACCAACTAGAAATTAAGCATACACTGACTGAAATAAAGAATAATACACAGAGATCCAACAGCAGACAAGAGGATCCCAAGAATCAAGTCAAAGATTTGAAATATGAAGAAGCAAAAAATACCCAACCGGAAAAGCAAAAAGAAAAAAGAATCCAAAAATATGAAGATAGTGTAAGGAGCCTCTGGGACAACATCAAGCGTACCAACATCCGAATTATAGGGGTGCCAGAAGAAGAGAGAGAGCAAGATATTGAAAACCTATTTGAAGAAATAATGACAGAAAACGTCCCCTACATGGTGAAAGAAATAGACTTACAAGTCCAGGAAGCACAGAGAACCCCAAACAAATGGAATCCAAAGAGGACCACACCAAGACACATCATAATTAAAATGCCAAGGGCAAAAGACAAAGAGAGAATCTTAAAAGCAGCAAGAGAAAAAAGTCAGTTACCTACAAGGGAGTACCCATACAATTGTCAGCTGATTTCTCAACAGAAACTTTGCAGGCCAGAAGGGAGTGGCAAGAAATATTCAAAGTGATGAATAGCAAGAACCTACAACCAAGATTACTTTATCCAGCAAAGCTATCATTCAGAATTGAAGGTCAGATAAAGAGCTTCACAGATAAGAAAAAGCTAACGTAGTTCATCACCACCAAACCAGTATTATATGAAATGCTGAAAGGTATCCTTTAAGAAGAGGAAGAAGAAAAAAAAGTAAAGATAAAAATTATGAACAGCAAATACATATCTATCAACAAGTGAATCTAAAAATCAAGTGAATAAAAAATCTGATGAACAGAGTAAACTGGTGAATATAATAGAACCAGGGGCATAGAAAGGTAGTGTACTGACAATTCTTGGGGGGAAAGTTGTGTGGGGGTGCAGGAAGAGACTGGACAAAAATCGTACACCTATGGATGAGGACAGTGGGAGGGGTAAGGGCAGAGGGTGGTGTGGCAACTGGGTGGAGGAGAGCTATGGGGGGAAAAAGGAGGAACAACTGTAATAATCTGAATAATAAAGATTTAATTTAAAAAAAGTCTCCTACTATGACTGTATTGTTGTTGATCTCTCTGTTAAAGTCCTCTAGAAGTGTGTGTGTGTGTGTGTATATATATATATATATATACACATTTTGGGTGCTTCTATATTGGGTGCATATATGTTTACCAGGGTTTATATACTCTTGTTGGATAGATCCCTTTAGTATTATGTAGTGACCTTTGTTGTCTGTTGTGATGGCCTTCATTTTGAAGTCTATTTTGTCGGATATGGGTATTGATACTCCAGCTTTTTTTTTTCTTTGCCATTTGCATGGAAAAATTGTCCCTATTCTTTCCCTCTCATCTTGTGAGTGTCTTTTGTTCTCAGATGTGTCTCTTGTAGACAGCATATAGTTGGGTCATGTTTTTGTATCCATTCAGCTACCCTATGGTTTTTAATGGGAGCATTTAATTTTGTTATGGGGTGAGGCCACAACATTAGTAATAAAGAAACAGAATTTCATATTTCTGAGGCCCAGAAATCAGGATTTTAAAAAGATTCCCAGGTGATTCTAATGTGCAGCCAAGGTTGAGAACCACTGACCTAAATGATATTCATCTATGCTCTAGTCTAGTGGCTTTTTGAACCTAACTGGGCTTCAAGTTCCTTGAGGACAAAAATCTCATTGATTTTGTGTCCTCCACAGTACCTTACACATACAGATGTAAATATGACTTGATTGGCTAAAGAAGGTGCATTTGTCTGATGAGTAAGTTCTTCAAACTACATGCTCCAAGTGGTATTACTGGAAGGAGACTGGAGATAGTTCTTGAGACTCCAACAGGGGCTTTTCCTTATTATCCACTGTGAGCCCCACCCCCCAGTTTTCCACGGCAGCAAAATGTGTCATAACATTCTCCAACTCTTCTCTCAGGATAAGGACCACAAATATGGATAGCCCAAATAGCCTGCCTGACTGGGAACATGACCTGGCATTGAACAACAGTTTAACTTAATTAGCTAGCACCCATTAATCAATATGGCCTAAACATCTGCCAGTGGAATCTGAGAAGTCTGTTCTAAAAGAAAAGCTGAGTTTATTCATCACAGATGGGGCACTTGTGAGGGGGTGAGGGAGGGAATGCCTTAACAGTTAAATAAAATTAAGAGAAGAGGTTGGTGCCCAATTTCCAGGAGAGTTTGTGTAGTGTATGTGATTGAAAAAATATCAATATTAGGAATTTTCTCTGTGCTCATATCCATTATTAACAGTTTGTGAACTGTCTCAAGGAAACTGAAGCAGAACTTAAGGACTTAGGTATTTTTTAATGTGGTCACATGGCTAGGTAATATAAACGTTTTTAAATAAAGTAACTGACTTGGTTTCTTAATCAAGGATTTTTTGAAATAAAAAGGCTCTGAGAAATCCAAGTTGCTGCCTCCCTTGGTTTATAATTCTTTTTTAAAAAATATGTTTTTATTGATTTCAGAGAGGAAGGAAGAAGGAGCGAGAGAGATAGAAACATCAATGATGATGCAAGCGTATAGGCACACAGACAACAGGGGGGTGAGGGCATGAGTCGGGGGATGGGGGTAATGTGGGGATAAGGACACATATGTAATGACTTAATCAAAAATTTTTTAAAAAGAAACATCAATGATGAGAATCATTAGCTGCCTCCTGCACACCCCACACTGGGGGGATTGAGCCCACAACCTGGGCATGTGCCCTTGACCGGAATTGAACCCGGGACCCTTCAGTCCGCAGGCTGACGCTCTATCCACTGAGCCAAACTGGCTAGGGAGGTTTATAATAATTTCTTGCTGATTTGGCAAGTTACCAGAACAAGAAATGAGGTATAAATACTAATCTGACAAAATGTCTACACAGTGGACTTGAAACTGCAGGAGGATCATAAGAGCTAATTTGTTCAAGGAACTTGTGGAGGCAATTCCGATTTAATGTAGAGGTGTGGTTTAGGTAGATAAGCAAGTGAATTCATTTATCATTGTTGCACTGCCTTGAGCTAAATGAAATCACCAATTGTGAGGATTTGCAAAGCTATTGGATGGAAATGAAGTCACAACTCAGAAAAAAGTCATGAATTTTGAGGAATATGAATCATCCTTAATATTGTTATGGCTGTGTTTGGAGTGCAAATTCTCAGCATGTCAGTGAGTTAGGAAGCAGTTTGCCTTAATACTGTGGGCAGAATTATCTAAATACCAAAATGATTTTGAAGTTTTGGGCTGAATGACCGAAATCTGAGATGTTTGCATTCATTTGGCCCTGTGAAAGGACCAGTCTTTTTTCATCAAAGGACTTAAATCAATGGCTGAAGTCAGAAGAATTAAGACGTGTTCAAATTGGAACCTTTAATCCCCATCGTTTTGAACAGTTCAGTCTTTGAAATATAACCAATTTATATTTACTTGCTCTATTAGGCTTGTAACTGTCTGTTTTTGTAGGAATAAAGTTGATTAAACTTTTGTAGATGCCTTTGGCATTTATGTTATCGTCTACCTTCTTGGCTAAGTAATAGACTGTACCACTTTTGCAAACATGTATTGGTCACGTGAGTTTCTTTTTAACCTTCCGCCTCGCTGTTAAAAAACTTAGCACTCCTGCTCTAGACAGTGCCCTAACCCCTAGCCAAACCGAAAGGGTTACTCCATTGCGCCCTCCGCGCAATCTCGTTCTTCGCAATGGACCCTGCGCGGAAGGTTACGCGAGAGCTCCTAGTCATTTTGTGGGTGCGCTGTTGTCCCGCTCCTTCCGCGCTGGTACTTGATTGTAACAGAAAGTAGTTCCGGTCCGTGTTGTTTCGGTGGAGGAGCCCTCGCCGCCATTTCAAGACCGTGAGAGTAGATGGCTAACCAGAGTTCCTAAGGTTCGGAGACTAAGTGCTGCCTCCGCTCAAGCCTCCCAAAGCACTGGTGCGGGAGCTGCTCTCTCACTCCTACCTCTAGAAACATTGCAAGTAGTGGTGGCATTGCGGGACTCAACACACCCTTCTCGCTCTCAAGAAGCTCCAGATGGCGTCTTCCGTGGGCAACGTGGCCGACAGCACAGGTACCGGTGGCCGTACTACCTTTGCAGACGCCCTGTTGTTGTTTTGCGCCGTTCTCTGCCTCTCATCCCCTGCCTTCCCTCCAGCCATCCCCATGACATCAGTGCATTGCTGAGCTTACCGTCGTCTATGGGCATCTAATCGGGTTTTCCGCTGTCGTCTGCTCCGCAAACATTTCCTCTTGCTTCCCCCGCTCTTTGCTTCCTTTCTTGCTTTTCAGTCTCACAAAGGTCCTAGCTTTCCACTCTCTCGGGACGCTTCTGTCACCAGTGCACGCTTAGAATATTTCGGAATGGACTGCATTGGAATCCCCGTCCTTTGACTCCCCGTCGCTACCGTTTTCTTCCTAAATTTAGCTCACAGCCTTTCTCTTCCCCCTTTTCACATCCCTCTTCATCCCCCCTACTGCCCTTTCTCCTTAGCCCGATTTGGTCCTCTTGTCAATCTAGGGCGGGGGTGCTAGTCTATGTAATCATATCCTCACTTTGCATCACCCAAGGATGAGCAAAAGCTCCTCGGTGTGCTGCAAGTCATCTCAAGAAGAGGGGACATTGAGAAGCAACCCGCTGGGAAGTGCCTTACTGGTGTTTCTTCAGTTGAGCAGCCCCAATTTAGATTGGAAATTTCCAGGGGTTCCTTTTGCCAGCGCGCAATTCCACCAGCTGCCCCAGCCTGGATTTCCCACCCCGCGCTCCCTCCCCTCCCGCGGGGAACCACACCCTTTCCTTCGTGCTGTGGCCAGCCCTACGCCCGCTTCCTACCCTTGGGGAGAAACCACCCGTACTGGTTCTTTGGCGTTGACCACCCTGCGGGCCGAATTCTTGCTTTGTGTTACTTTCTCCCTGTATTCCTCCGCCGCCGCCTCTGGGTCTTCCATTCCCATTCTTGAGCTCGGTATCTCTTTATTCATAGGGTGCGTATTTTTTTTTTAAGTTTTCATCCTGCTTGAAGAGTTTGTAAAGCAACTGGAGTGTTAGCTGCCCTTTTCGACAATTCAGTCGAGAGCATTTGGTACTAAAAATAAGAAAACAATCAAATTATAGGAGTGTCCTTCAGCTGCCTTTCCCTATTGAGGCTGTTTGGGGCGGGTGGGGGAGGGTGGGGATTGGGCTACAATTCTAAGCTTTCCCATGAGGTTCTTTTTTGTTGTTTTCTTTTTGTTTCGCAATTGAGATCTGTCCAGGATTTTATTTAATGTGTTTGGGGATTGCGAAGTAAGAAGTAGGCGAATCTTCAATAGTATTTTATCAATGATTGTAGGTAGTGAAATTAATAACTAGTATTCCCCTCCCTCCCAGGGATTTTTAAGATTTAAGGTTTGTACTAGTTTGCCCTTTTTAATGTGTGTTATTTTATTTGAGGGAGTTGTCATTTCAAGTGTTAAATAAGTGGCTTTGAAAAGTTAATAATGTTTTGAAATAAGGAGCTGAGAAGGTCTAGAGACTTGTCTGAAATGTAATTTTCTAGTTTAGTTAGAGCTACAACATCCCCCAGATTTGGATGCAAGTCTTTCTGCTTTGTGTTCTGGTCAGCTATATATTCTCTTCAGGAAATTAACTTTGCTTTCCTGTATATAGATCACTTGTCAGCTCTAATGATTGGGGGAGCTTGTCTCTAACTTGAACTAGTTACTGTGACATTGGTAGAATTTAAGGAATTTGTACATGGTTTCCCATTGTAACCATCCAGTGAAATTCCAGCAATGTATCACTGTTTAAATTAAAGTATTAAGTTTAGACTTAGATGTGTTTCCCCCCCTTCCTCTGGGCTTTATCATTATGTATCTGAATTAAGTCACTTAGTAGACACAGCAAAGTGCTTTCATTTATTATTCATTCTGTTGCACTTTGTCAAATGGTTTTATATTTTGTTTTCCTATTCTTTAAAAAAAATCATTGCAGCATTAGGTAACTACTTGATTTATATAGGGTTATTTGCAATTTCTTAATCCTTTAGTTAATGTCAGGGCTCTTTGGAAAATGCCAGTGTTAAAGCAGCATGGATGGGATTTAGCTAATTTGGTTTCATCATGAGTATGGGATGGTAGAGGAGCAATATAATCTTGGGTCTTTATTTAAAATGTTTGATGACCCCTTTAAATATATTTGCTCTTGACAGATGAATTCATTTTGTTTATCAGCTGTTTTAAAAATAGCACCTTGACTTTTAGTCCCTGCCTTATGCTTGTTTCTGGTATTGCCCTTAATTTAAACAAATTAAGTTGTGAAGTATACAAAATGTCACTAAAATGTTGAGTTTAAAACACATCTTGTGTCCCCACCAAGTTAAGAGATAGTATTTGATTAAATTTGGATTAAATTTTGATTAATTTTGGGGGGATATTTAAGTATTATTTAAATATTTAAGTATTATTTAAATATTTAAGTACTAGAGTTTACCAATACTCCTCCCTCCCTGAAATCCCATCTAAAACATGGGAGAAAGTATTAAGTTTCCCAGTATGTTATTCTGACATTATTAAACCGTTGTGACCTTGCAAATCATGTTTTGTATTTTGTTTCTATATGTTAACTGTAAGGAATAATGTTTAGTAAATTAGTGAATCTTTAGATGCTACTTCTGATTTGTAACTTAAAAATGCAAAATATTTATAGCCATAAAATTTAATCTTATTTGGAAGCAAATATTTCTATGTACTCTGGGAAAGAAAGTTAATAGATCAATTCTAAAATGTCACTTCTGCACCTGATGTTAATTCAAGAGTATAAATAATGTGCAGAACACTCTAGTGCTTTACATAGTTTCAAGCGTTTTCATCTTTAAGTTTAATAGACCATATTTTTACATTTTTTGTTTGCATTTCTAACTTTTTGTTTTCCCCCCTCCTTCCCTCAAATGTTTTGATGATTCTCCAGAACCAACGAAACGTATGCTTTCCTTCCAAGGGTTAGCTGAGTTGGCACATCGAGAATATCAGGCAGGAGATTTTGAGGCAGCTGAGAGACACTGCATGCAGCTCTGGAGACAAGAGCCAGACAATACTGGTGTGCTTTTATTACTTTCGTCTATACACTTCCAGTGTCGAAGGCTGGACAGGTAGGAGATGTGGGGGTACCTTCTGGTGATTGCTGCCTCTGGTGCTGAGCTTGAAAAATAACACTTAAATATTTGAACTTGAAATGTTTCCAATACTGGGTTTCAACTGAACCACCGACGCACATCTGTCTTGTCCACTTGTGACATGCCCAGCTGCCAGTTTTTCTCCCTCCTTTTGTGGTGGTGGTTATATTATCAGTATGACTACAGACCTTTTCTAGATTTTTTTCCACCTAACTCTGCTGCTTTCTTAGCTCTGTTCAGGTAATAAATATTCTTAGTATACATCTGACCTTCCAGCCTCACCTTTGTAAGATGTGTCATCTTGAAGGACAGAATACTCAGAAATGATGCTGTATATGCTGTGGTAGGAGGTTCTTAGTTGTAAAGACCATCATTAAGTTATATGCTACTTTAGATATTCAGTTGAATTAATCAGTTCTTATATCCTTTTAATAAATTGTCATTCTGGTTTATTTAGACATTAAAAGGTGTGTACCAACAAATGGAAAGTGAGACTCATGCACATAGCATTTTCATTCTTGATCTTAATGATCATGGTTTACAATGTGGCAGTTTGGGAATAAGACTCTAGTAAGAATTTTATCTCATAAGGAAAAAGAGCATTCCAATTTGAAATCTGGAATACCTGCACATTTGAAAAGAGTTGATTTCCAAAATTTTCCTGTGTGCTAGTTTAAAGATAATGTTATTGTTACATAATTAGCAATAGCACATTGAGTTGTGTATGGGCCATACCTTCTTTCTCTAACATGCATACCCCTGCATCAACACTTTTCGCCTTTTTCAGATCTGCTCACTTTAGCACTCTGGCAATTAAACAGAACCCCCTTTTGGCAGAAGCCTATTCGAATTTGGGAAATGTGTACAAGGAAAGAGGACAGTTGCAGGAAGCAATTGAGCATTACCGGCATGCATTGCGCCTCAAGCCCGATTTCATCGATGGTTATATTAATCTGGCAGCCGCATTGGTAGCAGCAGGTGACATGGAAGGGGCAGTACAAGCTTACGTATCTGCTCTTCAGTACAATCCTGTGAGTACAATTTTAATGGTTATTGTTTTCCCTTCACAAAAGCCCAGAAAGAAGTACAGTTTGATACCTCAGACACTAAAATAGGTTTTTGTGTGGAATAAAGACAAGAGTTTAGAAATGTTTGTCTACTCAAAATGGTGAAATTGCTTTGATCAGATCTGCATCATGTTTTTTTAAAATTTGTTTTATCTAGCAAGTTATATTAAAAAGCATAAAATTGCCCTAGCCGGTTTGGCTCAGTGGATAGAGCATCGGCCTGCGAACTGAAAGGTCCCAGGTTCGATTCTGGTCAAGGGCACATGCATGGGTTGTGGGCTCGGTCCCCAGTGAGGGACTTGCAGGAGGCAGCCAATCCATGATTCTCTCTCATCATGGATGTTTCTAGCTCTCTCTCTCTCTTCCTTCCTCTATGAAATCAATAAAAATATATTTTTTAAAAAAGCATAAAATTATCCTTATTGCAAGAAACTCCATTTTTATAGTGCCTGTAACAATACAGAACATAAGACATTGTTTTAGGGGTTTTGATTAAATTTGGATAAACTCTGATAGGTGTTTGCAACAGTTAATTGGTTTTCAAGGAATAGTGGATGAAGGGCTTTAATCTGTAATATAAAATAGTTACCACTAGATGCCAATATGTGGATCAGTGACATGAGAACTAGGCTGCAAAATTTGTTCCGCAATATCCTATTCTCTTTTCTTTCAGCATAATAAGAAATGGTAGAGTTGAAGTGATAGTGTCCACCCCAGGCTATTGGATAGTTCTTAAATTCTTTTTGGTGAAAATTGCAGATGTTTTCTGGGGACACAAGAGTAAGACTTGCCCTCAGAACTTTTGATGTGGTTAGGGATAGAAGATAGATAGAAACTTAAGAGGTAAGTGATAAAGAGAGGAATGGAAGGAATCCAGAAAATTTTAAGAATACATTTCCAAGCTGTTGTCAACATTTAGTTTTGCAGCAACCCTGGAAATGGTTTATAATGAACTGTTATAGCTACCATTTATTGAAAGTTTACTCTGTGCTCAAGACACTGTCAGTTACTTCAGACGTTGTTGATCTTACATAATGCTCACAGTGAGCTTCAAAATAGATTATGTTCAATTTTACCAATTAAAAAAGTCCAGACTCGGGTTATGTAATTTTGGGGGGATCACACAGCTAGTAGTGGTGAAGGGGATATTAAAACCTGAGCCTGAATAAAGCAAACATTCAAGAGAGAAGAAATAAAAGATAAAAAGGGGATGATGTGCCCAGAGGGCATGCACCCCTCAAGGCAGCCCCAGTTGAGCACAGTTTGAAAACCATTGATTATATCCTGCTCTCCCTTAACCCCTATTTTACAGGTTAGGAAACTGAAGCTTGATTTAGTAGTTTGCACAGAGATCTGAAATCACTTTTTCTCATGACATCTATTAAGTTATTTTTTCAGTTAATTTTGAGAGTGTAAAATTAAAATTTTTTTAATTCAGCCTAGCCGGTATTAGTGGATGGGCGTTGACCTATGAACCAGGAGGTCACAGTTCAGTCAGGGCACATGCTAGGGTTTCAGGCTCAGTGTTGTTCAGGAGTCAGCTGGTCAATGATTCTTATCATTGATGTTTTTCTCTCACTCCCCCTTTCCCATCCTCTCTGCAATCAATAAAAATATATATTAAAAATTAATTGCTTTTTGTGTGGATACAGTGAAAAGTCTCTCAGCCTACCCTTCTTGGAGGTAGCCAATGAAACCAATTTCTTGTGTATTCTTTCAGAGATATTCAACGCATATATATGTAAATTTGAGTGCATTTTGTAATTTTTTAAAAGGATAATTCGAATTTTATTTGTATCTGCCTTTGACATGTACAAAAACTCTCAGCCCCCCACCCCCTGCATTTTGTAATTTTTATTACAGTACTATCCAGCTAGTTACCCACCAAAAATGTTGGTGAACCATGTCGTATTTGCTGCCACTGAGGCTTGGACCCTGTTCTTGCCAAGGCTCAGAGCTCACTTGTGCACCTAGTTGTCACAGTTAAGTTCTTTATTAATCAGGGTTGGTTTCACCCTTCACTTGTTTATTGAGTGTAAGCTCACGTGTGCCCTCTTACACAGCTGTGGCTCCAAACATCTTGAACTTTGATCTCCTTGGCTCAGGTTTCCAGTTACCTACATGTGTAGTACAGCATTGCTGCTCACAGTATACCAGACCGGATGAGTATGATGAGGAGGGAAAACTGAAGTGGGAGACAGAACCTGCTTTTCAATATCTAACTTAATAGGAAGCTTATCATTATGCCCTTCCAAAGAAGTAAGATAGCACTAAAATAAATCATGGGACTGCCCATTGAAGGCATTGAGGGAAGGCATTGAATAGCTATGCATTCCCATCTGGACCAGTTTCTACTAGTGGAAAGTGCTGCTTTATTTCTCTGTCTTTGCCAGTAAGAATGAAAAAGGGATTGCACAAACTGCCTTGATTTCACCTAAATATACCATAGTGATCATGTTTCAATGCATTGAAAGATATCTAGTCTCAACTAGATTTCCTGTCAAATGCCTTTGTCAGTTCAGTACTGACATAATCTTGGGAGTCTTCTAAATTGTGTTATTGTTGGCAGTGCATTGTTGGCCTGAATCATAGATGTATTTGGCATTCTATGAAAAATACTTGAATAAACTCAGGTTATTTTGGTTTTGCAAAAGTAAAATGTTAAAAGTAGTAATCTTGGTAACTTGTTTTCAGCAGTGTTTACCTTTTTTTTATTTTGGTTAATCTGCACCTGAGGGTATTTTTTCCATTGCTTTTTTAATTTTAATTTTATTTTTTAAAATATATTTTTATTGATTTCAGAGAGGAAGGGAGAGGGAAAGAGAGATAGAAACATCAATGATGAAAGAATCACTGATCGGTTGCCTCCTGCATGCCCCCTAATGGGGATCGAGCCTGCAAATCAGGCATGTGCCCGTGACTGGAATCGAACCAACTGGTCTATACACTGAGCCAAACCAGCTAGGGCTTCATTGATTTTATTAGAGAGAGTAGAAGGGAGGGAGAAATGTAGGAAGGGAGGGGGAGGGGCAGAGGGAGAGGGAGAGAAACAGAGAAACATTGATGTGAGACACATCAATTAGTTGCCTACCACATGCAGCCCTGAGACCCGGCCTGGGATTGAATCTGCAACCCAGGTATGTGCCCTTGACCTGGAATCGAACCCAAAACCCTTTGTTGTAAGGGTTGACACTCTAACCACTGAGACACCGGCCAGGGCACTGTTTATCTTTTTAAGTTAATGGTATGTCAATTTAGAAGTTATTATGTGACTTGATTATAGAAATTACTTTTAAGAGAGCTGTTTCATATTTTTACATTTTGAATTATCTCTTATAATGTTGGATGATTTAATAATTTCACTAAAATTTTAGTCCATTGTATATGAAGGTGCTATTGTAGCTGATGATTTTTCACATGATGGCTCACTAGAGCTGCCCATACCTTGTGATTCCTTTTATGAATTATGTGTAAAATTGTCCTTTGTAACATGGCTATTTATAATCCTTAGTTGCTCTAAGTAGCTCTGTTTCTGAGTCTATTGGTTGGTAAACCATTGCTTCTTATTTGATTGTGGATGCATAACACTGAGAGCTACAGGCATGCTGACCATCATGTATTACTGTCACATTAAATGTTACTATCATGTTAATTTTATTGTCGCTAGCTACACTGTATATTTCTATATATTTCTATTCCTCTCTGCCTGCTGTTTAAATTTGCCATGCAAGTGTCATATTTAAACAGCAGTGTGGTGGTTGCCAGAGGATCGGGGGGGTGAAGGGGACCTAATATATGGTGATGGAAGATGATTTGACTTTGGGTGGTGTGCACACAGTACAGAACAAAGATCTTGTAACATAGAAATCACCTGAAACTTATCCTATTAACCAATGTCACCCCAATAAATTTAATAAAAAATAAGTAAATATTTGAGTGCTTATTGTTTGTACAATGCTTTGTTAGGAATTGGGGAGATGAGTTGGGAAAAGTTGTGGATTATATTATGAGAGACTATCTGACCCATAAAAGATAAAAGGTGTGAGCTCCTTGGATGATTATTGTTAGAGAGTACTAATCAGAAGATTTTCTTGAGTGCTTAAACCTAAGCATTCTGTAGGAAGGTAAATAGCAGTAGACTTCCTTAGCTGAAGTGGTGAGTCACATATGAAGAAGTGAGTGAGGTAGAGGAAAGTCAATTGGAAGATTTAGAATGAGTAGAGAGGCTGAGGAGTTTGAATTTAATTTGATAGGCAGTTGAGAACTGTAGGTTTTTATCAGCCTGATTTTACTTCATGTGTATATGTGTATATAAATGGTGAGGGTGGAGTGGGGTCCTAGGAGGAAACAGATGCTATCTTAGGAGGGGTGGGTATGCAGGACATTTTTACTCATTTCTATCTCCTTAACATTCATTCTATTTTCCCTTGTCTACAATGCTCTCCTCCTTTGTTCATTAGAGTCCTACTCATCCTTTAAGGCCCAGCTTAGATTTCTTTTTGAATTCATTTACTTCTCTAAAATTCTTTCCCACCTTGTGGGCATTTAGTATGCCTTGTCTTTCCACATTAGATTGCAATCCCCTCTAGGGTAAAGATTCGATTTTCTTTTCCCTACAATTCCAGGCATATTATTGAATTGAATAAAGGTTTGCATAAGAGGCAATAACCTGGGAATGGATAGAATTGGCTGGGTTTGAGAAATGTATTCTCTTAGCAGACACTTTTGATTTTAATAAATGAAGCAGAATTGATGTCTTAGGTTTTAAACATTTAGGAGAATAGTGGTATCCTTGACTTTTCTAGAAATTAACTGTTCATGCATAAGGTTTAGATCCTCAGATGAGAGAGTCAGATTTCACGATATGTTTTACCTTTTTCTAAAACTGCCTTATCGATTATCTTACAGTAATCTTGAAGATAATCTACTTTTAACTATGGTTATTGTGCTAATGATTTAGTGTGGTGCAATGGATCTAGATGATATAACTAAATATAGATAGAAACACTGTCAAGACTTGGATGGCAGTTATCCAAGAGTTTATAGAAACTAGAGGGTAAAATTATGCAACAGTTGGCTACAATATACAGCCCATTAAGGTCATTGTTGGAGAATTATTGCAAGACTTACTATTATTACTCAGAAAAGAGATAGGAATTGGTAAAAGTCCAAAGCTATATATAACCACAATAATCTGGTGTAGTAGGAACCTGTATGAACAGATCAGATTGTTCAGTCATGGTTTGCAAAAACATAAGGATAACCTTAAAGTTTAGGGGGAAAATCATACAAAGTAGATAGGGAGTTATAGAATTCATTACTTCTGAGAGTATAAATAGGGTTAAAAGTTCTTAGACTGCCCTGGTCAGGTGGCTCAGTTGGTTGGAACATTGTCCGGTACAGAAAAAGAAATTGCGGGTTTGATTTCTGGCCAGGGCACATACCTAGGTTGCAGGTTTGATCCCTGGTCAGGGCACATGTGAGCGGAAACTGATCTGTGTTTCTCACATCAATGTCTGTCTGTCTGTCTCTCTCTCTCTCTCTCTCCCCCCCCCCCCCCCTCAAATCAGTAAAAACATATCCTCGGGTGAGAATTTAAAAAAAAGTGCTTAAACTCATTAGGGGAGGATAAATCTGTAATAAGATCAATGATATGTATAATGTTTTGAGAATTAGTATCAGCCTTTTGTGCTTGAGGTCACTGGAGACAATTCTCTCCCCAAACACCAATCATTGCTTGATGGGCAGTTAGATGGGTAGATCAGGGGACTGACCCAGTATGGCCAACCATAAGGGTGTTCTGTAGCAAGCTATTCTTTGCTGGCTGATTTTTGGTTCACCTGATGGATGATGATAAACAATCACAAAAGCTGTTTATCAGTAAAATTAATCACCTGATTAAAATACATTTGCATATAGAATGATATATGTGATGATACTTTAGCACAGTTGACAAAATTTCACTTTCTAGGATTTAATTTAAGGCTCTTCCACCCGTGGAACAGTTTGGAATGATAAACCTACTCCCTATTGCTAGTGTCTCTGCTTGTTGATGGATAGATTTGATTGATAAAGACAAACAAGGACATATAGAAATTTAAACTCACTGTTCTGATGTTTCTTTTCATATTAATGAATGGACTGGTGAGTCAAGATGACTAGCAACACAATTATGCTGCTAATAAAAAGCAGAGTCAACTGCTTTTCATTTATTCACCCATTCAACTCTAAATGGCACTTAATACTAATGAGTTATCTAGTGGCAGGTGGCAGGATTGAAGCTTTGATTGGATGGTAATCCTTTTTTCTAATGGTGAAATGAAGGCAGAGTTTCTAAATATGCCTGACAGCATAGGGGTAGGTTAGCTGATAGCTAATCATGGCTAAATACTTTTTTTTACTATGGAAAATTTTTGGTCTTTAATATGTAGGAGTGATTCATTATAACTGTGAATAAAATAGTTGAGCAAACATTTGATTTAAAAAAAGTGATTTTATTGATTTCAGAGAGGAAGGGAGAAGGGGAGAGAGAGAGAGAATCATCAATAATGAGAGAGAATCGGCTGCCTCCTGCTCCCCCCTACTGGGGATCGAACCTGTAGCCCAGGCATGTGCATGTGCTCTGACTGGGAATCAAACCATAACCTCCTGGTTTATAGGTCAACACTCAACCACTGAGCCACAGGGACCAGGCTGATATTCTTTTTAACATGACTGATATTTGGGGAGAGGAGAAGCTATAGTAAGGCCCATAGTCTTTTATCTGAAACTGTTGGGATCAAATGCATTTCAAAATTCAGAATTTTTAGGATTTTATTTTTTTAAAATATATCTTATTGATTTTTTACAGAGAAGAAGGGAGAGGGATAGAGAGTTAGATACATCAATGAGAGAGAAACATCAATCAGCTGCCTCCTGCACACTCCCTACTGGGGATGTGCCCACAACCAAGGTACATGCCCTTGACCAGAAACAAACCTGGGACCCTTCAGTCCGCAGGCCGACGCTCTATCCACTGAGCCAAACCAGTCAGGGCAGAAAGATAATATCATACATGAAACTCCTAGGTGGGTCGGGAATAGCACCTTCTAGTAAAACACATATTTCTGCAGCAAAAGATATGAATATTCACACTTAAGTGGGATCAATAAATTCTGTAAATTGTGCCAGTTTTGGTCAGGCTTAATCATCAAATGAGTTTTGGAACTTTTTGGAATTTGAAATTGAGGATGAGGGATTGTGGTTCTGTACTTATATTTGTCAAGCAGTAGCTTTAGTTGACAATAAATTGGAAGCTAGATGCATAAAAGTTATTTCAAGATATTTTTTAGTTGAGAAGGAGTATAATTAATGACTATCTCTGGGTTTCTAGGATTTGTACTGTGTTCGCAGTGACCTGGGGAACCTGCTCAAAGCCCTGGGTCGCTTGGAAGAAGCCAAGGTAGGTGTTTGATAGAGCACATTTAAACATCAGTGTTATGAAAACTTGTACTTTTTGCCAAGTCTTCAACTCTTCATTGAGCTGTCTTCACAAAACAGTCCTAAGAAACTGAGGAAAACTGACGGCATGAATCGCCTCAGACTAGAGCAGGGCCAGGCTTTGGCATATCTGTTCTAAATCTGGGGGTAAAGCAAGAACCTGAACATCTTGGAGCCTTTCTGCTGAGCTAGATCATCTTTATAACAATGGGCTCCGACATGATCTTTTGTGGGAATAAATAACATTCCTTCAAATCTGAGGCTTGCCTGCTGGTGACAAGCAGAGCGCCTGTGATTTGGCTCAAGACTCCTTATGATGCAGGTGCCATTGAAAATGCTGCTCTTCTAAGTCCTTTGTGGCTTGTAAGTGGAGAAGAACTTCATCCAAATGTTACCCTGTAATACTGGCATTTAAATTCTTATTTAACCTTCCTCCCTTCATCTTCCTCACCCTTTTTACAGTGGAAGAAAGGCTGTTAAAATGATTGCAAATTAATAATTGGAACATCCTGCCCCTTCTTGTCCCCACTCCTTCCTTCAAGTTCCTTTTCCCTCTTTTCCAATCCTAGTTGTCTACTTTTTTTCCTTCTTTACTTCCTTCTTTTATTCCTCCCTACCCCACCTCCTTAAAAAAAAAAAAAAGTCAGGACAAAGCTGGTTTGTTTGGGAAATGGACTGATCGAAAGAAAACTTGCCGAAGTGGAAAGGTGGCTTTTAGCATTCTGTGTTACCAAATAATGAATTTGAACACCAGGTTGGGTTATTAAAGCATTTGGTATAATTTTAAATTAAATTTATAAATGAAATTGTCTTGTTACAAGCCACCTTACGCAACCGCGCTGCAGGGGTGAGGAGTGGGGAGAAACCAGAATGCTTCTGAAACTCCCACCTGTTGCTCTGAGCCCCACGCGCATGCTAATGCGTGGAGTGTATGCGCAGCGTAGCTGTCTGTTTGCCTGCTTTATCCAGGGAGGGAGAAGGCTTTTTAGTATCATCTCATGTTCAAAGGCACTAGTTTTAAGTGCATAGTTCATAAATTCTGCTGACACTTTGGATTAACCTTATGTTGGTTTCCAGCTAATGAATTGTAATTGATTTTAATCTTAGCTGATAAATCCAATTGGTAATTTATAGAACAAATATTTGATAAGCTATTAATTGTCACCCCACCAAGCGGACAGCTAACATGAATTGCACTTCACTGCAGCTTTAGAGATCGGTTTAGGCTGAGACATTGCGCCTGCCTTAGGTTGCTGACTTCTTTATTTCAGAGCTCTGGAGACACCTAGTTTGAAAAATGTTATTCTGTTTTTGTGAGAACTAGTGAACAAGAAAATACTCTTGAGTGAAATGCAATGTATTTCTTTTGTAATCAGTGCATTTGAAAATTCAAGCCAGCATATTCCTAGTAGATGGAAGCAAATTGAAGTTGTCTTTGTAGAAAATGAAGAGCCTTTCTTCCAGTAAAAATCCCTGCTGTATGCAGTAGCCCTGATTAACCCTCTCCCTTCTGCATGTTTCCCATGTTACAGACTTGAGACTGTCCTCATTCCCATATGTAATAGACATCCAAAGAATTTCAATTGCTTTGTTGAACTTTTACTAATGATCTTGTTTTTATTTTCTCTCTTGTTTTTGGTTTTTCACCATTGATATTGTATTTAGAAGGTTTCAGGTGGGTGAAACCTCCTATTCCATGCGTAAGGTGCCTCGCTGAAGGGAGCTCGAGGCCTGGATCTAGGGCAGACACACACCTCCTCCTCTTCCAGCAAGGAACGCACCGAAAAGTCACATGATGAGAAATATGGTAACGGGTTTGTAACTGCCACAGCAAAACAATTTGCCTCCATGCCTGAATCTTCTGTCTTGTGGCTTCAGAAACAGCTTAAAATAATTTTATTTACAAGCAAGTTATGTAAGAGAATGTTTTAAATTATAGCCACAATTCTGTCAAAGATAAGTAAAAGTTAATTGATATTAAAAATTATTAGATAATTTACTAGTAAAAGCTTCTAACTCTTCTTGTTGTTCATTTTTTTCCTTTTTTCTTCTTTGTTTGGATTGCAGCATTCTGCTCTTCTGATGATGCGCTGTGACCCTGCAGTAGCGCAAAGGCTGCGCAGCGTTAATGCGCAATGCGTGCAAATGAGCCCCTGTGAACGGTTGACTAGATGAGTAATCTGATTGACTGGCTCCCTCAGTCCTATTCTGTAGCCTTTTTGGATAAAATTGGGTTTTAACATACCTCAAGTCCCAACTAATCTCATTAAACAAATATTCTCTATGGGCCTGTCTAGTAGATTAATGGATCTGGTTGGCCGTTTGCTGCGTCTAGGGGTGTTCTATGTAGCGCAGCAGTTCGCAGCGATTGCGCAGTGCGATGCTGTTAGGTTGCGCAAGCGACGTTTGCGCTCGCATTACAGGGACCTCAACCTAGGTGCAATCCTGTCATATGAGGTTTCAGCTTCAGTCCCTCTTGGGAGATAGGGACATTGCAAGGATGTAACTTATACCCTGGGTTTATATCTAACTTGGCAGAAAAACATTTTTCTCCCCATAGCATAGTTTTGATGTTATTGTTTGGAGCAGCATTTCCCAAAATGTGTTTTATAGTATACTAATAAAATAAAATGCCCAATGAAAGAAAAGGTCTAGGATCAGCTGAGATCAGGAAACCCTGTATATACTATTAAAGGCTTAGGGAAGTCCTGTAGTAAAGAAACCAGTCTTTCTAATTTATTGGATCATGAAATACTTTTTTCCATTGAAACCTATTAACACCTCAGAGAACACACTTTGGGAAACGGGTGGGGTCAGGGGGCTTGGCCTTAATTAAATGCGCCCTCTAGATATCACTTGAAAAGATAACGAGTCCTTAGGTGCTCAGTTAAGAGAAGTCTAGCATAGATTCTTAAGGCAACTGACTTCCCAGATAAGTCCCAGTGTAAGGGTTGGTCATTGGTTGGCAGAACTGAACATGGTGGTTTGCACTTGGGTTCTGGTGGCGCAGGCGCAGGAGCAGCCAGCTGTGGCAGCGCATTAGTTTTGGCGCAAGCGAGCCTATGCTGCAGGGTCACTTTTGGCTGGTCAGAGAAGGAATAATGATATCACCTTCTTCCCTCCCCCCCCAATCTTTTTTTTCCCTGTACAAATTTTCCCCTTTTCCTTTACCTCCTTCCCCTCCCATCTTCTTTCATTAACCCCTCCTAAGGCATGTTATTTGAAAGCAATTGAGACGCAACCGAACTTTGCAGTAGCTTGGAGTAATCTTGGCTGTGTTTTCAATGCACAAGGGGAAATTTGGCTTGCAATTCATCACTTTGAAAAGGTTAGTCATTAAATTAATAATTGGTATTTATGAAGTGCTCATGTGTGCAAGGTGTTTTTAATAGAACTACATAATATGCTTTTACTTAACCAATCACATAATATCTTTGTTCCCTGACAGTATTATAGCATTTGCTGGATGGTATGTGATGTGGTAGTTTCCAGTTTTGCATTGAAAATATATTTTTAGTAATAAAAAAATCCTTTAAAAAATCCAAGCAGCTTTACTGTAAAGAAGCAGGGCTTCTTGGTGAAAAGGCTGATTCCAGATCCAGGGTAAGAAATGTACAAATTAATCTGGAGTGCCTTGTCATACCAGAAAGCAAGGAAGCTTTGATATATTACTTTGTGTCTAAAAAGACTCAGGAGGCAACTGGAAGAGGCTTCTACTGGCTAAAGATGGGACTTGAGCATCAGTAGGAAAAATAACTGAAATATATTAAAACTTGTCAGATATGTTTAAATCCATGAATTCATAATTCTCAAAGGAATTCATTGATCACCTTTGGAAGATAAGGAGCAACTCATTTCGAAAACTGGTTGAAAAGGGAAGAATAAAACATGTCCTTCCTCCATTGTGTGAACTGGACCTCAGGGTAACCCAGTAGTTGACATGGGAAAGTTTCTCTTTATAGAAATATTCCAGCTAATTAGTGAAGAAGGAATGATAGAGTATCACCATTAATAGATTTAGGAATTTATCAGTGGCATAAAAGAGACAAACAATTAGAGATTGTGTACCTTGTGATGGAAGTAAATAATTGCACTAGGAAAGTAGCCTTGTAAAACGAGGAAAGAACCCAAATCTGATTAAACTTGTAGTTTTAACTACCAATTTATAGGAAATACATGGGACAGAGAAACATGTTAAAGGACATTGTAGGGGTGCAATCAGCAAAATCCAATCCATGAGAAGCTGTATAGGACAGTGATCTGATTTCTTGAACCAATTATAGGAGTAAAAATGGATAGTTAAATTAAACCTTTAATTTAAAAGATTAAAAGAACCTGACAAAGTCATGTTGACAAATTAGATGGGTTTTATTTGGATCCTGAATCAAAACTGATAAGGAATTGTGCCAATGAATCGATGCTTGATATTAAGGAATTACTGCCAGTTTTGTAGGTGTGATATTGGTATTACAGTTATGTTGGGAGGAAAAAGTATTCCATTTAGTCCCTGAGGTACATTTTGGAATATTTTCAGATGGACTGATATGTCTGGGGTTACCTTCAAAGTGATCTGGGAAGAGTGGGAGGTAGGTTGGAATTTAGACTAAATAAGATTGAACATGATTATCCATGGCTAGATAGCTCAGTTGTTAGAGCATCGTCCTGATACACCAAGGTTGTGGGTTTGATCCCCAGTCAGGGTACATATAAGAAGCAACCAATGAATGCATAAATAGGTGGAACAGCAAATCGATGTTTCTCCCCCCCCCCCCCCTAAAATCAATTTAAAAAGAAGATTGGACATGATTAATTGTTGAAGCTGGATAATGGAGACCTGGAAGTTTGTTATATTCCTCTGCTTTTGTATATGTTTGACATTTTTCATAGTAAAAAGTTAAGAGTTCTGGGTGTGGACATCTATCACTAGAGACAATCTAAGTTAAGTGCATCACTTTACTATATAGTTGGCATCTAAGTGAAAAGGAAGTGTTCTTTATGAATCTTTAATGTATTCACAGTTACTTACTACCTTTACCTTTTCACTGTTTCAGTTAAGGTTTGCAGTTATTACACCTCTCTTGCTCAGTGATTGCCTACCTTGATTGCACACCAGGACATCCATATAAAAGATATGGATGCCAAGGACATATCTTTTATATGGATGTCCTGGCCCTGTCTTCAGAGGGTCTGATTTAATAGGCCTGTGATGAACCAGGCACCTTTTAGGTGAATTCTTATTATACTGCCCAGGTTGAGAATCACTGCTCTAGATATATCTGGCATATTTTAAGACAACTTCAGAACTATCTGGATGAGACCATTTAATGGTTAGTTTCTTCTTTAAGTAATGTATCTTATTGAGTATACAACTCTAATTACATAGCTTGCTAAGGTCTTACTGAGTATATAATTGCAGTTACTGAGATACATATATTCTTTTTCAGTTAGAGTTCGCTGCGTCTTCCTGTCATTATATTTTTAGAAGATTTAGGCTGATTAATCATTAATAAAATAGGGCCAACCATTAGAAGTATTCAGAAAAATGAAATTGGAGTAGTCCCAATTGAAAAAACTTCCCTTCAGGATATACATTTTTTTTACATTACATGAGAAGTTATTTGATAACATTGAGATTTGTGAATAGGGAATAATGAGTAGGCACTAAAATAATTGGGTTTTAAAAATAAATAAGATTTAATGCACTAGAAAATATAATTAGAGGTCTCAAATGTTCTCAATAAAAATTCTTAATTGGGAAGTGAATCTGAAATCCTAACTTGCTCTAAGTAACTACTGTCTTGTAACTTTCAGGCTGTCACCCTCGATCCCAATTTTCTGGATGCTTATATCAATTTAGGAAATGTCTTGAAAGAGGCACGGATTTTTGACAGGTGAGAGTATGTTCTATTTGATAATTTTCTTGAGAGCTTAGACTGAAATTATGACAGGGGTCTATTGAAATACATTTTCCTTTTCTAGTATGCTGCTTTTCCCTGATCAGGTCTGCTGGTTACCTTTCATTTATAGGTATTGTTGTCTGACTTCATTGTTGGCTTTCCACAAAGCCTTTATCCTCACTTTGGAGTTCAGTTGAAATTTTATTTATTGTAAAAATATTGAAATGGTTATCTTTTAGACTAACTTAGTCCTTTGATCTGATTCAGAAAGCTAAGTAAATCCTGACTTTTTTTATTGTTGTCAAAGGAAAGTCTATTTCTTAGGTGGGAATAGAAAACTTTTCCATGTAGAAATATATTTTATAAAGGTGCAATTTTGATTTGAGGTTAACTATAGTATAGCATGAATTAAGTGTAACTAATTACAATTAATTGATATACTTATGTATAGTATAGCATGAATTAATTGTAACAAAGCATCCATTAAAAGTTAGTCGCATTTTGTGTGTGTGTGTTTTTATTTACAGAGCTGTGGCAGCTTACCTTCGTGCTCTAAGCTTGAGTCCAAATCATGCAGTGGTGCACGGCAACCTGGCTTGTGTATACTATGAGCAAGGCCTAATAGATCTGGCAATAGACACCTACAGGCGAGCTATTGAACTGCAACCACATTTCCCTGATGCTTACTGCAACCTAGCCAATGCTCTCAAAGAGAAGGGCAGTGTAAGGATTTTTATTCAGTCTATTTCTTTGTTATGTGGGATGATTAAAAAAGTCTTTTTTGTACATATTGTATTAAGTATTGTGATAAATTGTTTTCCTTCAGAGTTTTGGTTGAGAGGAAGAAGAACAAAAATATTTTCTGGAATCTTACCAGCCATTAGGCTTAACCAAGCAATTACTAGAATAATATCATTGGTAGTTCTGTGATTCCTCTGTATGGGTTTTGAATAGTTTGCTTTGTTTTCTAGGTTGCTGAAGCAGAAGATTGTTATAATACAGCTCTCCGGCTGTGTCCCACCCATGCTGACTCACTGAATAACTTAGCCAATATCAAACGAGAACAGGGAAATATCGAAGAGGCAGTTCGCTTGTATCGTAAAGCATTAGAAGTATGTTGAGGATGGTGTGGCTGGGTATTTTGTCAATGTGATAGTAGAAGGAGGGCTGTTAAGTTTGCCATGTTAACCACCTCTTTTGTAAAAATAGTGGTTGAATCATTCATTGAACCGGTAATTGAAAACCTAAGGTATGAGTGAGGTCCTGTGTGACATTTAAAAATTCCCTACATTGAATTTCTTTTATGGGTAGATGAGATCTGCATAGAAAAATAGAAGAGTAAGCTACATTACAAGGGATGTTACCACTTAAGTACATAATGCCTGATGGCTGTAATGGTGGTTAGTAGGTGTGGTAAGAGTTTGGAGCTGAGAGATTTTAGAGGAGAGAGATGCTGGAGTGATCATCATAAACTAAGATGAAGAAAGGTCTATCTCATTATGTTTTGAAACAAGGAGAGGTATAAAATAAAGGAAGAGGTAGAATTTGAGCTACTTGGCTTTGGAGTATGACTAGGCTTGGAGAAGCTGGAGAGAAGTGCAGGGATATAGACTTGAACAAAGTTCCTGTGGTAAGTCATCACTGTTGTTTTAGCAGGTTTTTTGAAACTCAATTTTCTTGACTCTTTATAGGTCTTCCCAGAGTTTGCTGCTGCCCATTCAAATTTAGCAAGTGTACTGCAGCAGCAGGGAAAACTGCAGGAAGCTCTGATGCATTATAAGGAGGCTATTCGGTAAGATGCTCACAGCCTTTATTTTTCTTTCTTTTAAACTTAAATATTTGGCATTTGGCATGTGCTAAAATGATAACAGATTAAATTCACATTACAGGGGGTTAAAGGTGTTTATACCTGATAAAACCTGTGTTCTCTTCTTTAGAATCAGTCCTACCTTTGCCGATGCCTACTCTAACATGGGAAACACCCTAAAGGAGATGCAGGATGTCCAGGGAGCCTTGCAGTGTTACACCCGTGCCATTCAGATTAACCCTGCATTTGCAGATGCCCACAGCAATCTGGCTTCCATTCACAAGGTACTCCTGTTTATTGTAATATGTACATCTTAGCATGTAATGTTTGATTTTAGGACAAAATTTAGCCATTTCACTATTTATTTCCAGGATTCGGGAAATATTCCAGAAGCTATAGCTTCTTACCGCACTGCTCTGAAACTTAAACCTGATTTTCCTGATGCTTATTGCAACTTGGCTCATTGCCTGCAGGTAAAGAATAACAAGCCAATAATTGGCTTTCCATATTGTAATCACTTTTGTATTGTTATGTACTATATTAATCAAAGCCTGCCTGGAGACAGTGTTTTTTTAAAAGGTTATTTGACATTAGGCCAAAGACATATAAAATGTTAAATCTTGGAAAAGGGTTTTCTGTATAACTTATTTTTTTGCCTCCTCTAGATTGTCTGTGATTGGACAGACTACGATGAGCGAATGAAGAAGTTGGTCAGCATTGTGGCTGACCAGTTAGAGAAGAATAGGTTGCCTTCTGTACATCCTCATCATAGTATGCTATATCCTCTTTCTCATGGCTTTAGGAAGGCCATTGCTGAGAGGCATGGGAACCTCTGCTTGGATAAGGTGCGCCTCTTTTGTTTTAATTTTTTTGTTGTAAAATACATACAGAAACTACATCAATCACACGTGTTGCTTGGTGAGTTACCATAAGGTGAACACTACCCAAGTTGAGAAATGAATCTTTGTCAGCAACCCCAGAAGCCCCTTCTATTGTATCCTGTTTCAGTTAGAACCCAGCCCATCCCACAAGGTGGAATTCTTAAATTAAATACTTACAATAAATTGTTGGTGTTTTCCTTTAATTTGAAAACCGTAATGTTCATTAGATTCCACATGTAAGTGAAATCACATGGTATTTGTCATTTTCTGACTGGTTTATTTCACTTAGCATGATATTCTCGAAGTCCATCCAATGAACAAAATAAACAAGCAAAATAGAAACAGGCTCATAGATACAGAGAACAGACTGACAGGTGTCAGAGGGGGTTTAGATTGGGGGGATGGGTGACAGAAGGAGACTTTACTTTGGGTGGTGAATACACAATACAATATAAACTTGATGTATTACAGAATTGTACACCTGAAACCTATATAAATTTATTAAATGTCACCCAAATATTTCAGTAATAAAAGGAAAAGCCATAATGTTTAATAAAATGTTGATATTTTATACTCACTTTTGAGAATTAGAACACTACATACTTGATCAAAGGTGAGAATTTGCTTGGCAGAATATATTGGACTGCAAAATATAATAATATTTGTTTTTTAAAATGCTTCCCTACACAATTTTCTAAAATGCAGGGTTTGTCATGCTTTGTCTATACTGCCTCCTTCCTACAAATTTTAGATTTGCTCAGGCTGTTTCTGAGGGAACAGGTGAAAGTATGAAGCATATTATATAAACTACTAAGGTTGCATTGAACTGGCTATATGAATTAAATGAAGTACTGTGTGTAAACCATTCCTAACAGGAGTGAGGTGCAGATTTGGTGGTGTGTTTTTAAGTCATTTTTTCTAGATGAAAATTTCTAACAAGTATTGGATTCCATTGGTAGATTAATGTCCTTCATAAACCACCATATGAACATCCAAAGGATTTGAAGCTCAGTGATGGTCGACTGCGTGTAGGATATGTGAGTTCTGACTTTGGGAATCATCCTACTTCTCACCTTATGCAGTCGATTCCAGGCATGCACAATCCTGATAAATTTGAGGTAAGATTAGTGTTTCCCTAGAGTCACTATCTATATATATAAAAGTCCAGCGCCCAAACGGCAGAACGACTGGTCGACCAGTCGCTATGACATGCACTGACCACCAGGGGGCAGGTGCTCGATGCAGGAGCTACCCCCTAGTGGTCAGTGTGCTTCCACAGCAGAAGCAGCCGCTTGGCTGACCAGGATGAGCGGCGCTCCCACAGTGGGAGCAGCCACTTAGAGGGCGAGTCCACAGCCGCTCAGATGACTGAGATGAGCTGAGTGGCGCTCCCACAGTGGGCCGATCCCCGCATGCCATACCCCCACCAGTGCCGAATCCGTGCACTGGGCCTCTAGTTTGTTGGTAAAATAAACCAAACAAACCCCACAGTGGTGGCTTTATTGTTACCATTAGATGTTAAGCCCAGTGTTTTTTGGAAAGATTGGAGACAAAGTTATTAAATATGCTGTGGTGCTGTCTTTCAGGTATTCTGTTATGCCCTGAGCCCTGATGATGGCACAAACTTCCGAGTGAAGGTGATGGCAGAAGCCAATCATTTCATTGACCTTTCTCAGGTAGGTGAAATGCTTACACTTCTTCTTGTCTTGAGCAAATAGTGAATAAAACTATTCTCATATAGCTTGTATTTTTCATGACAAGTATTTAACCTCAGCTACTACCTATGGGCAATTGCTTTGATCTTATTTCCTTAATCTTATTTCCTTATAATCAGCATGGATTTTGCTGAGTTTGCAAATGAACTGGAAATGTAGCATGTTTGTGCTTGGACATAAAACTTTTCTGGGGATTCAGTCAGCACTTGTGACAGTAGATACTTAATATTAATTGAATGAATTGAACGAAATGGTGACTTGGAAGAAGAATAAATAGGTCATTTTAAAAATGGTTCCTTTGGCCTTGGCCAGTGTGCTTAGTGGCTAGAGCGTCGACCCTCACACCAAAGGATCACAGGTTCAATTCTCAGACAAGGGCAAGTACCTGGGTTGCAGGTTAGACTTCTGGGCCCCCCAAGGTCGGAATCATATGGGAAGCAACTCTCACATTGTTGTTTCTTCTCTTTTTCTCCCTTCCACTTCCCCCGCCCTTCTCCTCTCTAAAATCAGTGGAAAAAATATCCTCATCCTCAGGTGAGGATTAACAACAACAAAAAAAGATTGAAGCCTGTGGGGGAATTAATTTACTAAGGGTGTAGACAAGAGTTATTTTTTATAGACTTTATTGACCACTTTGGTGACTAATAGTGATACCCAATATATAGTATATGTAGTAATTTGAATAAGAGTCTTTGAAGTCTTAGCAGGAGGGTTGTGAGACTTGTCATTTAATACTTAATATTTACCAACATCTTTTGCAAGATAGCTGTTGTTTTGAACGTATATCTTTTTTTTTTAAAAATATATTTTATTGATTTTTTACAGAGAGGAAGGGAGAGAGATAGAGAGTTAGAAACATCGATGAGAGAGAAACATCGATCAGCTGCCTCCTGCACATCTCCTACTGGGGATGTGCCCACAACCCAGGTACATGCCCTTGACCGGAATCGAACCTGGGACCTTTCAGTCCGCAGGCCGACGCTCTATCCACTGAGCCAAACCGGTTTCGGCTGAACGTATATCTTGATGAAGAGTTGGACTCTGTGACTGAGAATCATACTGCCCTCCACCTTTGAGGTCTAAAGAGACTCACTGCTTATTGACTGAAGTCTAAACTCTTCAGTGTGGCCTTCACAACTTGGTTTGCCAATACTTTTCACCCACCATTCACCCTTATGTATACCCTATACCAGTGGTTGGCAAACTGCGACTCGCGAGCCACATGCGGCTCTTTGGCCCCTTGAGTGTGGCTCTTCCACAAAATACCGATTTCTGCGCATGGGCCATGAAGTTTCAATCGCACTGTACGTGCGCGCCTGCATATGGTATTTTGTGGAAGAGCCACACTCAAGGGGCCAAAGAGCCGCATGTGGCTCGCGAGCCGCAGTTTGCCGACCACTGGCCTAGTGTAATCAATACGATTGCTTCATGGTAGCTTAGCTTATATACTCATAAATGAATAGTTATAAAATTTTTGTGGCATGCAGTATTACAGTCATATTCAAATCAGTATTGGAAACATTGTTACATTATTAAAAAACCACTTACCTTAATTATAGGCTGATAGGTATATGGTAATGTAATTCTTTGAAAGCAAAGTTATAAAGCAGTAAGTAAACAAATACATTCTCAATTTAATACTAAATATCACTCACCTTATGCCTATTTATGGATAGACTATCCACTTCCATACAAATCTTGCACACCATATTCTATGTTGATGAATATGTAGGCAATAATGACACAAAAATATCTCATGCAATTCTTGCCATTATTAACTGTACAGCAAGATAATTTACTATTCATTAAGTAGAAGTGGAACCATAAAGGCCTTCATCCTCATATTCACATTGAGTAGGCACTGGTGGAGGAGGAACGGGATGGGTTGGTTTCGCTGTCTCCAGTGGTAGAGGTAGAAGGGGTGGTAGGAGAGGCAGGCATACTTGTAATTTTTCAGAAATACATTTGTAATTTCTGTCTGCAGTTTTGCTTTTTCATTTCGCTAAAAATGTTTTACATGGTACCCAACCCTTCCACTGTTTGCTTTAGTTTTAGTGCCCGTATCATAAAAGGGATCATGTTGTAAAAGAAGTCAAAAGCAGTCTTGAATAATTAGAACCCAGATTGCCTGATGTCAATTTGTTTTCTGGCACTGGTTCGGAAGCACTCATCTCTATCAGGTCATCTTTTGTTAATTCTTCTGGTTTGGTGCTTATTAGCTGTTTAATTTCTCTAATATCCATATCTTGAAATCTTTCAGCCCCCTACCCCCATTTTTTTTGCCATATTCACAGTCTTTCATGATTTCCTTGATTGGCTCTGTCATGAATCCTGTGAAATCATGCACAACATCTGGACACAGTTTTCTCCAGCAGGAATTTATTGTTTCAGGCTTGATGGCTTTTATGGCTTTTTCTGTGACAATGGCATCTTCAATGATGTAATCCAGGGGTCCTCAAACTACGGCCCGTGGGCCACATGCAAATACAAATATTGTATTTGTTCCCGTTTTGTTTTTTTACTGTAAAATAAGATATGGGCAGTGTGCATAGGAATTTGTTCATAGTTTTTTTTTAAACTATAGTCCGGCCCTCCAACGGTCTGAGGGACAGTGAACTGGCCCCCTGTTTAAAAAGTTTGAGGACCCCTGATGTAATCCTTCCAGACATTCACAATATTCTCTCAATTGGCGGTCTCTTCCATAGAGTTGACAAATTTTTCCATAGAGTACCATGTTTAATGAGCCTTAAAGGTTTTTATGACTCCCTTATTTAGAAGCTGACTTCGAGACATTGTGTTTGGGGGCAAGTAGTCCATTTTGATGCCTTTGGTGTTGAATTTATGGGGTTCTGGGTGGTCAGGGGCATTGTCCATATCAAAAGAACCTAAAAGGGAGTCCCATACTGGCAAGGTACTTAGGATTCTCATAGTTCAGGTCTTCTTGTAAAACCAAAAGACTGATAGCTGGTGTTTATCTTTTCCCTTCAGGGCTGGGGGTAAAGGGGTGGGGATGGGTGGGAGGGTAGCAGCTTTGTAGATAAGGGCATTCCTGACCATACACAAAACTGCATTTGCACAAAACAGCCTATCCCTTCCTGCTTTTTAAATTCTGGTGCTCGCTTCTCTTCCTTACTAATAAATGTCTTTTGTGGCACCCCCCCCCCCCCCGAAATAGGGTATCTTCATCTGCATTATAAATCTGTTCAGGCAGCGATCTTTTTTCCTCAGTGATCTTAATGGCATCTGGGAACTTACCTGCTGCCTCTTGGTTGACAGAAGCTATTTCTTCCATTGTTTCGACAATTTTTAAAATATTTTTATTGATTTCAGAGAGGAAAGGAGAGGGAGAGAGAGATAGAAACATCAATAATGAGAAAGAACCATTGATCAGCTGCCTCCTGCACACCCCACACGGGATCGAGCCCTCAACCCAGGCATGTGCCCTGACTGGAAATTGAACTGTGACCTCCTGATTCATAGGTTGATGCTCAATCACTGAGCCACACCGGCCGGGCTGTTTTGATATTTTTAAGCCAAACCTCTTTCTAAAATTATCAAACCATCCTTTGTTAGCATTACTTTCTTCAGCTTTAGACCCTTCACCTTCCTTTTGCTTGAGGTTGTCATACAGTGACTGCTTTTTCTCGAGTCATATAAGTCTATAAGTATGCTTTTCTTACAGCAGTTTGGCACCCACATCAAAATTGCATTTTCAGTACAAGATAGAAAGATACTTCACAAAAGTGCAAGGTTTTTTTGAGTCTGCTGGTATAGCTTCAGAGATGCTTCATGAATTTCCTTTTCTTTTTTTTATAATGGTACTTACACTGGATTCATTTATCTTGAACCTACTGCAGTAGACCTCAAATATGGTGGAATATACCAAGCAATTCAACTTTTTCTTGTAGCGTCATGACTTTTCTTTGCTTCTTGGAGCACTTTCAGTATCACTAGTGGCACTTTCTGTGGGTCCCATGTGTTATTCAAAGTTTATGGCGTTTCACTAAACACCATGAAAAGTATGGGAGAACCGTGAGAGATCACAGTCCATAAACTATTTACTGGAGAGATGAACTGCTCGCACAGAGATTAGCAGCATTACATGGCGTTTTAAGCAGATAAAGCAGTTGAGCTCACTGCAGTAGCAACAGGAGGGGGCTAGGAAATTATTACAGTAGTACAGTATGTATCACAGTTAATTTTATGCAGTTATGATGTAATACCACATCTTTGTTTATTTACATTTCTATCAACTGCAAATAGTCATATATGGTCTGTAATAAAATTTTGATCAATTTTAACTTTTATAATAGATTTTTGTACATTTTTATGGTAGTAAATGATGAAATAGAATAGTTAGTATCTGTATATGTTTTATGCATTCACAGTATAACTTTTTTGTGTGTTTTTTTCAATAGTTCTAGGCTATGTAATTCATCTGTGAGTATTTTCAAACTGTCACAGATCTCCAACAATTTTTGCAGTATATTTATTGAAAAAAAAAACTGCACTGTTCAAACCTGTATTGTGCAAGAGTTAAATATGTTCTGTTTCTATAATGCTTTGGGCCCATTTTAATGGCACGTAACCATATTTTTACCTGCATTAATATAATTTGTGTTCGTACTTTTGCATCTAGGAATCTGAATTCTGTTTAATGCCAATAAAGCTAATTGAATTAGTCTGAGATTATACCTAATGAGTTCTTATTTTTTTATTCCATAGATTCCTTGCAATGGAAAAGCAGCTGATCGCATCCATCAGGATGGTATACACATCCTTGTAAATATGAATGGTTATACCAAGGGTGCTCGAAATGAACTCTTTGCTCTCCGGCCAGCTCCTATTCAGGTAAAGGAATTAATAATTGCTCACAATGTTTATTGGACTAAAAAGACAGTAATGTGCTTTTTTCCCCTCTGGCTACCTGACATTGGAAACAATAGAGCAGACATACCTGACTTAAGGGGAAAAAGTATAGTTCTTGAAAGGCACAGGGACAGCGAATTTTGAGTGTAGAACACAATGCCCACAGTACATGGATACAGAGACATGCATTTCATAGTTGGGTATAAATAGTTCTTTTGTCTTGTAAATTGGAAAAACATTTTAGTACTTATGTTAGTCTAAAATACTATTTGATTGCTTTTGGCTGAGTCAATCCTCCCTGTTTGTTTGTTTGTTTTCTTAATTTTGGACCCTTTGGAAGAAGTTTCTTAGTCTATTTTTTTCCCCCTTAGGCAATGTGGCTCGGATACCCTGGGACTAGTGGGGCGCTTTTCATGGATTATATCATCACTGATCAGGAAACTTCACCAGCTGAAGTTGCTGAACAGTATTCTGAAAAACTGGCTTATATGCCACATACTTTCTTTATTGGTGATCATGCCAATATGTTTCCTCATCTGAAGGTAGGTAGAAAAACAGTGCTATGGGGAATTGCAAAGAACTGTAGTCATTTATTTTCTTGCTAGTGTCCCTATGCATCCTAAATGACATGTCTGAAACTTTTTTCTTCTGAAACTTTTTTCTTCTGATTAGAAAAAGGCAGTCATCGATTTTAAGTCCAATGGGCACATTTATGACAATCGGATTGTTCTGAATGGCATCGACCTGAAAGCATTTCTTGATAGTTTACCGGATGTGAAAATTGTCAAGGTCAGGACCTGGTCAATATTGTCATTGAAATAAAGTTATCTGCATTTGGGATCTTTTCCCTAATGATACATCTTGTGCCATTTTTTTTTAAAGATGAAATGTCCTGATGCAGGAGATAATGCAGACAGCAGTAATACAGCTCTTAATATGCCAGTTATTCCTATGAATACTATCGCAGAAGCAGTTATTGAAATGATTAACAGAGGACAAATTCAGATAACAATTAATGGATTCAGTATTAGCAACGGACTGGCAACTACCCAGGTGAGAAGAGAATAATAGAGCATAATATGTACCACCAGGTATACATTCACCTCATTGAAATCTCATAATAACTCTAGCAGGTAAGCATAATTATCCCTGTTTTATAGATGAGGAAATGAATTCAGTGGAAATTGGCATCTTAAATAGGTTTGTTTGATTTTAAAATCACTTGGATTCAGCCAGTAGGTTATACTAGTGAGGGTCTATTGTGTTCATATCTTGTTATTTCCTTCTGTGGCTTTATTCTTAACAATGATGAACTTGGTTCTGTAACTAACTTATCCTTTCCCTAGTTAATTCTTTTTTTTTTTTTATATTTTATTGATTTTTTACAGAGAGGAAGGGAGAGAGATAGAGAGCTAGAAACATCGATGAGAGAGAACCATCGATCAGCTGCCTCCTGCACACTCCCCACTGGGGATGTGCCCGAAACCAAGGCACATGCCCTTGACCGGAATCGAACCCGGGACCCTTCAGTCCGCAGGCCGACGCTCTATCCACTGAGCCAAACCGGTTTTGGCCCTAGTTAATTCTTACTCATCTTTAAGACTTTCAGTTCAAAGAGCTCCTCCAAGAATCTGTTCCTGTCTTTATCCTCAGATTTCTTTGGATAAATACCCAGAAGTGAAATTGCTGGGTTATATGGTAGTTCTATTTTTAATTTTTTGAGGAGCCTCCATACTGTTTTCCATAGTGGCTGCACCAATTTACAATCCCACCAAGAGTGCACAAGAGTTCCCTTTACTCCACATCCTTACCCACAATTGTTTGTTGATTTATTAATAACAGCCATTCTGATGGGTGTGAG
>NW_005871052.1:12626921-12628839 GCF_000147115.1 Myotis lucifugus | reverse complement strand
TTTGTATTTCCCTGATCCCATTGTATATGTAACCTCTGTAATATTTGGGATATATCTTTATATCCAGTGTGACACATAATTCCCTGGTTTTGTATTCTCCACTGAATTGAATACTTGTGTCTTAGCAACAATAATGTAATGTGTGCTCAATAAATATATAATGCATACTTGAATAAGTGAATATGTAGCTCGGTCACAAGATCATAAGGCAAAGATCTCTGACCTCTTAGGAGTTAAAATTTTTACTTGTATATCATTTTATACCATCGGTGCTCAAAATGAACTCTTTGCTCACAGGCCAACTCCTTAATAGGAGGTAAAGGAATTAATAATAATTGCTCACTGTGTCTTTTGGGCTAAAAAGACAGTGTTGTGTTCTTTTTCCCTCTGATTACCTGGTATTGGAAACACTAGAGCAGACATGTTTGACTTAAAGTATAGGTGTTTTTTTTTTGTTTTTCTTTTTTTGTGTGTGTTTCATTTTTTCCCATCACCATTTATCCCTTCTAATCCCTCTTCCATCTCCACCCTCCTTGCAATCACCACACTAAAGTATAGTTGAAATGTACAGTGACAGAATTTTGAGTGTAGAACACAATGCCCATATGTATGAAATGGCCTTACACACAGGAATAAGTTACATAACAATGTAAGGCAGTACTCACATGTGGGAATTACAAGATAAGATTATAATTGGGTATATAGGTACTCAGTAATGGATCAATGTGGGGAGAGGCAGTCTTAGTAAAGAATGTTTGGAGGAATAATTTAAGTTTAGCCTTAAAGGGTGTGTTTCATTTAGAAAAGGACATTTCATTCATGAAGAAAAGAGTAAGCCAAACATGGCTGTTGGATTAATAGCGTTTTGAAAGTAACTTTTTGGACAGAGTGAAAAGCTTTTATAGTGCATCACCCCCCCCCCCACACACACACACCAAATTAAGATAATGTTATAACTTTTTTCTTTTTAACTTAATATGTCATGAATATTTTATAGGTCAGTGACGTGATTCTTGACGGCTATACCATTTTGCACATTAATTCTTCACTGATTGAAAAAATATCGGACTATGTTGACTTTAAGTATAATCATTGTATTCTTTTTCTTGTTCTAGATCAACAATAAGGCTGCCACTGGAGAGGAGGTTCCCCGTACCATTATTGTAACTACACGTTCTCAATATGGTTTACCAGAAGATGCCATTGTCTATTGTAACTTCAATCAGCTATATAAAATTGACCCTTCTACTTTGCAAATGTGGGCAAATGTGAGTTTATGTAGATTCGTTATTAATATGTAGAGACTGGGAAAGATTTGGTATACAGGTCATCTTGCTGAGACTGCCTCCCACCTTCATTCATGAGTGGCTGTGCTCATTTCTGCTTTTTTTTAAAAAAATTATTTCCAGTTACAGTTGGCATGCAATATTATATTATTTCAGGTGTAAAACATAGTAATTAGACGTTTATATACCTTCTAAAGTGATTGCCCCAATAAGTTGAGTACTCATCTATTGACTATATTCCTGTGCTGTGATTTACACCCACATGGCTATTTTTGTAACTGGCAATTTGTACTACTTAATCCCTTTCACAATTTTTTCACCCATTCTCCCAACCCCCTCCTATCTGGTGACCATCAGCTTGTTCTTTGTATCTGTGAGTTTGTTTCTGTTTTCGTTTATTTTGTTCTTTAGATTCCACATATAAGTGAAGTCATATGATACTTCTTTCTCTGACTTATTTTACTTAGCATAATACTCTCTAAGTCTAGCAATGTTGTCACAAATGGTAAGATTTCATTCCTTTTTAATGGCTGAGTAATATTCCATTTTAGATATGTATGGTATCTTTTTCTAATCATCTATTGATGGGCACTTAAGCTGCTTCCATATCTTGGCTATTGTATATAGTGCTG